>NC_142434.1:5712500-6021666 GCF_059516105.1 Syngnathus floridae
ATGCTAAAGCAATCGTCGCACTTAAGCGTAGTCCTTATTCCCAGCGGGATGAACTGGGCTCTTACGAGATTCGGGTCGGTTATAAATATACTCGTAGGAAAACGCTACCTGTTGGCAGTGAACATTACAAAAATCACGAAAGACGGTGTGGATCGAAGGAGAGTTGAGGATGAGAAACTGAAAAGGAATCTATTAGGTCCAAGAGTCAAAGGAGATGGTCATACCGAGGTCCATGTCGGAGGCTTTGAGGCGATGCGAGTGCGGCACGTTCTTGTAAATGGCATCCAGGATCTTCTCCTTCACCTGGCTGATGGTGTCACAGTTGAGTGCCTTCACCTGAATCTCCGGGCTCTTCTCATTCTCCGGGTGGATGCAATTCACCACCTGAGGATCCAAAGACAACCAGAATGTGTTTGATAATACTTTAAGGCCTTAGTGATGCTTTCCTCTTTCTCACCAGCGTCTTGTAGTCGATCTGTTGTCTGATGAGCTTGTCCTCGCTTAGAGAGTAGCGCGCCTCTCCTGTGATGGAGTCAATAGGACCTTTCTCCATCTGTTGCTTGATGGCGCAGAAGAGAGAGAAGAGCGGCTCGCCCGCACACTCCTGTAGGAAGATTGGAAAAGTCGGACTCATTTCACCACCGGAGACAAATTTCAAAGTTTGTTACCTTGAGAAACTTGTAAAGGAGAAAGGTGAACCAGTTGGTCAGCATTTTCTCCGCCACAGACTCGGTCCTGCGAAGAGAACCGACACATAATAAACACGATGTTATCCCCTTATCAGTATTCTGTGTCAACATCGTTATGATGCCTGTTGGGTACACAAACATAATTGCGGTGACACAAAATGTAAAAAAAAAAAAACTGTGTCTGGGATTTGAATGCGATGCAAAGCAATTAAAAGACTTGATTTGATCCCGGTAGATTGATGGTGCTCCCTGTAGGAACACTGGTCTCATTATCAAATTCTTTTTTTTTTTTTCTTCACTGGACTGACATTCTATCTGTGCATAATAGAAAGCAAATGAATACGTGTCTCCTTCAGCGCCTGGCATCCGTGTGAATGCATAAAAACATCAGCGGCGCTAGTGAGGGCACAAACGAGGATCTGATATCCTTTTTTTTCTGTCCGGCAGCGGGGTGGACAGACATTTAAAGGCATCAATATTTTAGGATTAGCTATTGTCGGAGAGTTGGGGGCGGCCACCTGCAGCCCGCCCGCCCTCTCGACGCCCAGATAGCCACTTGAAGGGGGCCTCACGCCGAGCCCCGCCGTGCCAGTGGGCCTGTCTGGCATAACACCTGGGGTGGATTATCTTTTTCGCCACTGTGCCCCACCCCCCCATCAAATCTCATCCTGCGTCAAGGTCACCAAGCAACGTTTGATTCTTTCTTCACAGAAAATCAGACAAGGATCAAATGAAAGCACTGAACAAACAGTTATCAATTCTGGTGCTTTGCTTAAACTCTTCGAGACAGTTCAATCAGAACTAAATTGATTGGGTTTAAGTCTTGAGACTACCTGGTTATGCTCGTGAAGTGTTTTGTTTCAACCTCACCTTTGTACCAGTTCAAGCTAATTTTATACTTTGGGTTGCTGTAAAACTTTTGACGGGGATCATTGTTGATCCAAAAACGTGTCATCCCTATTATGGCAACCATCTTAGGAGGAAAAGGCACAACGTCGCTTTTAAACCTGGCTGGTAGTAAAAATACAGCTCGGCTGACAACATACAGTAAATACTACTCAAAAGTAAACTACCGTGTGTGTGTGTGTGTACAAGTAGTGTGTCTGCACGGCGGGATGAAGAGTAGGAGGAGGAAGAGGAGATTGCGGCAGAGACTGCGACAGATGGTTGTGGAAGGCTCTCGTTAGTTAGCTTGCCTGGTGCTTGTACTTCAGCGCAGGTTGAGATGGGACAGATGGAATGATGTGTGTGTGGTGTGTGAGTGTGTGTGTGGTAGGCACACATGCAGCACTTCTTGGCCGAAGAATCAGTGGGTAGCCGTGCTCAGAAGCTGTGCCAGAGATACGCTGTTAGCATTGATTTAGCAATCAAGGAAGCAGGGAGAGGAGGGAGGCAGAAATAAAGATGGTGACAGAAGTCCTGCAAACTGTGTGAGGGAATAAATTCCGAAGAAGAATTTGTTGAGTTTTATTTTATCTGACGTTGATGGATCAAATTCGTCCTACCTGCGAAGCAAGAGCTTGGGATGGTTCTTGCTCTCCAGGTTGCGATCGATGAGGTCGGACAGAAGGTGCTTCAGGACGTCGGTGGCGTATTCAAGCTTGCTTTGTAAAACTGTCATGATGAGCGAGGCCACGTTGCCGCGGTCTCGCATGGAGAAGCCACGCTGCGCCTCCAATGTGCGGATGAAGCACAGTAGGTAGACTTTGTTGTTGATCAGCTGGCCGAACAGCTTCAGGCCCTTCTCCACCTGCTCCTGTCGGTAGCCTGGAACCTGTACCGTTAAAAAAAAAAAAAATCGCAATTACAGTATTTCTGAGAATAGAGTCCAAGTATAAGAAGTACGACCAAATTCTCAAACGAGAATGTGACTCGTCTCGTCAGCGTACCAAAAACGGCGAGCCTCTCGAGAGCCCGCTTAGAAGCTTTGATGCCGTCGCTGTTTCAAAGCCGAGCCCGCCGCAACACCGAGCCGATTATACCAACCGCCGCGTTTGGAGCTTCCGACCTCCATGTTTGTTTCCTAACGAGCATCTACGGAGTTTGGGCTTTTAACGTTCCATTTCTTTGCAGTCGCTGCAGCTGTCATCTTGCCTTGTGTTTTCATCAGCGTGCAAGCCGGAATATTACTGTATCCTTTCCATCACTTGGACTATTTCTGTCACCCCTGACGGCACATCAATAACAATTTAGCACGCGTCAAACACCTAAGAGCAGCCTTCTGCTTCCTTCATTAGGCTGCCGTCGCATATCGTCTCTCCGCGCAGTCTGACATTTATACCAATTAAAGCCTAATTAATATTGCTTATTACTGGCAAATTCTCATCAAGGGACAAAGTGGCCAACCTTGAGGCCAATGGAATGGGGGTCAATCATCACCTTAATGGAACAAGATGACTCGCTCAATTATGGCTGTCAATCAACGTCACCGTCGGGGATAAATTAGGAGATATTTTATTTTTACTTCTTACCTGACTGACTGACTTTTAATTTGATTTTTAACAAGGCATCCCACATGGATAGGATGCAAAATCACGAAGGACCAGGAAGGCATACCTCAAGGTCTCGGAGTACAGGATGCTCCTCAATCCCCGGGAACAGGACTCTCATGGTGTACGTCCTGTAGTCCAGGAAAGGGATTCCCGCGCCATCCAAGTCGCTCGTCAATTCGTGGATGTCAGTCTGTAGCTCTGCGAAAGCTAACAGAGAAATAAAGTGGGTCAAAACACGTCCTCGAAAAAGACCCCCGTGTATGAGTTTCGTACCCTCCTTGCATTCCAGCGCCACCCGCGACTCCAGGTTGTCCATCTGCATTTGCAGCCGCTTGAGGGTCAGGTCACTTTCGCGAGACTTGCGCTTGTAGGCGATGAGCACCATGACGATGGCGAGGAGCAGCAAAGCCCCGGCCGCCGCGATGCCGATGATGGCCGTGCTGCTTAGCGGGCTGTCCGACGTGATGTGGACCACGCCTGGCGAGAACTCAATTCCACCTACGCGAGCCTGAGGACAGATCACGGGCAGCTTTGGCTTTTCTGTGTCTAGACTCCAGGCAAAAAAACTACTTCATATGATTTTGTTCCAAGACAGACATATTGATTCAAATTGAATGTGTGCAAACTTGAGCTTCTCTTATTGTTTCAAAGCAATCATGCCCAGGTGGAAACAGCAGGAAGCATTTGGAGCAAAGTGGCCATAAATGGAGTCCTTATTGAGTTTCCTGCGGTCCAAATCGGCACAGACGGCCTATTTGTTTGTCTTGTGGGCGGCAATGAGAACCACACGGACAATCAGTCTGTCTGGGACTGCGTGCAGATAAACAGAAGGCAACATTCGTCTGTCCCAACACGGATTTGCCCTGCTGTCACTCACCAGAACTTTATGGCGTCCCGTCAGGTTGGGCGACTCGCAAAGCAGCTGGCTGTCGGATACGGTTAACATGCACGGTTTTTCTCCGATGAGAACCGTGTAGTTCATCTTTCCGTTTCCACTGCTGGTGGGAGGCAGGAAGTTCCGTCCCTGGAGGAAAGCAAAAAAACCTCTCAAGGTCCTTAAAGAGAATGTGGAGTGTGAATGAACAGTACCTTGAGGATGATGGGCGATCCGGGTTTAAGCTCCAGAACGCCGGACGGGCTGAGAGGCTCAAATTCGGGATTGGGGTAGTAGATAAAGTTGGTGTTGTTGAGCGCCATGACGGCCTGCACGTCGTCCAGTTTGAATCCAAACTCATCGGGCCTCTCCGGTGCCTCCTGTTGTTGGGCCAGACTGATGGGAAGCTCCGGGGCCTGGCACTGCATTGATGTCGGGCTCAGAACCTGGCACAACTGGAGATGACAAAATGACTTGACATGTCTCCCTTTTTGGCCCTTGACTTTTTCCTTTGCTATTTATAAAACTCATTTAAAAACAAGACTGCTTTGTCTGATATGTCTCTATGGAACTGTCAGCGCCAGAAAAGACCTCGCGCAAACATTGTTGAGACGCCAACAATAACCTTCAGCGTGAAGCCACGCCGACCAGCGCCTGTCGCTTTAATTGGGTCCTTGAACGTCACATTGGACATATCTGGAAAAGGTCTGCCAAACATCCCTGTCATGTGTCCTTGCTGAAAGTTGACTGGATTGTGTTGTGTGTGTGTTGGAGACTAACTCCACAAAGACATGGTTGTGTGAGTTTGATGTAGATGAAATTGAAAATGAAACCTTGGAAAATCTGTAAGGCCAAATCATTATGTCGTGTAGATACTATCATCCCTTTCTCAGTCTCTCATCTTCAGTCAAATCGAAAAAAGAACTTTGTATGGGGTGAATAAAAGCTACAAAGATTCCGATAAGGGACAATCTCTACGGATATCATTGCAGATGCATGGAGACAAATTTCATCAGCCTCTATTAATTTCAATCCGCTCGATCTGCCCTACTTTTGACCCGTTTACGTCATCGTGGCGCCAGAGACGAGCGGTCCGAGTCGACTTACGTTGAGTGTCTCGTGATTGTTGTATTTGGCTCTGATTAGCGGTGTTTGGATGATGTCCAGGTTGGTTCCTGTCACTGTCACCGGAGTGTGGCCACTGAAAAAGAGAGAAAATAATGAGAATCCAAATGTCACAGTTGGGTTGTTACTTACAATTGGCATCATTTACTGCCATTGACGCATATAGACGTCTAAGGTCTGGCAGGAACGTCTAATATTTGAGTTCCTTGTTACCTGTAGATGCTCCATTCGGGCTCTATCTTGGTGATGGTGGGGTCCTCCACATACTCGAAGCGCAGGTCCTTCTGGAGCTGGGCTTTGTCAATACTCACCGACACCAGCGCGGTGCCGTAGCCGTTCAGCGACGCGTGCGTACGGCACGTTAGCCATAATCCATCGCGTCTGTGGATAAAAACCATGTAATGAGGCTACATTACGGAATGGTTACTTAAATTATTGAACTGTCCTTGAACTGAATGTATGCTAGATTCCAGAAAACTGATGAATGAGGCTAACTTACGATATTAGTTATCCATGATTTTTCCAAGGTTTTCTTGAATGCATGAATGATTGCCTAGTGATGTTCTTTTCCGACCATATTTAGTGGTGAGGGTGGCTCTTAAGGGCAAACATCTTGATGCTGTCAATCACCACGGAGACACGCCCTCAAGCACGCGCTAGCCTTATCAGCTAAATGAGAGCATAACTTACCGAAGGAGCTTGGTGCTGTATTGAAGAAGACATGAAAGCCGTGATGGAAAACGGAAACTCATTAGGAGGATATTTATGGACATCATAAATCCGGGGCGGCTTGCTTTGCCAATGACTTGAATATAATCTGATTTCTTGAGGCTCTGGAATGTCTGTGCAGTTCTTTTATATGACGCAGTGTGTGCTTTTAATTGACTGGCTAAGTGCAGGGGGGGGTCAGGCATGACGGCGGACGACTAACTTGAGAAAGGTGCACGGCTGGTCTTTAAACATAATGGACACGTTGCTGCCGGCGTCCAGATGGCTCCCTGTGATGCTGACCACCGTTCCCCCGGAGACGGGGCCTCTGTTAGGCTTGATGCTGTGGATCCTTGGGATCTGGACAGACAATATGCGGGTGGTTAAAAATAACATCAACACAAGAACTATGACCTGGCCGACAGTCTAGGACAGGTGTGTCAAACTCATTTTTTTCGCGGGCCGCATTGTAGTCATAGCTTCTTTTGGAGGGCCATTATGACTGTCAACCCAAATAAATGTATGAGCACCTCATATTATATACAGTAAAAGCTACAAAACAAACTGACAAATAATTCATTTTCAAATCAGACGAGTAAAAACTGGTCAAATATTAAAAAAAAAAAATTATTAAAAGTGAAGACAATTTGGAATTCTAGTCATGACACGAATTTGATGCACAATTTGTCTTCGCGGGCCACATAAAATGATGTGGCGGTCCCTATCTGGCCCCCGGGTCTTGAGTTTGACACCTGTGGTCTAGGAAGACATTATAAATTATATTCCTGCATAAATCGACCTCTTACCACAAAGTAGTAGTATTTGGACGACTTGGCTGTGAATTCCGGCCGACACTCCCCTACGCCAACGCACACCTTGACATTCCCCGTGTACTGACTCTTCTCGGCACGGCCCATCTCGCACACAATCCTGTGGATGAGACGTTACAGAAACCTGCCGCTTCTAAAGCCAGAACTAAAGTCTCTCTACTTACTGCTCTGCAGGGATGTAACCGTCCCGGATGGGTGTGCATTCCACCTCTGCCACCTTCACGTTGCCCTGGATCTCACGGAACTCCAAGCCGAGGTTGTCGCCGCGAATGGTCACGAGGGTGCCGCCTTCCCTGGGACCTCGTAGAGGAGTAATCTGAAGATAGAAAGCAAAGATTGACAGATGCAGTCATGAGGGTCCAAAACTATCAAAATGGTAATCGCCATATAATTTGACTGAACGTCTAGATCTGCACAGATGGATGGACCTTAGTGACTTCGGGCTTATGTACCTCCCACACATGCATCCTAATGAGCACCATCTTTATGGGAGAGGTATCGTCCTCGCCACATTACTAGTCCCAGACTAACAAGACCCCCCAGTTTGCGGCCGGTGGACCACTGTATATTAGCAAACAAAAAACCGAGGCGTAGCTTCAAAAAAGCGAGTCAACGATGCGTCAATTAAACTTGGGATGAGATAATTGAGGGCTACGTTGCTACAAAAGCTGAATTACTTTTTTTCTCACTGCCTTGTTTTTCTTTCCTCTCTGTCATTACAGCTCCACTCTTGAACGTCTTCTCAGTAGCCTCTATTTCCACCCCCTCATTCCATCATTAATGTGCCAACATAATCTGAGTCATGCTGCACGAAATGCTTCATCGCTTTCTTCATGGAGGTCGTGGGTCAATCTATCAATCTGGGATTACATTCCGGTATACCCGCCAGGGGTTGCTTCCGGTTCCTGAACCGGGTTTAACTTTGAAGTGTTGAAGGATTCCGGCGGGAGTCCCACCTGCGTAATACGTGGGTGGGTACACTTGCTGTTGATGCCGTTGTGTTCCAGCCACTGATTCTCCGGATGTGGGCAATGTTGCTTGAGCGTGCATCGGTTCTCCCCTTTGCACCACACGCAACCAAACAGAGGGTCCGCCTTCAAGCACAGGCCACAGCTTCCACGCTGGGCGTCGCATTTGTAGAGATGAACTGCACGCAATAAGAACATGGCGATAATTGAAGAGAAAAGAACTCCAAACAAATTTTCAGCTTCACACTCTGAAACTGTGACAAATTAGAGCAAATAGGCAGAGAACAACAAACAGGAGAGTTTCTTCACTCATTATGCCATTATCTGTGGTGCTTCACGCCTCCGCACATTTAACATACTATCACCATGGCAACAGGCCAGACGTTTTCTTCCTAATTACGATTAGACGGAGGTGTGATCTGTCCATCTCGTGACGCCCTGGGAGATGACGATTCCTCTTTTCTGTTGCTGCTGCCTGGTAGCCATCACTCATTTTGCTTTTTTCAGAGCACATGTTTAAAATACATTAGTGTCATTAATCATATCACGCTACTTGTCACTGAATAAAAACTTTGCCTTTGGACTAGATGAGGCATCTTATGGCTTATTATATTATTTTTAAAAGCTGCTCCAAGTAATTGTAAACACTTGTTGGTAGGAATTGCTGTGTAGAATTGGTTCTTCATTTTGATTGGCCGCAGTAATTATCCAAAAGACGAAGTTAAACACTCCACAAGGAAACATCAGGCGTGACTTGCTACACCTCAGCACACCGCCCGCCTGTTGCCATGGTGACTAACTCCAAGGGCAGGAATGGCCCTGTGGCATGTGTGTTGTGATTATGCTATCATTACATACGTGCGCGTTAGCAAAACGAATAAATTACAAGCAGCTCACCTTTGTTATGGGCGGGGTTGTCGATGCTAAAGTCGCCGTTCCAGATGACGGTCAGCTCCACGGGAAGGCTGCTCATCTCCATCCCGTCATAGAAGTACTGTCGCCACGGCAACCGAAGGGGGGAGGCGGGAAAAACAGGGAGTCGTGAGGGAGAAAGTGGCCGTTATTATCTCCTGAGTATAGAAACTGAACATGTTCTGTATGCAACAGGTGGCTGAAGCAATAAACACACACATACACCTTTCAAAGACTATTTTGATGTCAGAATCATCGTTTTTTTTTTCCTTTGGCAAGATTACAGTTTCCCTCTTTCAGCGCTCAATCAAAGTACAATATTTGGATTGTGTGATGATTATGCACACTAATCCCATAGACACACAAGTAGTCAGAGTGATGAGGACAGGCATAAGGAGGAGATGCGTTTGTATAAACACAAGAGCGGCATAAAGCCTTTTTTCCATGCTAATCTGCTGCCAACACTCATAGTCGGATGCTCACCGAAGTGTTCTGACACTGCACCGAGGAGCTGTTGAAACGCAAGGCGGGGACGCGGTGTTCGTTGCCCTGGATGGTCAGCAGGCACTCGTAGCCCCGTTGGCCTGACTGAGGTTGGGGTAGGTTCTTGGCTCGCAAAGTGATGGGCTTCACCACGTTCACTGGTACCAGGATACGCTCAGCCGGCAGCAGCTGGGGGCACTCCTGGGAGAGACGGAGATAAAATTAGCCAAGGATGCTATCTGGCTGTGATTCAATATAGGACTACCAAACATAGAATTAGAAACTAGCTCCTCTTATTGTGCAACAGTTCTTGGTTCCTACCATTTCTCAACTTGGTAGAAACCAAAAACTGTGCCTTACCCAACAACAAGAGGACTTTGAGGAAGACCATTACGGTAAAAATTCAAAATTCTGGTCAATGGGAATATAATACACAGCAAAATGAATGAATAAAATAAGCGACAGGAAGTCACTCATGTCAAGAAGAAGAAGTAGAAGAGAGCAGATAAGACGAGCTAGCGTGGCGGCGCACGTTTAACCGGGCGATAACGCTCGGGTGGAGTTTATTAAAAGCCACTTGATTGGGTTTGGCTGAGTGACTGACTGGATGGCTCCTCAGCGAGGGGGGGTGACACTATTCGCAAAGTCATTATAGATAAATGACACACACGCGCAGAGCGAGAGGTGATGTGTTTGCGTTTCATTTCCCTACATTTGGAGAATGATTTTAAGTGGTAGGGCGATCACGCATACACTTAACACACTTGAACAATGGCAGCCGTTCATGCGATCCGCCTGACGGAAGCAAAGTGTGACTTAAATCTAGAAGACGTAGACGATAGCGCCGTACGCTGATGACGAGGTGTCCGAAGGCGAGACTTTGTCACAAAGAAGACAAATTGCAGGCAGACAGACAGAGCACCTTCTTGAGATAAATAACACAAGGAAGAGGCGCTCGCATCATCCGCTGCCATGGTAATGAGGAGGCACGCTTCAAAATGCACCTTTGGGTCACCATGAATATTCATCCTGCTTTTACTGAGTAAGCGACCCCTAAAAATACAGATATAACCCCTATTGATCTTTCAAGACTTGAATAGGATTTGGTATGATACAGTAGAAATATTCTAATAAATTTAAATTTTTGAAAAATAGTCATTCGTTCGTGTTTATTATTTATTATTGTTGATTTAAAAAAATAAAAGGGAAGGATTAATAGGATTGTATACAAAAAAGTAATGCAGCACAAAATCTGGAATACTGTATATATATATATATATATATATATATATATATATATATATATGTGTGTGTGTGTGTCTGTATAGCATAACTAAAGTTGATTCATATGCTTTAAGAATAAAAAATAAAATAAATAAATAAAAAATAAAAACAGTAGTATTTGTAGTGTTTTAAAGCTGAATCCACTAAATCCTTTAACTATGAAATTAATAATAACTTTATATAATTTTACCAATTTTAATTCAAATTTTTAATACTATTAATTTTAGATTTTTATTAGAAATACATATATATATATATATATATATATATATATATATATATATATATATATATATATATATATATATATATATATATATATACACATACATATATATATTCAGTTATATTACTAAAATTGATTAAAGTTCTTAGTTAAAGCACTAAACTATCTAATGTAAATGTATTTAAATCATGAAGTATATTACACATTAAATACGATATACAACCAAATCACAAATAGTGTGTGTGCCCCTAGTGGTGATGCCAGCCGTCACCTTCTGAGATTAATGTCGACGTTACGTTGATGTAATGTCAGTTGTGTTTATCGCCAGACTCACACCCCCTCTTGGACTCTCGGGATGTGATAAATAATAGGGGCGGCACAGATACGCCCGCCACACACACACACAAACGCACATTCCCATAAATAAAAACACCATCAGGCTCCGCGCTGCTGAGAGATAGGGCGGAGAATGATGATAAAAAAGGAAAAGACAAACTCTGCTCACGGAGAGGCAAAAGTTACGAAAAAAAGTTATTTGTTTTTTTTTTATCACCTAAAGCAAAACATTGCAATTGAACTTGAAGATTTAGTGACGAAAAAATGTTTTCCCCATTTATTTAAATAGAATTTTTTCTTCTAATTTAAAAACAAGTCAAGTAAAAATTTCAAAAATGAGGAATTAATTGAGTTAAGGTTTGAAGATTCCTTTTTTTTTTTTTTTTACTTCTATGGTGGCCTATTAGGCTACAAGCTAGCTGGGTTAAACAAACTCATCGGTACAGTTAATTCCACATAAACACTGATTTATTATGGCTTTCATAATTTTACAAGATGCTAAGCAACAGGTGTAAAATGTTCATATACTTTTTAAAGCTATTGACAAACACATAATGAGTCCAGAAGATGTAAAGTCTCAAGTCCTCGCTACCCTAGCGAGTCGACCCTTAGCGCTGACCCTGCGCGAAGACTCCCTCGCTCCGTTCCTTTCTTGTCTGAAACCTGCTTAGATCCGCTAATTGGAGACTGGTGGGAGGTGTGAAGGGCGGCGACAGCACCGGATCAGGAAACGGCGTGGGAGCTGTGATGGCCTCTTTCTCGGCGTAGTTTCAAGTCATGTAATTATAACCGGTGTGAGGTGTGAAGATAAGAGACATCTCCAGTTTTCGCACATTTCCTCGTAAAGATCTCGACTGAAGACGCTTTCTCCTGAGGTGCACTCATCACCTCGATATTTCTAATATTTCCTCATTACACGCTCCTTGCTTTTCTCCTGGAATTCTACTGCTGACAAGATTTCCTCAATTCTCGCATTCAGGGTCTTTTTCAAATTTCTTTCCAATGAACTCACACCCAACTAGCAGCTATTAAAATTGCAATTTAGCTAGCTTAATAAAACGATCCCGATCAATCTAGTAGTAGAAAATACACTCCTCGGAATTGATCGGTGTGACTCCGAAGCAATTAATGCTCATTTTGTGCTGTGGCTGTTGTTTCGCGGAAAACGATAAACTCGAATAAAGTGATGTGGTTAATAAGAAAGTTGAATCCAAAGAGAGCAGGTAAACATTACTAATTGGGTAAACAGACACGGCTTATTCCCACTGTAACGGCGTGACCGGGAATATTTTAGTTGTCAGGCTAATCCCAACGGCTAAATCCTTGAGACGCATGAAGGACAAAGTTTGGCAAGTGTCTGAGCTGCATACCCCGTGCCACCAGCGACATGAATAAAACAGCGCCAGCTCCATGCCCGGCGCGGGTTTTAACGCCGTACTGCCGCGCATACTAACAACAAGCTCAACCAGTGGGGAGAGAGGCGCGACGGCTATCATTAGCATAGCGTGGAGGGATTATTCCCAAAGCCGCTCGGAATCTCTTCATTGTATCGGAGGCGGAAAGATCAACGCCGACTTGTTGCTGTTTTGGGAACGGTGAATGCGCGTCCAGAAATCTCGAGGCAAGTGCACGACCTCGGATTGGAGAGGTTAATAAAAGCACATTAAAAGTCATTAAGGCTGCAAAACACCTGCTTTCCCCAAACACGGCTCATCAAAACGGACCATGTCATTAATGTGCAAATACGTAATCCCTCTCCGCTTTGTTTGTGGCTTTTCTTGGAAGTCGGCAACACAATGGGAAGAGGATTGGCACATTATTATCCTCGGTCAATATTGACCAGCATTGCTTGAGTTAATTGGAAAAGTAAACCGGGGGTCTGACTAAGCAGACGGTTCAAAAGGATAATGGAAGACGTCGGGAAGGAGGGACAATAATATCACACGTTGAATCGCTCCGGGGAAATATTGGCGGGATAACACAATAGCGAGCAGACGGCTCATCAAACCAGCCAATCTGGCCCGCGCTCGTCCAGACGGATGCCAGCGCCACTGATCTTCATCATAGTTCACCTCGGGCAAGGATTAACCAGACACCAACTCCCGGAAAAAGGTGTTTCAGTCTCCAAAGTTTGGCAAAACTCACCTCTGGTTTCTTGACTCGACCCTCCTGGAAGGAACACGTACGTGGATCGTGCGTGCAGTCGTGTCTGTATTTGCACCAGTGGCACTGGTACGGACTGCTAACGCATGACAAACACCTACCAGGAGAAAAAATAACCTTCAGCGTGCTCGATTTCAGCATAACAATACCAAAATGCGATACTTACGACTTGTGTACGCTGCAGTTGTAGAAAACGAAACTAGTGTTGGCGAACGCCAAGCCGGTCTCCTTGGACTTGAGATACAGTTGCACGATCTGGTGGTCGCCTGGAGGAAACACAGCGTTGAATTTTATCACTCGTTCACACGGCTATGGAGGAGCCGCAAGTGTTCTGCTTGTTGCAACGGTATCTTAAGGGGGGGAGTTACGAAAGCATCCCTGCAACCTTGCAGGAGCCGATAAGGTAGGAACATGTCTCCCTCGGGATGGAAAGCTGTCTTTGGGGGAGTCTCGGATGAGTTAAACTGGGAATGCGATGAAACGCTGTACCTCGTCTGTGTCCTTTTGTCTGGCTCTAATGAAGGGCTTCATGTTTAATTCATTATACACACACACTCACACACGCACATACACACATTGGCGCATGGGTCACCTCGCCACCGTCAAGGCGGCCCACTCGTTCTCCTAGCCTGGCTAACAAAGAGGGAATCATTCATCAATCAAGGTAAAGCACCCCTGACAGTGAATCCGTTCTAATTAGACCCCTAAAAGTTACCTTGAAGGCTGCGATGTCAACCAAAAACTGGATAATTAGTTCCAGGAGAAAAAGACAGAAATAGAAGTCCTTACCTTTGTCGACCACGACACGTGGCATCTCTTTCTCGGCCGGGGAGAAGCACTTGATGCGATTTCCCTCCACCAGACCGTTCATCTCCGCCAGGTCCTCGAAGGTGCAGTTCACTCCTGCGGAAAGCTCCGGCACATTGTGAGCTTCCAAGACCAACTTTGGGAGAAATAGAAGACAGACAAACGTTGTCAACATACGCAAACTTTAAACACAGGTTATGAAGTCCATGGTTCCAACATTAAGAATGTTCCTGAAGATTAAATCGAACAGCTTTTGAAAATGCTGAATCGGCTCAGCTCAGCACCTGGCAGACTTTGTGCCGTTGAAGACCGTGGTAGTGGAAAAAAAAAAGCCGTCCTTGAATATGGAGGAAGCAGATGTACAGGGGGTCAAGACCGGAATATACATATTGATGGGACAAGCACGTCTACGGCGGTCCTCGGTCAAGGCTTTGATTTGCGTCGAGGCCCGTTCACACTTGGTCAGAGCTGCCTCAGCAACGGCGTAAGGGCCGAGCTCAGCTGTTTTTAGATTGTGCTTTAATGAAGTCCGACTGCGGGGGTCTAGGGCCTCCATCTCCCCTATGTTCTCTTGCCTCTTTTCATACAACAAAAACAATTCCATTGTGTTATCAACCTAATAGGAAGTCAAAGAAAGGTGAAGGAAGTCGTCTTGTCCCAGGCTGTGGCCTGCCATCATCCACTTGGGGGAAATGTACGGCGTCGCCTTTGGGTAAAACTCTACGCTGGGAAAAGGTTAAACACTAGGAATGAGTCCGATCTCACGCTCACACACACACAAACGCAGTCTATGAATACCATTAGAGTGGCGCAGAGGTGGGAAAGCAACAATGGTGCGCGTGACCCTCGGTGCAACACAGATGGGAAATGATCATTCAGGCCTGACCTCAGTAAATCAAATAGTATTGTACAGGGTGCACACTGGCTATTCATGCACAAACCATATTTAAGGCTCAAAGGGAAAATGGAAATGTTAGCATCACCTCTGTGTTTGAATTTTCAAATGTTTGCAATAAAAAAGGTCCCTTGGCTGGTAAGAGAGGGAATGAGCACATACTTGGAAAAGGGAAATCTGTAGTGGGGGGGAAAAAACTCCTGCTCATTTCAGGCAGTTGGGAGCCTTTTTTTTTTTGGAACGACTATTTATATATTGTCTAGATATATTTCAATAGGGAAAGATGCTTTGACTGAATAAACTAAACTCTTATCACCAGGCGCCACTGTATTCAAATACTTGTACAGAGCAGTAAACTATCCGGGAGACATTTGCTGCATTTAGCTGCCAAGCATCCCTTTACAATGCCAAGCAAATACTATGGGATGTTAACGAGTGTTTCATTGGACAGGACAGCTCATTTGCACAGCCGCCATTTGAATTGTGTGGCTCTTGGCAGGCCGTGTGATCCATGTAAAGAGTGGCCACTAATCAAAAACGAGCGTATCATAATCACCTTCTCCGAGTATTACTATCGCAGGAAAACCACGTGGACTCACCGTCACGCTGAACTGGGACACGGAGATGTTGTTGGGGTGTACGCTGAGGCGTACACACTGCTTGATGTCGGACGCAAAGCGGCGAGGCTCCGACGACCGCTCGCATTTTTCCTTTCTGGTGCACCTGCGAAAAAAACAACAAGAAACCGAATGTTATTCAAGACACACCTGTTGGGAACATTCCTCGTATTTCCTCCATGGGGGGGATATTCATTACAGTGGTTGGTGAATGGAGCCCCAGTCAACTTAGGTGTGTGTTTAAAAAAACAACAATGGCGGCTCTATATGAGAGGAGGTGAGGTCTTTGGGAAGGAAGCAAGTCTTAATGACTGGAATTCATGGGCAATGCCAAGTGCAGGTGGAACCGGTGGCTTATATTCCTTTTAATTCTAGACCGGGTGGTCTAATCCCATACTGCGACACACAACCCTAATATATATCTGTCTATGGCACAGGTGTCAAACTCAAGGCCCGGGGTCCAGATACGGCCCACCACATCATTTTATGTGGCCCGCAAAGACAAACTGTGCATCAAATTCCTGTGTCATTACTAGAATTGCAAAATGTCTTCACTAATATCTTTTTTTTTTAATATTTGACCAGTTTGTACTCGTCTGATTTGAAAACGAGTTATTTGTCAGTTTGTTTTGTAGCTTTTACTGTATATAATATGAGGTGCTCATACATTTATTTGGGTTGACAGTCATAATGGCCCTCCGAAAGGAGCTATGACGACAATGCGGCCTGCGAAAAAAGTGAGTTTGACACCCCTGATCTATGGCCAAGGATGTCAAACAAATTTTTGTCGCGGGCCGTATTGGAATCATAGTTTTCCTCAGACGGCCATTATGACTGTCAATGTCTACTATACAACAAACTGATGAATATAGTATACAAAGTTTTGAAATCAGAGTTTAGTAAAAACTGATGAATGGTCATAAAAAATTGCTAGCAATAGCTCTATTTTTAAAAAGTGAAGATAATTTGTAATTTTAGTAATGACACAAAGTCAATGCAAAATTTGTCTTCACGGGCCACATAAAATGATGTAGCGGGCCGTATTCGGCCCCCGGGCCTTAGATTTGACACCGATACACATACATAGACAAAAAGGCCTAAGTGGGACAAGTGGCAACATTGCTGTTATCTGTGCACTCGCCATCTATCACATTTGTAAATACATCAACGGTACAAACCCGAGCAATTGTTCTTTTGCCGTCTTGTCTGCTGAGCAAACAGCCGTTGTCAGCGAGATATTTGACTGACCGCCGCCGCCTGACAGGCGAGTTGAAAGGATTAGATTGGCCCTGAATGGAGACTAATATGCACTCAGTCTCACCCGGGACGGGGAGGGGGGGTCTTTGATAAGGTGACGCAATTAAGAGAGAGTAAGAGAGAGTGAGAGAAGGCCATGGATGGATCTGTCGCCGCCTTCCACCGCTCCTCCTGCTGATGATGTGTGAGTTATATATTTCATCACGAAATCCTCTTTTGACGAGCTAATTGACTCTCGTGTTGCAGATGAGGTCAACACCGGCCAGAGAGGTCTCCAATCAAGACGGACCTGTAATTATACACTCGCTTGTTTGAAAATATGATGTGCTACATGAGAGTAAATAAAAACGCTGCTTAAAAGGAATGTGTTATCCCCCCAAAAAAATCCACTGTGTAGTCCAGTGAGAAACTAATTAGCATATAACCTGTGCATTAGCCATATATGCTATGCTAATAGCCCCGGGCTGTGTGTGTTACTGTGTCACAACGCACTTCACACATACACACACAGACGCACACACACACACACCGAGCACTGCTATCATTATGAGTGCTGATCCACATAGCACAAAAACGCATGGAGGGGCCCGTGGGAGAGTCATTACCTGGCCCATTGGCCATGACCCCACTGTGGACACACACACACACACACACACACACACACACACACACACACACACGCACAAACACACACACACAGTGGAGCATGAAGCAATGCATCCTTCTGTCAGTGAGATGAAAACACACCAACTTGCATCTTTGATGAAATGGTCATACGACCAGTCGTAATAGATGAAGTTTGTAAAACAAAACACACACACCATATAGGATGTATATGGTGCACTTTCATGTGTTTTGAGTGCGCCAAACAACCACACACACACACACATATTGACCCAGTCCAGACATATTGATCCCCTTCTATGAAAACCAATATGGCAATTATACACACTGTATGCAAACACAGCGTGACCTCTGATATTGATTTCTTTTGCGTCGTGTCAAATACAATACACTTCATCTACACGTCAGCGATTACGCGTTTTCATCGTTGAATTGCTATCTCATGCAGGTGTGTGAAGGTGTGAGTGCTTCCAAGCAGACACTGAGTGATGGACCTGACTTGGAAATGTTGTTTGATAGATTACATGTGTATGTGAAACAGTGACGGACATCCTCGACAGGACACACATCAGACTGCGAGCATCCTCGGCTCAAATATTTGGAAAAGGCTATTCGTGATATTAAATCGGACAAAAAAACAATTGTTTGAACTTCTGTGTTTATTTAGCTCATAGTTGAAAAATTTCCCTTCAGGTACTGTTTTTGTTGACAAAGCACGCAAGTGTTTGATTCCAGCCTGACCCAACACAATTAGTCGGCGGTGGTTTTTAATGAGCATAAATCGGTAATGAGCACTGGTAGCGGAGGTAACGGATGAGCGTGAGCGGCGAAACATGTAGCAACGGCGGCAACGGCGCGGAGAATAAACATCCGACGGTTCTGCCAATTAGGTTTTGTTTTTTCTGGCCGAAAAGGTTACTCATCTGACAGCAGCCGAGACGTTCCGGGAATACGTTTTCAATTTGACTCGCGGCATGACTTGCAAGTTTGATTCCGTCTGTTGTATTCTTATTAATGTCCATATTTTGGTCAACATACTGCGTAGGTGAAATTTGACAGGATTAAAAATTAGTACACATCAGATTTGCTCTTAAACGCGGGAAGTCTGATTTAAATGGTAGCAATGAGGACAAGTAGACAGAAGGAGATAAGGGGAACGCCTATAGACGAGCACTGTGGGAATATTGTCAGGACAAAGGGAGAGATTCAGATCGCAATTACTAAGCGCACATTATCACAGCATTAGCATCACTCGAGAGCGACGGCAGATGCGCCTCCACGTCTATGCGAAATAAGACGACAATGCAACTCAGGCAAAGGCGCCGTCCAATCTGTCTGCTTGTCACGCTTGACGGAGGACTTGACGGGATAGTTAGCTGCTGGCGTGACTGACAGCTGACAGACTGGAAGTAGAATGGGCGTTCACCAAGCATATGGGCAGAAGAGTTGGAGTGTGGACGGATGTCAAAGGGGTAGAAAATTACAGATTGGGCATTTTGAAGCATGAAAAGTACTGTACGGGTAGTCCTCAATTTGCGAGAAGCTTTTTGTAAGTTGAATAGTTTGTAATTTCGAGACATACTGAATTTGGTTTAAATAAATAAATAAATAAATAAATACAATTATTTTTACATTATTTTATTTTAGTTAAATAAATAAATAAATAAATAAATAAATAAATAAATA
Organism: Syngnathus floridae; assembly: GCF_059516105.1. Classification (NCBI taxonomy): domain Eukaryota; kingdom Metazoa; phylum Chordata; class Actinopteri; order Syngnathiformes; family Syngnathidae; genus Syngnathus; species Syngnathus floridae. The sequence goes on from NC_142434.1 coordinate 5,731,477, forward strand.
AATAAATAAATACATAAATAAATAAATGAATAAAATATACAGCTTATACTGTTTATATATATATATATATATATACTGTCTTAAAATAAATTAAATAAAAAAATAATTACATTTTTATTCAATACTGTAGTGGTAATGCCAGGAGGTCCACAAAATAACAAAACAATTCAATAACCAAAAGTCAATTATTTGGCCTCGCACCTGGGAAGTCCAAGCATACTTCAAGGCAGGGGGGGCAGTGCCCCTGCAGCACCCTCTCTCGCTCCGCCAATGCTTTACACGTATCTACAAACGTTTGTAAGTCAAACGTTTGTATGTTGAGGACTACCTGTATAAAAATGATTTCTTACATTCAAATAGTATTTGTTGAAGTTTTATGTCAACCTAAACATAAAAAAAAGAACGAGAATCGGACTTAATGCTAACAGATAACGGCCAAAGCTGAGCTAACCAATAGAATTTACGTGGCATTGTTGCTACACTTTAACCAACAGAGATGAACTTAACCGCTGCAGCAACATATAGACAAACAATACAACAAAACCCACAGGCATATATTCTTTATCCTCTGAACAAAATGGCGATTGACTAACACTGTTGTCCTTTAGAGCCACTTTGCATCAATAAAAAGGTGCCAAACGGGCGAGGTTTTCGTTTCAATTGCATGGTGGAGGGGGCGTGTGCATCCAAAGTCAAAGCAAGGAGGGAGTGTTGAGGGCCGTTCTACATAAACACCAAGTGCTTGTCAAGGACAATGACTTCACGGATGCACACACAGCAGCACCCATTCCTGTTGATTTCCTCCCTATCGATTGCTTTTCTCCTCTTCCCCTTCGGCCCCTTGCAGCTCCGCTCGCCGATCTATAGAGTAAATAAAGCCTATGCTGAAGAAAAGGCTGTTTACGCTCAAGATCGGCGAGGTGATTTCAAGGTTGATTGGGAAACAGCAGCACGACTATCTGGGATGACATTTTAAAGTAGCTTGGCCGCTACCCTTCCTGCTGTTCTTAGGTGGGTGGTTGGGTGGTTGGGGGGGGGTCTTGGGGGGGTTGCCAATTTATGATTAAAAGCGGCTCAAGTTTGCACCTGTATCTATTCGCATGTATTCATGCTGCAATGTCTTGCACAGTCACATATTTTCCGTGTGTGTGTGTGTGTGTGTGTGTGTGTGTGTGTGTGTGTGTGTGTGTGTGTGTGTGTGTGTGTGTGTGTGTGTGTGTGTGTGTGTGTGTGTGTGTGTGTGTGTGTGTGTGTGTGTGTGTGTGTGTGTGTGAAGTGGCGGCTGAGGAGATGAGCAGATTCTATCAGGCTAAGTGTGACAGGCCAATCTGTGGACACCCATTTGCTGTATGGCCAGGAGCATGTCCAGGGCGTTAATGGGCTTCTTGCACACACACGTGTGCACACACACACATGCACTCCAAAAAAAAAAATAATTTCACACTGCAATTTTTTGGGGGAAATATTAAGAAATTTACAAGAATAAAATGTTACAAAATATTAGAAAAATATATATTTCTTTACTGTTTTAAATCATTCCAAGTATCTGATAAAAATCTATATTTATAGAAAAGAAGTCAAATCTTGTTCTGTTTTACTTTTAATCTCTATTCCCATCTCACTCCCTCCTTGGCGTGCATCCATCCGTCTATTTGTCTACTCTTTGCACCCCGCCTCACTCCTCATCTTTCTTTGCACTTGCAGTTTTCGGTCAATATGCTCCTCTCGCCACCGCACCGCACATCTCTGCCCTCGCTGTGTCCTCGCAGTGCCAGCAGGGATGGAGGTGCTAAATGTGGGCCACTAACACACACACTCACACACAGCCATGCGCGCATGCTATACCCAAGGGCTAGCACTGACACAAGAAAGCCATTTTCAATTTACAGCGGAGTGGGAAATCAAGCGCCACCCCCAAACGCCTCCCCCCCCCCCAACTCCGACAGACAGACGGGAGTTTGACAGCTGGCGGCAAAGAGTGCGAATGTGCTCGACAGATGGAAAGACGACAGCGGCAACGGACGGACCGGCAAGTTGAATTGGGGATAGGCTGGAAAGTGAACAAATTGGGACGTTTACATGCTGTCACAAGGCTCTCGTTGCTTGATGCTAGGTGTGCAAACACATCCAAGGTGCAAATAATTAAAACATCTGCGTGCTCAGTTTTTGTCACTTAGTTGATTTTGATCACTTTATGTTGTTTAACTCATAGCGAAAGTACAGTAGTCCCTTGAGAACTTTTTCCATGACAGCGTTATCATCTCAAATCATTGTTTTCCATTCAAATGAATGGAAATGTAATTAATTCGTTCCAGCCTCCCCGAACACCCAAATTAGTCTTTCAACAGAAACCTAATTTACTGTTCTTTCTTATTCTTCTTTTGTGTTTTTTTAAAAACGGATTTGAGTATTTAAGGAATCAATGTTGCAGTAATACTTACGTGTTGTGTAGGACACACCAGCCACAGTGAGGGTCACCCGATCCAAGACATTCGCTACAAGTGGAATATTGACCGCAAGCTTCCACTGGCATCCTGGAAAGCTGCAAAAAGCACCGAAAAGCACAGTTAAATTCCCCAAAATCATAAAATAAGCGCTATTAGGATATAATCAAAGGTAAACCATGAATTAGGAAGGACATATTTACTTTTTCCCTTCCTAAATTGTAGTCATGATTTGAAAATTGCATTCTATTACATCGCAAATTTGATTCATTGCTCAACCCTAGATACAAGTCTTGCCGGTGAGATAGATCTTGTCTATAAATAATGCCCGACTGCCTTTGTCCTCCGTTAACTGAGCGCTAAGGGCTAGGGGCAGCTCTGTCGCCTGTTCCTGTTGCCATGGCGACAGCATCCTCCATTAACAGGTGTCGCCGGCACTTTTTGATTAATGAGCCGTCACCGGGAGGGTGACCGCTGTCGCTCAGTCGCTACAAAAGCAAGGCCAGGTCGGCAAAGGGTTGCGAGAAAAGCCTTGCGCTTTGCCGGTTCTCAGGGACCTGGGACGGGTCTGTTCGGAATCCTGTTTTGATGGATTTTTACAAGACTCTAACCCTGACCCTTGCCCTTAGCTACTTATCAGAGATGTCGAATCCAGATCCAGAAAGTAAAAACCCTGCCACAGTTTTTAGTCACAAGTGCTTCTAATCAACCGAGGTGGAAGGTCAACAAGCTTCTGGAAACTATCTAGTTCACCTGCCGATTGATTAGAAGCACTATGGTAAGGTTCTACTGTCTGGACCTGGATGCGAAACCTGTTACTTATTATTGATTTTCAACTTTACTATCACACAGACTTGTCGTACTCAAGGTCGTTGTGACATACAGGGCTAAGCGTACCACTTTGAACAGCACACTACTTCCTCTGCCATTGAAATTCCAACATGTCTGTTTAACGTAGACATGGCAGATGTCTGACTGTAGAAACAAAAAAAGTACACTCCACTACCTGGCTCTTTTCCACAAACACACTCACGCTTGCTTACAGCTGAGCGGATTCTGGATTCGCAAGAGGGGAGTGTCTCTCCTTGTCAAAGTCAAGAGGAGTGCTGCATGTTATTACATGAAAAACAATGGGGGTGCATCTCAGCGTGTTGAGCGTGAAGCAACTGGTGTGTTTTGCCCCCTCCTGCTGCGCAGAGGCCTATTTGCATTAGACAGATAAAGCTTGAGATGGAATCGTGACACTGACGCTCAATGCACAAGAGGGGTCCGACGCTAAAAAAAAAAAGACCATTGTGTCGCTCGTGCATGTTGTCGGTCTTATCACGAGCGGCTATGAAACCCAAATCTCCCAGCACGCGTCATCTCATCCTGAGCTTTGTTATGCCGAGATCAGCCAGTCTGAACCGCCGCAAACAATGGCCGCCGTATCTTTATAATTTAACACTTGGTCGCTGGCAGATGTGCCCACTTGAGGGCACACATTCAGATGCCCCGGCAAAGTCAACCCTCGGTTCCGGAGCTTGGTTTTTCATATTCATTCAGCGACGATGTTCCTATCACAAAACGTTTGTTTTTTTCCAGAGGGCGTCTTTGTGCCACCGAGGTGGCGCTATCAGATCATAGCGGGCATAAACACTTTCCTGCCATTACAGCCACGACTCCGTCTGCCTCTTTTCCGCACAATAGGCAGAGATGGAACATAATCAGGCTTTTAAAAGAAGTCTTGAAGCCTTAATGTGTGAAGACGTGACATAATGGCGGTGTAATGCTGAAAATTGAGGAACATTGAGACAATTCCACTTTCTGTCTCGCTCCTGACACGATACTACTGCCCCGCGCCTCAACCCGCACTGGGAGACGTGATCATCTATTAAATCTTCTTTATCTCTAACTTGTAATTAAACACATTGCACCTGCAGCAAAGCACCAAATGCTAAAAGTGATACTCAGCTTGAGCCGGGTGACGAGCGAGCAAATAATAAGATAATGAAGTTAAATGTACGCTGTGTAATGTAGCAACAGCCCCCCAGCTGTGCGTGTAATGTATATGTAGCGCAAGTCTCCAATTAGATATCTCACTGCTCATTATTGCCGGAGGATCCGCTACAATCACAGTGAAATGATTATTTATATCGGCGACGATGGATGAGAATAATAATGGACAACCCACCGCTATCACGACAGCACGTCATGGAGATCAGAATTAATCACCAGCTACGCTTCCATCAGCGCCGATATTAAACACAACTCTACTGCTCAAATCTTCTCAAACAACCACCAATTAGGCTTCGAATAAAATGCGGAAACCAATGTTGTGAAAAGCTTACTAGAACATCTGAACTTTATTTAGGATGATGAAAAGTGTGTGATGACTCCCACTTCGAATCAGTTTGAATGCGCTTGGTTAATACTGAACACATCTCCAGTTATAAGAGGGTGTGCACACTTTTGCAACTACACTTTTGACTTTCACTTTGGTGAATATTTTCTTTTCAATTAGTCGGCACGGGTTATAGGTAAGCAATTCAAAAGGTTTCAACTTGGTGTCATTTTATATATGACAAAAAAGCATTTGAACAGGGGTGTGTAGACTTTTCCTATCCACTGCATTCTGTTGTACTAAGCAGCAGGAAATGAGTGAATAATTCCACAGCACAGATCGCTCATCCCCACCATCCAACCCCCGTCACGCTTGGCATGCCACTCAATCCGCCAAGCGCTGGTTTCATATCATAAATCGGCTCACGGGAACGGACCCCGGCGACCGCACGTGTGTTATTGTTTTCGCTTGACATCTCGAAAAGGTCAAATGGGGAAGGCATCCATCCCGCCGTCGGGACCATTACGGCGTGACAAACGATTGGGATGGGATCAATCATTTTTGGTTATCTTTACGGTCAAAAGACGCTTGACTGGGAAGAGTTTTTATTTTGCTTTGTTTGTTGCTAACCAATGTTCATTGTTGGAAAGTATTCCGGCAAAATTTTAAAAATGGCTTTTACTCGACAGCGACATATCTGCATCTTAATCCGGTCATAAACAACAAAGATATTCGACGCTCTCCTCGCATAAAATATCTGGACAATGACCTTCATCTCAACCATTTCGACTGCGTCAAACATTCCGCAGGCATCGCCTCATAAAGCTCCCGTGTCTGCTCCTGCTTTCAAATTGTGTGTGAAAGCAGTTTCATCTCGTGTGAATCTGCAGACGGGAGATGAGTTGAGGGAAGCACACAATGAGAGGCCATTAAAGGGAGGACAAAAGGTAAAACTTCTCCGCTTTGAGTTAGCCGACTCCAACGTCGCCCGTCTTGCCGGGTTGACACGCGCCTGCGCCTGTGTTCCGGTTCCTTGTTACACCGAACTGGGGTGCCACATCGAAACACCTTCACAAGTCTAGCAAAAATTAAAGACTACTGACACTAAACAGCTTTGAGTCTGCCTCAAATTAGATGTCGGATTTTTCCCGGGAGAGGGAAGCGGTTCACTTTGAACGATCTCACCCCAGCACAGTACACAATCTCAATAATTCACACTTACAGATCTGCATTTGCTACAAGGAATATCAATAATTGAGCGCAACCAGAGTGGTAGCGAGAAAGCCCGACAGCTACCAAATATTTCTGGTGTGAGGTGTAGTCATATTTAACACACAGAATTAGAATTGGTAGAATTTTCATTTTAGTGAGAACAAAATAAGGAAACAGGAGATCGGCCATTTTGGATCGAAGCTCCAATTTTGGGGTTATCTAGGTCATTTCTAGATGTCCTTCAACATGTCCAAGACTGATTCCTACCTCATTTAAACCACGTCTATTGGTCAGCTGGGCAATGACCTTTGCATTCTGGACTTTCGCCACAAAATTGACTCAACAGGGGTCAAAGCAGATGAGTCAAACCCTTTGCCTCTCCACTGGCTACAAACCTGGCATCACTGAATCAGAAGAGGACGTTCCAAGGGTGTGCTAAGAACAGTGGGTGGGGGCGGAGCTCAATCGACCTGCTCTGTTCTCGGCCCCCTGTTGCGGACTGCTTCTTCGTTCTGTCTCGGTCCCGAGCCTGAACGCAGCATGGAGTCTTATTGATGGCTCCGACTGCTTTTAATTCTGTTTGCCGCATCAGTCCTGCGAGTTCTTGTTTGCGTGCAACGAAAGTTGATAATACTTTCAGTGAGTGTTGTTTGAGTATTCCCAGATGTGCCTCCTAAATCACTTGGGACCGACCACACTTTAACTAGGCTAATAGACTAATTACGCTGAAGCCACTCCCATTGCCAAACTGGACAGCCACAATCACTTAATGTTTATTGTTCCAATAAGCACTAATTGAAGTGGCTAAATTTGTAACCCGATATGGGACATAAGGGAATTGAACACAAAGTTGGAAATTAAGAAATGGTAATCATTTTTAATGCGATACAGTGTCTTCTTCTTGGAGCCCAATTATAGATGCTAAATTCGAGAGAGGAGTAAGGAATCTAATTCTGCTGGTTAACAGATTTGCAGAACTGATAATTGGATTCCATGACAAAATGGAATCCTAAATGGTCTCCGCCTCGGCACTCGCTCCCTGTTTCTGCATTGAGGTCCACATTTTCATCTTTAATCCAATTTGAATGTTATCTGTATAATCTCGGACATTTATATGCAAAACAATTCACACACAGTCCAAAGCTTAGGTATGGACTGATCAAAACCACTGAGAGTAACATGGACGCTGAGTCACATGTCCAAACTTTTAGCTATTTTCACCCTGATGGATGTATACACAGCCTCTCTGTGCTGGCGTCCATTAGGCAGAGTGCTGCTATTTTGCTCCACATTTCAGAATTCAACACTGTGAACAACACAAACACCTGCCTCGCTCCCTAATACTCAACTTTGATTCACTCCAGATCATTATATTTCATCCATATACCAACATGGACTATTTTTGTCGTGATAAACTGAGCATCTTACCTGGGTCTCGGACATGACGTAAAGGTAGTGATGATCCGAGGAGAAGGCCATGTCGCGGAGGACCGGTCCGCTTTCCACCGCCTGAACCGTCTCGTACTGCAGGGCTCGTGAAGAGCCGTCCACTCGGATCTGCAAGGAGAGCATATAATCCATCAAAATTGTACATTTTATCCGTTATGCCGCTAAAGTCGAGGTGTTACGGCGGACCCTACAACACCAGAGGATTGCCTGAGGGATAATCCTTGGATGGAGTTTCTCAGTGGATTTGGGGATTGACACCAACACTTGTTGACCTACTATGCTACACCCAAGGATAACAAATTTGAACACATGCTAGCACAGAAGACAAAAAAGAATACCTCAAAAGATTAGGTGCTGTTGATTTCCTGATCACAGTTTGCTTACTCAGCAGAAAAATAATGCTAGTTTTTCCGATGGTCACGATTCCGCATCCTCCGGAACCACATCGCAGTTTTTGGACACCCGGGATTATGGACAGGTGTGAAACAGAGCCTTGTTAAAGTTCTGATGACTGTAGCTCGTTTCTTCTCTGTGGGCTTTGCAGGGAAGCGGCGGGAACATAATTGGACGCGAAGCATATGGTTGCGGGGAGGTGAGTCCCTCCATGATTAATTATCATATACACCCATAACGACACTCTGTTTTAGTCAGCGTAGTGTTACTACATCTGATGTTTTTTGGGGGATTTTTAAACAGTTTAACTCATTCACTGCCATTGACGGCTATAGACGTCAAATAATCCTTTTTTTACTGGGCAATTTGTTAATTTATTGGATAATTACATAATGCGAGAAGAAATGGCTACTGGGGTATTCAAAAAGGAAGCACCCGCATATAAACTGAATGCTGCAACACAAGCAAGACACAGGAGAGAATGTTGAGTCCAGCAACAAGCCTCCTTGGGACTTGGTGGGTAGAAAGATGGATTCAAATGCCAGTGGACTAATAGGAAGCAGGTGTATGAATTTTATTGTAGTCATAAACATGATTTTATAGCAATGAGGCAAGTTGCAAACCGGGTTTACGTGTCTCCCCTTCAAGGCCATTGATCGTGAGCTGCCATCCATGTTTCATTGTCATAATTAATATATCCTACCATTAATGTTTCATCAGCCAACAATCATTAAAGCAGCCACGGTGGTGGTAGCCAACATTATCTGATTCCGTTTCGACGGCAATGAAGGGGATTAGCCGCTTTATGCTAAATGGATTACAATGCTAATCTCCGCTATCACATTAGCGTGACACAATAGGCTTCCGCTGCCGGGTTGACTTCATTTTGTCTCAGAGTGGTTGGGGAAGGTGAGAGATCCATTTGGCCCCTGATTGACACCTACTAATGAGTGTAAACATGTATGAAACGCTGAGTGAACACGCGCATGCAAACATGCTAATGATGTTAGCACAGAGGAGACCAGACTGGGTGGGAGACACTCTGACCATCCCGCCTTGTGGTAGAAGCAATAACTACAATGAATGACTTGCGCAAAAACAAGAAAAAAATTCTTTCCTGCCTTTCAGCGACTTTAAATACAGAATGTGTGACATACTGACAACAGAAAAAAAAAAAATGACACCACTTGTACGGATGGCCATTTTTTTAGCCTTCAATGAGAATAATAATACCGAGGACAGAGTGAGTGTTTCATCTTGCGCTCAGCGGGTTTACCAGCTAGCAGAAGGCGCTATGCAGTCAGAGAAGCGAAAGCCACGGGATTACCCTCTCGCTGCGTCTACATTTTGGCAGCGAATGCCACAAAAAAGCACACTGGAAACTTCCTCGGACTCTGCGCGGAATCAATTTGCCGCGGGCTCCTGGCGCAACGCTGAGCCGACAACCAAACAATAACCGTAGCGAGGGATGGCGTGCTTGCTCGTCAATGGAATATGGATTCTGTGAGGGGTTGTGGTCACACAGTTAAGCAGTGTGCTAAGCATGGCACAATGGCAGCTAACACCTCCATATTTGGAACACGGAATGAAGTGCTGAGCAAAGTATCACTGCTCTGACCTGGGGGCAAGCAACTGCGGCGAGGTACGTGGGCTGGACGGGAATGCCATCCAAGGTCATGGCTGGAAAAGGGCGGAATCTCACTCATCAACCAGAATAAAGTTGCACATATATTTCTGTGTAGCATGAACTCTGCAAAAATCCAGACGGATCAAACGCATAGTAGAAATGTGTCCCTTTGAGAACAATCCTTTGCCATGACAGGATCCACTTTTGGCAGCTTAACCAAACCACCTGATGATTGTTTCAAGCAACTTTGCCAAGCAAACACAATATGTCAGTCAGGCACACGACAGGGTGGAACACTGACTGTGAAGGAAACGAGAAGGAAAAACAACACATAGCCACCGCGTAACGACAACGTGTCTCTTCACACGTTCCCTTCATTCTGACAGCGATACAATAGTGGTGGTCTGATTGCCAGAATTTACCCGGCTCAATAAAAATACATAGGAGAAAAAAACCTGGATTCATTTCACGGCGTCAATCGTGGCTGGAACAAAATACTAGCAACGTGTAGCTTCAGGGAAGATGGACTCGTGGTTGCTTTGACATTAATCTTTGGGTATAGCGCCAAAATGTCACGCAATTAGCTAATAGCTAAACCTAAGAAGCTAAGAAGAAAATATGACCTTTACGGCTGTTATTTGTAAAAGGTAAAAAATCGTAGACCAAGGTTTCCATCACTTCTCATGTGGGATCTGACACCAAGCCAACGAAAGCTGCGGGGGAACCCCTGGCTTGTTGACTGACCGCCGTGGCATTCAAGGTGTGCTAGTAGTTAGCCCCCAGGTCCATCCGGCCTGCTAATCTAACCTCATCCCCATGCTGAGAGCTGAGGAGAAGGAACTAGAGTATTACCGAGAGGGCTGGTGGTGTTGGACGTGAAAGGGGACATATGTCTGGAGGCTTCCCAACTGATTCCTCTCTCGGCCTCGCCCTCGCATAGCTCCAAAGAGGTGAGTGGCAGGTCCGCCTGTTATCGCTGCCTCGGAGCATTTGGGAGTAGTCGGGAGGAGGTGGTGAGGGGGGGGCTTCACACCTCTCCGTCGTGTTCGTCTATCTCCTTGCAGCACAGGTGTCAGTTTGACTGGACCACCTGCAGGTACATGGTTCCTTTGGCAAGAAAAGAATACTCGTGCTTTTCATTATTTCCAGACCACGTTTCCTAAGTCGTTAAATGGACGTGGTCCGTTGTGCCAAATGCAAAGTTTGGCTTGTCATTTTGGGAGTTGGCAGAGACAATTCTGATAATTTTATGGTTCCAACAAGTTAGTGGAAGGGCCCGTTTCTGTTCCAGGACTGTGCTGCAGTCTATCAACGCATGCTGATGTGGAACAATTTGAAAACACCAAACACCTTTAGCATGAGAACGGAGCCAGATACGGTTCTCAATATCGAGAGCTAAAATTCAGAGAAACACTCTGAAATGTCACCAGACTATTTGCACAATTCCATCAGTCAAGTCTGTGTCTTTCTATGTTATTTCCTTATTATTCCACTCGATACCACCCTTTCATCCGCCTCATTACAGTCACAGCAGGATGTTAGAAGCGACAGGTAGCGGCCTTCATTTGATGCCGACAAATATCTGGCCGAGGTGGGAGAAAAAACTCACATTCATGTTTTTCTTTCAACCCAATTATTTCCTATTTCCTCTACCGTTTCATTTTTCTTCAGATTGTCAAGAGGTGCTGCTCGAGCCATTAAACAAGTCGGTGGGCTCACACTACCCGTAATATCACAGGGACCAAGTCAGGCTTTCAGGCAACGCGGCAGTCATGACTTGTGAACTTAGTCATTCCAAGGTGTGGGGCTAGCTTGAGCATCGCTAACCACCAAGTTTATGCACAGAAAATTGTTCCAATTTGGAATATCGCACTTGCGCTAGCGATCGCACTGCCACGCATGGATGAACTTTCCACACTGCCTCGGCCAAAATGTTTGAGTTCAGACCCAAAAAATGCAAATCAAAATACAGTTTTCTTCCCATTTAAGCAACAACAGACAGACCACCATTCTTCCACGTCGACTACATCCCACCACTACTTTGATGGAACATAACGAAAGGAGGATCAGATTTTCTTTTGAACTAGAGTTCATGACCCCGTGATGACCTAGAGATGCACATACAGGGAATAGAAGCAGGAATGTTAGATGAACCGGAGCTCCTCTGGTGATGGACTTTGATCAGAAAACACCCCAATACCCATCTTCATGTAACGATGTCCCTCCATCAGTTTATCTCCATCAGACCATCAATCAGCAGCTCACTCAGACAGGATGCTGAGTCTCTCTCAGCCTGATAATGACCTATTGACATCCCCGGCTTCAATTGGAAGGTGAGGGGCATGACTTTGAGACCACCCAATTGCCGACTATCTCTGCCTTTTGTGTCTACTCAATACTAATCCTCACCGTGTTGACCAGTACGACAGAGCGGTTCATCAAGTTCAAGGGTGTGATTACTTCATTGGAGATAAATGTTGAGGGAATACAAACCTTGAACAAATTTAGAAGAGAAAGTTTACCGAGAGAGAACCGCGTCTGTGAATAATAGATGGGGAGCTGACAGCCCAGACGTTGTCTGAGAGCAGCCTGGATCTTGTTACGACAGAGTCCCGGTAACCTTTGTACACCAATACAGCTATCCCTGACCGGTCTTAATTTTAGAAGAATGATTTTACTCGGAACATACATGAACGAGTATGTAACGACTCGTATGTGCTGAGCTCACAGTCAGCCACAAAGTCATTAAGTGCGAATTTGTTAGTAGCTTATACGTCCGCCGCCTCCCGTTCGCTCGCACACACTTTGTGATTTATGACTCGGCCTACAAAGTTTCTAATTAAAAAGAAAAGCCCCTTGTAGGCAATTCCTCAGAGATAAGCAGGTGTGGATTCCTGTGTTCTCCGTACGTATACCCCCCCCACTCCCTCGTCGCCTGCCCCGAGGCCACTTGATTCGTCTTTGTATTCCTTCCTCGGCTTCTCTATTTTCCAGCTTTTACTATGTTATTAAACAGACTGGCACGTTACTTGGACTGTTCGAATTGTTCCCCCCACTGAGGTGCAAAATTGCTTTGCTGGCACAGCGGCGGGCGGCGGGTACAAAGCGAAGCAGAGAGTGAGGAAATAGTGAAAAAAAACAAAACAAGAGGAGGGACCGCTGTAAACCCCCCTAAAGGCACGAGTTGATTCACAGAGCACAATAACAATAGAAAAACAAGAGTGAGGAATATAGTTGGGATGCATTCAAGGCGTTAAATACATTCCACAAATTGCCTTTACTAAAATTAGCACCTAGTTATCAAGGGCAAATATAAATTTCACCCCCGTGCTTTACACTGTAGCACCTAAGTTATGCATTGTGCATGGTTTCAAATAATCAAGTGTGTTGTTTCAGCGTGGTTGCTTATCTAATCACAAAGATAAGTCAACAAATAAGCTCCTTTTATTTGTTGGAGCAAGCATGCAAGCGTGCGATGACGATAAACCTGCTTTGGAAGGCTGTTGTCAGTATAATGCAATTTCCAAAATAATATTGTGAATATAAACATTCGAGGTTGTTCTGTAAGGTGTGATAGCCTCTTAGCTTCCACAGTAGAAGCTTTTAAAAATCTATTTTTTTAAAAATATTATCTAAATGAAATCTATTGGTGTCAAACTCAAGGCCCGGGGCCGGATCTGGCTCACCAAATCATCTTATGTGGCTCACAAAGGCAACTCGTACTATGTCAACTGAATGTTTCTTGTTAAGATACCAAAATTGTAAATTATCTTCCAGTGATATTGCAAAAAAAAAAAATTAAAATCCCACTTTAAAATTAAATTAGAAAATTGTTACTTTTTTATTCTGGATTCTGTTGTGTGTATGTGATAATATACATCAGATATTAATTGTAAATTGTAAATATTGTATTAATGGCCCCATGAGGGAAACCATAACTACAATGTGGCCCGCAACAAAAAATGTGTTTGACATCCCTTCCTTAGAAAAATGTAAAAGGAAAAAATTGTTTTATAAAGTGTATAAATAGATATAAAAAGTCTGCACACCCCTCTTCAAATGCCTGTTTTTTGCGGTATCAAAGTATGACCTTGAGATAAATCATGAAAAAACCTTTATCACCAATAATGTGACTAAAACCACAGGGATTGTTTACCTTCCCAGACTCCATTTTGAATCCTTGACAGCGACTTATATCAACAAGGTAAAGCGATGACGGGAGTCATGATGACGAGAACTGCGACGAGTGGAACCGCGACGCACCAAATAGCGGATAGCGGGGCCCGTAAGCTTCTGCTAACGCTCAAAGACAGATAAAAGTTCATTCTTTCTCTCTGAGAGACATACACAGACACGCAGAAGAGAGAAAGAAGTCTAAGAGGATATTCCGTGAATGGGGACTGTCAGCTGGTGTTGTGTTGAAATCCTCTTATACCTCCAAATTTCAATTAGGTAGGGATGCGCTTCGCTGGGGTGCGCCGCCGCGCTCATTGCCGCGCCACAAGTACAAGGTGAACGAGGAAGGATTTGTCACGCAGGAGACAGGCCCGCTCCCCCTACGTTACGATTTAAAGAAGAAAAAAAAAAGTGCGTTCCCTCAACCGACTGCATTTTGAGTGACAACGGCGTCGCACTCGACGCCACTCCAGTGTTCAGCCAGCGCTGTCGCAATTGGGTTTGTTCCACCGAGTGAAGTTTGAACTTCGCCGTGTGACAGCCGCAATTACGCCGCGTGTCAGCCCCCTCCAAACTTACCGTAATTACAACACCCCAACGCAGCCTGGCATTTTCCTCCTGAGTTTTCGCTTCGTTTGAACCGGGACCGCCTCCGTTGCCCGTATTATAGTCGACTAGGCAAACTTAAATCAAGCGCGAGGTGTCCAATTGACCATTGTTGCGTGAAGTTAACAGCCAGATAGGCTTATGCAAACCAAAAACATGCGACATGAAGGTTTGACAGGTTTGGGCCAAGGTTTTAAAAAGTCAGACCACAAGGGCAGCTTCTTTCCGAAAGCCATTCACAAGTAACATTCACTACCATTGACGGATAAAGACGTCAAATTTTAACTGGGCTACCAGTGACTGATTTAATGGTTACCTTTAGTTTGTATCCTTCCAGTGGAACCATCAACCATTTTTTTCCACAAAAATCCCTTCTCCTCTGACTAAGCAGCCCCTCTTTCCCAAAACTTCACGCCATCGTTCTCATCCTCTCACCTTACACCTCGCCTATCAACCCCCCCTTCAGTCCCAGCTTCCCAGCCGGCTTTCATCCTCCCCAGGTTAGATTACTGCAAAGCACTGCCTGTCTGCCAGCATTCCTGAAAGCTTTTCATCTCTGCTCCGATTCATCTGAGAGAGGAGGGTGAGGGGGGGGGGGGGTGAGCTAGCGAAAGAGAGATTCCAAAGCAATACGGGGGGCTGATGGGAACTATCCCATAGACGCCCACTCGTAGCTCTGAGGGACAAACCACACATATGATGCAAAAAGGGATGCCTACACACGGGAGTTAGCATATTGTCGGAAAACGCATGTTTAGTCAAGACATCACCAGTCAAACATTTTTCCCCACCAAGAAGATTAGAAAAACGGCTGTCTGCCATGTTTCCCACAGACGTGTTTGTCCAAACAGATAAATCCGGATCGACTCTGGCAGCATACAAACGAGGAAGATAGAAGTGAGATCACCGCGGTAAACTTTGTCGGAAAAGACGAACTTGAGGAGATTGAGAATACCAATCACATTCAGATCTCATTAGTACGTAATTATTTTGGTAAATTGGCTATTAGTCAGTAAGTCCCTCAGTGAGTTGAATCGAGTTGAGTCATGTGACTACTGATGACACAATCCTCTCAAAGTATTGAGGGCATGTAACCCCTAAAGTGATATTTATGAACCTGACAGTTTTTCCTGACCCGGATCACCCTCGGCCTTTCATCTTCCTGCTGTCGCCGCTTTATGGATGCACAGCCTCAGCCTTGGCATTGATGCCGCATTCTTCAGTGTGTGTTGAAAAGATAACACACTGCCACACAAACTAAAATCCCATTCATCGCCTCACGCCGCATCTCTTTCATCATTCCGATGCAGAAAGTGTTGCGCATAATGACAAAATCATCTCTTGTGTTATTATGACGTTCATGTTCGGAGCGACGACGACGCCGAGCTGATTTATCGAGTTTTCTTAAGCGGCCTCACTTGAGCGGGTTTACGACAACTCGCAGATGTTGGACGGCGAAACAAAGAGCGGACGATAAGACGACTAGGAAACCCGAGCTGGGAGAAGTAATTGTTTACAAAAGAGTCATCAACTGGGACGTGTAATTAGGACACAGGCTAGTTTGATTTCTTGGTGGATGCGGAAGATAGTATATTATGCTGCTCCACAGAAAATTAAATTACACGCATCGTATTCGGGATGCTTGAACGATGATAGGACCGATGTGTAGTGATTTCATAGGCATGAACAACTGCGATTGAGCATTAGTCGTATTATTAAGTCTAATATTGTCGAGGTGCGTACGGTCTCTTGATGAGGCAACCAATTAAGTTGTTAGACCACTGTGTTGCGCTGCAATTTATTCTCATTTCCTTTGCTCTGCTGGAAAACTCTCATTTCTACCTCCTGTGGGCTCAGGATTTTACCACGGTTCCTTGACTTCCCACCATAACAAAGCACATGTGTCCAGGGGGTCTACGGCCAGAGATGAGGACTCCAAGACTGGAACAGGTGAGAGGATTAGCTTCCCTATCCAGCTCTTTAGCATTTTGATGAGGTGGTTGAGGGGTCATAGGGGGTCTGTCTGGGTCTGGCGGTTCATGGCTACTTTTAATCATACATCATAGTGATTAAATGTGAGCGTCAAGTGAGAGAGATACTGTTTGTGTGAAAAATATGTGGGTGCATTAAATAGCACAAGTGTCTCGCAATTTGGGCCTTTCCTATGGGCATTCCTCCAAAGCTGCACCGGTATGGTGCCTGATAACAGAGCGGGCATACGTGGATTAAGTCTCTATTGAAGGAACTGTAATTACTTGCTGATATGAACATTATTATTAGCACTACCGGGCAAAAACTGCACCATTTTCTTTTTTTAAGGAGAAATCAGTCAAGAGAATGGGAAGGGTTAACTAAGGAGGGAAATGACCTCACCGCGATTTTACAAAGGACGACTAATATCGCGGTAGATTGTATTGTTTTGGAAAATCTATTCAGGAATTTCTTTGGTTCTACACAACATTTCAAGTGAATAACTCCCAACAGTATTCGTACTTGAGTACCATTTTTTTTGGTAACTCAGGATGAGGGGCATTGCAATCAATGTGACATGTAGTCCAAGTATCAATGACATTAGCTTGCAAAGCCAATTGGTCGGACAAAGCTACTGTCACTAAAGGAAAGGACAGAACACGCCAAAGGGTTCAGACTTGAGATCAAAGGTGCGTGGCAAACATTCAAAACGGAGACTGAAAGAGGTTTTTTTTTACAGAATTGACCAAAAAACGCTGCTAAACAAAACCGTAGCCACACCAGGGGGGCTGAGCGACTCTTCTCTATTGGACAAAAGCTCTTGTCAGTCATCCCTGGGGGTCAGGACGGTGGTCAAAACTCAAATGAGGGTGGGGACAATGATTCTCTGGCGTGTATACACTCTGAAAGAATGCATGGATAATCAACCTTAATGGGAGCGGCGTATATTAATGTTGAAGTGACGGTCTGTTTGAGTCAGAATGCCACTGATGGCTATTGAACTGGTTATAATGGAGGAGTCCATGAAGAGGAGTCATTGACACGCGCTGACGTCCACGTCACGGTGCTTTTTGGCCGGAATAAGAGCGGGAAAGCACTCGGGCCTTAGGCTACGAATGCCGGAGGTGCGGCGGAGGAGCTTGAGGCGCTGACCTCGGGGCGTCTTGGGGCGGCGAGCACAATTATGACTGTCACTGGAGCTTTACAATAACACCGGCTTTGTCTGCCCGCCTCGTTGGTTCTCACGCAGATGTCCGACGATAAAAACGTAGATTGATTTCCTACAAGTGGATTCTTATTTGACCGAGCGAGCCTGTTGATGCTAACAAAATAGATTATGCGAAGCGCTCGTCGAACACGGCCTCAAAAAGCTGCTCGCTCCACGTAAATATGACGCAGCCGTGTGACTAATTATTATTTACTCAAGTTTGTGTCCAGACAGCTTTGCATTCCTCACCAGCAATGAAAGCAGGACTTGTATATGTGTGTAATTAATTGGATATGTTTGTAATTAGAGGGGGAGCGACGCGTGCCTGGGCTGCTTTTGTTTTTGCTGTTGTACTCGGCTACTGCACATGAAAAATAAAAACTGATTATGCACAACACTAATTACAACTGTATTATCCAGGCCCCCTCACCTTGCAGGGTTAATTCTTATGTACATGCGTGTTGTAGATGCTGCACATACTATCTGGCATGATGTGAGAACGCTATAGCGACCATTGTGCTGCAAAAAATACATATAAAATACAATAAATTAAAAAATATATATATGTGTGAATATCAATAAATAAATAAATACCGTATTTGCCGGTGTACAGGTCGACTCGGTGTATAAGTCGACCCCCTAAAATTCGACGGAAATTTACGATTTTATGATATATCCTTTGTATAAGTCGAGCTCAATTGTTGCATTATATTAAACTTCAAAATTCAATATGCGAAATTTATTGACGAAATGTGTTCAAATTCCGGGAGGCCGTGCGCATGCGGCTGTTTATAAGCACCGCGGAGGAGATCGCGGCCGGCGAGCTCGCGCACGCCACCCGGCACCAACGGGAGGCCGGAAATAGCTCCAAGCCGAGCGGATCGGCACTTTATAAGCACCGCGGAGGAGATCGCGGCGCCTCATTGGACTTCCAGCGGCCGGCGAGCTCGCGCACCCGCCCGGCACATCCGGGAGGCCGTGCGCACGAGCCAAGTGGCCGAAAATAGCCCCCGCCGAGCGGATCGGCTGTTTATAAGCACCGCGGAGGTGGTCGCGGCGTCTCATTCGACTTCCAGCGGCCGGCGAGCTCGCGCACCCGCCCGGCACATCCGGGAGGCCGTGCGCACGAGCCAAGTGGCCGAAAATAGCCCCCGCCGAGCGGATCGGCTGTTTATAAGCACCGCGGAGGTGGTGGCGGCGCCTCATTCGACTTCCAGCGGCCGGCGAGCTCGCGCACCCGCCCGGCACATCCGGGAGGCCGTGCGCACGAGCCAAGTGGCCAAAAATAGCCCCCGCCGAGCAGATCGGCTGTTTATAAGCACCGCGGAGGTGGTGGCGGCGCCTCATTCGACTTCCAGCGGCCGGCGAGCTCGCGCACCCGCCCGGCACATCCGGGAGGCCGTGCGCACGAGCCAAGTGGCCGAAAATAGCCCCCGCCGAGCGGATCGGCTGTTTATAAGCACCGCGGAGGTGGTCGCGGCGTCTCATTCGACTTCCAGCGGCCGGCGAGCTCGCGCACCCGCCCGGCACATCCGGGAGGCCGTGCGCACGAGCCAAGTGGCCGAAAATAGCCCCCGCCGAGCGGATCGGCTGTTTATAAGCACCGCGGAGGTGGTGGCGGCGCCTCATTCGACTTCCAGCGGGCCGCGCACTCGCGCACGCCGCCCGGTTCAAATTTTCTAAGTGCAACGCACAATGAGATGCATGAGAAACGGCCTTGGTTACCATCACATTTGAAGCGATGAATACGAAGTTAAATTTTATGACTCGGTGTATAAGTCGAGGTCGATTTTTTTCGGTCGATTTTGGATCGAAAAAGGTCGACCAATACACCGGCAAATACGGTAAATACATATATATTTTATTTACACTATAGCGACCCTTGTGCTGCAAAATAAGAAAAAATAATAAATAAAAAAATATATACATAAATATCAATCAATAAATAAATACCGTATTTGCCGGTGTACAGGTCGACTCGGTGTATAAGTCGACCCCCTAAAATTCGACGGAAATTTACGATTTTATGATATATCCTTTGTATAAGTCGAGCTCAATTGTTGCATTATATTAAACTTCAAAATTCAATATGCGAAATTTATTGACGAAATGTGTTCAAATTCCGGGAGGCCGTGCGCATGCGGCTGTTTATAAGCACCGCGGAGGAGATCGCGGCCGGCGAGCTCGCGCACGCCACCCGGCACCAACGGGAGGCCGGAAATAGCTCCAAGCCGAGCGGATCGGCACTTTATAAGCACCGCGGAGGAGATCGCGGCGCCTCATTGGACTTCCAGCGGCCGGCGAGCTCGCGCACCCGCCCGGCACATCCGGGAGGCCGTGCGCACGAGCCAAGTGGCCGAAAATAGCCCCCGCCGAGCGGATCGGCTGTTTATAAGCACCGCGGAGGTGGTCGCGGCGTCTCATTCGACTTCCAGCGGCCGGCGAGCTCGCGCACCCGCCCGGCACATCCGGGAGGCCGTGCGCACGAGCCAAGTGGCCGAAAATAGCCCCCGCCGAGCGGATCGGCTGTTTATAAGCACCGCGGAGGTGGTGGCGGCGCCTCATTCGACTTCCAGCGGCCGGCGAGCTCGCGCACCCGCCCGGCACATCCGGGAGGCCGTGCGCACGAGCCAAGTGGCCGAAAATAGCCCCCGCCGAGCGGATCGGCTGTTTATAAGCACCGCGGAGGTGGTGGCGGCGCCTCATTCGACTTCCAGTGGCCGGCGAGCTCGCGCGCCCGCCCGGCACATCCGGGAGGCCGTGCGCACGAGCCAAGTGGCCGAAAATAGCCCCCGCCGAGCGGATCGGCTGTTTATAAGCACCGCGGAGGTGGTCGCGGCGTCTCATTCGACTTCCAGCGGCCGGCGAGCTCGCGCACCCGCCCGGCACATCTGGGAGGCCGTGCGCACGAGCCAAGTGGCCGAAAATAGCCCCCGCCGAGCGGATCGGCTGTTTATAAGCACCGCGGAGGTGGTGGCGGCGCCTCATTCGACTTCCAGCGGGCCGCGCACTCGCGCACGCCGCCCGGTTCAAATTTTCTAAGTGCAACGCACAATGAGATGCATGAGAAACGGCCTTGGTTACCATCACATTTGAAGCGATGAATACGAAGTTAAATTTTATGACTCGGTGTATAAGTCGAGGTCGATTTTTTTCGGTCGATTTTGGATCGAAAAAGGTCGACCAATACACCGGCAAATACGGTACGTAAATATATTTATACATTTTATTTACACTATAGTGACCATTGTGCTGCAAAAAAATAAATATCAAATATAATAAAATAAAATATATATATATAAATATCAACAAATAAATAAATATATTCACATATATATATAGATATATATATCTATATCTATATATATATAGATATATATATGCAACCAACATTATTTTGTACCAAATTCAACTAAATACTTGAGTGCGCACACAAAATAATGGCGTTTACAAACGAAGGACAAACACATCCTTTGGCGACAATGAGCGAGGGAGCAGCGAGTCAACCAGGCAGCCATTGAAAATTGTTCAATAAGCCACTTAGCTTGGTCTCCAGATTGGAACTGTGCAAATGAATGAGAGGCAGAGCGGTGAGCGGTGCTTTCACTTATCTTTGCTTCTTGCCTGGCAGGGAGGGTCGCTAATGAATCCGTTGTGTACGTGTGTGTGTGTGTGTTTGTATATTTGCCTGACTGAAATTTCAAATTCCCACAACCACATGCGTGCACTTCAAACTCTGACTAAAATTGCATCTGATTAACACCCACCACCACCACCACCA
The DNA here is from genome assembly GCF_059516105.1 of Syngnathus floridae. NCBI lineage: Eukaryota > Metazoa > Chordata > Actinopteri > Syngnathiformes > Syngnathidae > Syngnathus > Syngnathus floridae. The sequence continues at coordinate 5,752,666 of NC_142434.1, forward strand.
CCACCACCACCACCCTTGTTGGTGTTAATAAGCTTTGCCTCCAGCTGCTTTTATTCCAACAAACATGAGACCAAACAGGTTTTTTTTTTGACAAGGCGTAGTTAAATAAGAAACTTTTCATGCACGTCACACATCATTTGGTGCAATGGAGGACATTTGGGCATCGTATCAGTTTTTCCATTTTTTTTCCATTTGGTATTTGACTCAAAATGCAAATGCCCGCTTCTTAACTGGAATGTAAAATTTATATTTATGTAAATAAATATCTTAGATTCTCAGGCAATCAGATTTTGAAGGCCTGCAAGCAAAGTAGACAAGCATGCAAACTTATTTTCCAAAAGGATGACACCCCGGTCCCAAAAGAAGAAGTGGGTCCCTTTGGACCCTTTCTCTCTTTCTCCGCAACTCCATAACCCAGAGTTGCCATGGCAACAAGGACTTGCTGCTGCGTCGGCATCGCAAAGACTACAGATGGAGAAGGTAGAGGGAATAAAAGGAGAGTGGGAAAGATGTGCACGTCTAGCGAAGGTACAAGGAGAGCAACATCAAGTATGTCCCCAAAATTCATTCGCACTTGAAAAATCAATATCCACTTGTCCTACTTCTTCCTCTTTCCCGGAAACTCCCTCATCGGCTTGCTTTTATGCCTTCCTCACTCGAGTCCTATTCTTTTTTTTTTTCCCCTCACTGTCCGTGCCTCCTTCACTCCCCATGCACAATGAATTAGTAATGACACGGTTGCAAGTCCACAGTGGTGGCGGAATGGTAATTATGAAAATGTCAATCCCTGGTTACGCTGTGAGAATGAGAGAGTGGTCATTAATGTCGTCGACATTTGCACTTTGTTGAGCTGACGGGGAGGACGAGAGCTAATTTGGTAACGTTCACGAGAAAGGACAATCGGTTTAATGGTGGAAGACTTTGGGTCATTTTGGTATGGAGGTTTGTTATTAAAGGCAGTTTGTGTTTCTGGTTGATATTAGCATGTAGCATTCATTACCGGCTAACGGGTAACCTGCTTGTCTGGACGGAACGTTTCTGGCCAGGTATACTTTGGATTCCTAGAGCAAGTTGAAGATTGTTTCCACGGAGAACGTGGAATAAGTTTTGTTCCAAATTCACACAGACCGAAGGAAGGAACAGTTAGCCTTCCGTTCTCCTTTAATGCTACATATATCCAACATGGGTGGAGGCAATAACGTTTCTATCTGCAGTATATCTACATTTATAGATTCCCAGGTAAACGCGGAGTTGTCACATTGATGTACCAATCTGACCCGAGCAGGTCCAGCTTGCTGAAACTCACATCAACCAGATAAAGATGCTCATAAAGGGATTTATATTGGCTGTCACAGAGTATATAGATTCGTATCTGGAACATACAGATGCACACGTAAACACGTACAGGTGCCTAGTCTCATTCATCTTCACAATTTATGCTTGCAATCCCTCCACACCTCTTTGCTCACTCACTCCTGTGATCTCGCCGGCTGATTCTGGTTGTGATCTTCGGGGGGTATTGGGTGACAAGAGGAAATCACACCGATAGCATCAGACTCAGGAAGCTTCCCTCACAAACAGCCCCATCGCCTGCCCAGCAATCCATTACTGCGACATACGCCCGCCACCGAAAAATCCTGGATGCAGACCATCCAAACAGAAAGACATTTTTTGACACTGTCAAATAGCAGATTTAATAACACCCATCTATCATTGTAGCTTTAGTCTGAGTCAATGGACAGATGGTTGAAATCTTGGATGCAAGCATGATTAAAACGAGCTTTAACGAAGAATTTGGCCAACGTAGAAGCTCCCGCGTTTTCTTCTTCATTACATTACATAACACGTGCGGTAATAAAGTGGCTAATTAAAACAAACGGAGTGGCTTTTTACGACAGCCCTCGCCTAAGTGTACATACAAGCTTGACACAAAGGTGGGAATGAAGAGGTACAGGACATATTAACAAAATCCATTAGTGTAAAAAAAAAAAAAAAAAAAGAATGGAAGACAAACAAATTCAAGTGTCAGAATGCTTACGGCCACACAAGTTTGCGTCGTGTGTGTTTCGAAAAGTTATCGCCGAGCGTTATCGGGAGTCAGTCAAGGTCGCCGTGCTCGGCTTTAATTAACGCGCAACCGCCAGAGGGAGGCTCCACTGATACACCGAAATCTGAAAACATCGTTGCAGGCTGGCTGCACACAAACACGCCGGCGATAAATCACACTAATCCGGGGCACTCTTTACACTTCATGTGTTACATAAATCAGCTGGAGCATACTTACACATTTTATGGAGAGGAACTCTATTTACAAGTATATATGCAGTAAATTTTTGTGTATGCGCTGCTTTCAGTATATTTTGGGTGTAGTTCCACTATTGGCCACTAGATGGTGGCACACTATTTGGTTTAACGCTGACCAATAAAAATTGACAGGCCAGTATTTCAGCTCAATGACTATCGTTTTGAATCCTGCTTTTTACACCTACAGTGATGATTGCAGGTTTACTTTCGAATTGAAACATGTTTTGTACGCAGTTGTCAGCAGGTCTTAGCATAATCTCCTCTTAACCTCCTTCATATTTGCCTCTGACCTACACTGCTGCTCCCTCGCCTTCTCCTTCTCCCTGTTGCGCAGGGCCAACAACTATGGAGACATATGTGCAAACACAACCAATTAGAAGTAAACTCTGGAGAAAACTTGCAGCTCAATCCTTTGGTTAAGAAAATAATGAAGCAGGGCAAAAGAATATAAACACGACAAAGCCGGGAAAAAAAAACCCGAAACAAAATGGAAATAAAGAGAATAACAAGAGCTACAAGGACTTGCAGACTAAAAAGAAGCCGTGATGTGACTGCAATGCAGTTTTTACCACGCGACTACACAGCACAAAATGAGACCAAAGGAATGCGGCGAGAACAAGTGAGGGAGAAAGAAAGGAGAGCTACGATGCCTCTAGTGCCCGTGACAGTCGGCCGGATGATTTATGGCCAACATTGTTTCGTGGTGTAATTGGCCGCTGGATCACTCGCTACTTCTTCGTCTACTTCGTCTTCTTGTTGGTGTGGGAATGGGAACATGAGAGAAGCAGAGGTGTCTGTGGATGGACTCAACCCAAATGTGGGTTTGCTGCAAGGAGAACGAAACTAAAAATATTGACCGAGCCTTTGCCGGGTCTCGTAAAAGATGTTTTATGTATGTCTTATATTCATGCAAATGGTTTGACGGCCTTGTCATTCAGAATATCAAATCACTGACATTTTGTAATATTCAATATCTGGAAATGTTCTTACAGGAGGTGTTAATTTTCACTAGAACTATAGTGTGAAGATAGCATTCATTTGTCTACTAGCTCAAAAATTAGCTTAACATGCTAATGCTACCGTGCTAATACGAAGATGATAATACTAGCTTCACTGGTAGAGCTGGCAATTTTTCCCATGGAGGGCCATCAGGGCTCAAGGATATCTCAGGGGCTTATTAAAACTTTTTTTTAAATAAAAAGAACGAAAATTCTTCAAAAAAAATGTTGATGAATGTCCAATATAAATACCCAACAGTGATGGGTGATGAATTCCCAAAAGAATATGAGAATACCCAAAGGTTAATAATCTGGCCTGGCAGCTGGTGGGGGTGTCCAAGCAGATTTTAAGGGGGGGCAGTGCCCCCACTGTCCCCCCTTTACCTCCGCCAGTGACTAACTTGATAATGAACTTATTACTTTTCTCCTGAAACTTGGTATCATTTAGCCATCACATGAGCATCATTATCAGGTGTCAAATCCTGAGTAGCAGCCAATTTCACAACGATAATTAATTTTACTGAAGTAGCAGTGAATATTTTCTCTATGCCTACCAGCTGCGTTGGTCCCGCCAGACATTTTGAAGACAACATGGAACAAAGGTGAATTGATAATACAGCACTGAGCAAACCTGAGTAACGCCATCAGAATTCAGAGATGTTGTCTCAATTTACTCCTATGTGACATCACCGCCGCCAGCTTGACATGAAGTCATTCCGGAATTCTTAATGTGGAATGACATCCAAACACATTATATATTCCCGTACTAAATGGTGTTCGTGGACAGAATGAGAGCTTCCTTTCTCACTAGTAAGCGACACGAGTTTTAGTGAAAGACTCACTTCAAACGGACATCGTGTGTCTTTTATCTTCCCATTCATGCGGCGCGAACACACACACACACACTGAAGAGATGGAAAGGGAAGATGACACCAAATTGGGCCATCATCAACTCATTCAAATGGCCGTTATCAGAAGTAATTTGGACTCAAGGGAGTGGGCCCAGGACTACCTGTTTTGAAGAGACACACGCCCTCTAGTGGTCATGTTTACAATGACCCTCCCCTGTGTGAAGCAGGTGTTCCATTCAAAGACATTGTTTCTGCTCAGTATGACTAAACCGGGGCCAGTGACTTCACGTCTCCACACACATTAAAGCCTCCGGGAAGGAGGCGGAGCATGTGTCGATGCATGAGAGCAAAACAAAGGAAGAAAAGAAGCAGACTTGCTGTAATAACTCTTTCCCTTACCCTGAGTGACACATGCACTTTTGACCTCAGGAGTTGAAAACGACAGTGGGAATGAAACGTGTTAAGACACATTTGACCAAACTGCAAACCAAAGCAGACACACAAAAAAAACCTCACAAACAGCCTGAGGGTTAAAATCCCCTCAATGATTTCCTCTCATTGCATCATTGCCGTTGTTTGGTGACATCACAGGAGGCGGAGGTAGTTTGTAAAAACTAATCAGCCATTCACCCTTGAAATTCAAAGTCGATAAAACCCAATTCGAGTGCTCCGGAACATTTTAGGAGATGATTAGCTCTAAAACAACTTTCTATATAGTGTACAGGAAGAATATATTAGACAGTAACAGATGTCGAGGTCAAAAAAGGCAGCCAATGAAAAGAAAACACACACAAAGACAGAAGAGCTCCCGTCCAAACTTCTGTCTCAGTAACAATAAAAGCGGCGACAAACTTTGTGCCGAGAAACAGGTGCGGATGAATATTCATGGCTGGGGCCGAGTCGCATCCACCCGCAATTGTGCGAGGGAGTGAGTGTTTTGTTGAGCATGTGTCTGGATATCTGTGTCCTTGCGTGGGTGGTCAAAAAAAAAAAAAAAAAAAAACACCAATGCTTAGTGAACAAGAAAAACAGAGTAACTGCAGGAGTGAATATTCATGAGTCATAAATAACAGCAGGGAAGAACAAGCGATGAGGTCAAGTCAATCAACGGGATGTCAAAATGGTGCCGAATTGCAAATTTGGGGACGGGGGAAAAAAAAAAATCAACACAAAATGATCAAGTCACAACACAAGGCCTGGGAAGTGGAGAAGGGAAACAAATGACAGTGTTTCACCCGCAGAGAGACAACAATACATTATTGATGTACTCCTGTTTCCCCCCCAATCAGCTGTGATTGGATTCTTCTTCCATCAAGTGGGCAGACGGAGACACATTACGCTGGAGAGGAAATCTGAGAAATGGAGTGCTGTCGTCGCTATGATTGGCATCTGAATTCCGAACGATCCAATAGTAGTACCAGCGACCTCCTGGCAGTTCAAACCACGCTCACTGACTTTGTGTCCTGCTTCACGTATGTTGCCTGACCTCAACACGTCACACGATGTCAACGGGCCTTGTATGAGAGCAGTTAAGAAGCCACGAGTCAGCAAAATGTCCGTCGTGCATGGCAATCACAATTGGAGCGGCCGCAGCATGACAAAATGTTATAAATTGGAAAAAAAAGGGGGATGGTGAAGAAAATAGGCTTGAATGGAAAAATGTATAGAAGGACTAAATAGAATAGCGTGTTTCATATTTTATAGTGGTTAAGTATTTTGCAGGTTTTATACACTTTAGTGTCATGTGCAAACTGTCTAGTACAAGGGTGCCAAACTCATTTTTGTTGAAGGCCACATCGGAGTTATGATTTCCCTCATGGGGCCATTAAAGACTTAAACAGAAATAAATGGGGGGATATTATCACAACACGCAAAAGAAAAGTTCAACAATTTTCTAATTTATTTTGAAATTAGGATTATCACAAAAAATATTGCAATGTCTCAGTTTTGGTACCGTATTTTCCGGACTATAAGGCGCACCTTCAATGAATGGCCCATTCTAAAACTTTGTCCTTATATAAGGCGCACCGGACTATAAGGCGCATCATTAATGCATCATGTCAGATTTTTAATCCAAATCAAATCATTCTCCATTTTATCTTTTTTATTTCAACTTCAAACGCAACAAATTACTTTACAATCACAAAATAATGATCCATAGTCTTTTTGATTCATGATTCATCGTCTTTAGCGGGCCACTTATGATTGATTTCATGACACAATGCTTCTGGCCAGTTTAAATTTAGGAATTTGGTGCATATATAAGGCGCACTGGACTATAAGGCGCACTGTCGGCTTTTGAGAAAATGTTAGGTTTTTAGGTGAGCCTTACAGTTTGGAAAATACGGCATTTTAATAAGAAACATTGAATTGACTCACATGATTTTGCATTTGCGGGCCACATAAAATGATGTGATGGGCCCCCCGGCCTTGAGTTTGACACCCGTGGTCTAATAAAATATAGCATAGCAAGCATAGCAACACACACACACACACACACACGCACACACGCACGCACACACATGCACACACACACACACACACACATCGACATACACTAACACACGTTAGCATAACATAGCAACGCACCCAAGCTAACTACTTAAAGATTGCAGAGGTGTTCCAATTTCCAGCTCTACCTTCAATCACGCATCTTCTTTTCACACCACCCCATCCACCCTTGCCTCCATCCAACCATCCTTCCTCCTTTCCTTCCTCCAGCTGCCTAGCCTGCTGCTCCATTCTGCCGCCTCTTCCTCAGGTGAGCGAGCGTCGGCACCCGCCCGTGACGCCGCACTGGGGCATGTGGCACTTGTGCCGCCACACATCTCATCTGCCTAAATTAGCATGCATTAAGCTCCCATATTTGCAGTTAAATTGCATGTGAGGCTGACAGAGTGCACCATGGGTGGCGGATGGGGAAGGAACCTGAAGAAGTTTCACGTCTTTTTTCAACCAACTCTGTGCCGCCTTTACGGGAAGCCGTTTAAAAAGCCGCACCGGATTTAATGCTGCTGCCTATTGTTAAGGTGTGTGTCTTGAGCAAGCAACGTGTTATCACTGGCCACCAGTCCCATTGCAATCATCACTGAATAAACACGCTTAATAAAACATTGTCTCCACACTGGTTGGTAGTCACACTGTGAGAATGGATTTCATGCTTGGTTAAGTAAATCTGATCATATTATTGTGCCAATAGAAAACAAAATAGTATGTAGCGAAAATAATACACACCTGGTGTTGAAGGAATCATTTCAATGGCGCCATCAAAGGGAACATGGAAAGAAAGAGATGATAAGAATTAGAAATAATCAAAGAGCGGGCACAAGCGGAAAATGTTCAATAGGCATTTGCTAATCGCCACATGCGCCAAACTCATTCAACTAAATTCTGCAGGGGGTTGTTTGTGCAAAACTAAAAACTACACCCACGGGCTGAAATGATCAAATTTGTCAGGCTTGTATTGCAAATTTGCTTCTTCTCGCCCGTGTTAGCGGTGATGGCGTGTTTTGCCAGTGCTAGCCAAGCTAGCTCATAGCTACATAAAAATCCAAGCTAGTTTTTGTATATCGGCGATAGAGTGGGTATTGGTTCTCAGACTTTGAGACTGTGCCGATTTCTGAGACCTCTTTGTTGATATAGAAAGGACATTATGAAATATTTCCAAAATTAACCCAATTCCCATATCTTAAAGTCCCATTGATTGTCATACACACATCTGGGTGTGGTGAAATATCTTGACACTGAATGAATCCGGGTCATATGATTTATAGATGCCAATGTTTTCATTACAGTCGTACATTAGCGGGTAGCTTTGGTTAGTTTTTGAATTAGGCTTTATGTTCCAATTTCCAAACAAAGTGGATATTTTTTAAATCACAATGGTTGCATAAAATATTGATTAGCACCATCACCATGTGGCTGCATTGGATTGTCACATCACAAGAACCGACAAACACACAAAGTGCAAAGCTTTGTAGGGATTACAGATAAAAGGCCATAACAGAGCCACAATTGCAAACATTCATAATGGCTCGGCCTCGTGGCGGGATTGCATCCGTCGTCGTGCGTGTGATAGTGATGAGTCACCGAGGCAGCAAAGGGGAAAACAGAACATAAAGCTGTTCCGAAGCATCCAAATTGTGCACAGAGGTGATATATAAACACGACAGTTCAAAGAAGGTGTTTATATCCGGCTGATGGAAAGCAGTAACTCTGTTCCGATCATTCTGATTAAAGCAGATTGGTCTCTTTAATACCACTGACTTGTATAGGCGTCACGGTCATGGTGGTAGTATCGATTAACCAGTCAACCGTGACTAACCAAAGAAGCAAGACTAATTTAGATTAGACATTCATTGCAAGTATAGGTTGTTTCTATGGATGTCGATTGATCAGCGAGACCCGCCCACTTAAGTCAGATCACTTTAGATGGAAGTGAAAATCCATATGGAATTCCCCGAAGGGATCACCGCCAAACCCGTCTCCTGTACCGCAGCAGGTCAAGACCAGACCGCGTCCACAGGGAGCCACTTAGTGCATTATCATATTTCATATTTGCTCGCAGCATATGTAGCCACTCTGAGAATACGCCACTTTATTCGAATTACCATTTATACCCCGCAAATGAGATAGGAGACGATGGGAGCGTAGGAAGGAGAATTATGGAAATTGTGATTACATTCAACAGATGGGCGTCGTTTCGATGAGACGGCTGACATTTGGGGCGCAGGGGGGGAGAGACGGATGCTTTCAAGTGGAGTCTTCGAAAAGTGAGCAAACACTTGGAAGGAAAAACGCTTTCGTTACGAAACAAAAGAAGGTGCTCCAGTGCTTGTGGGGTTTTCTCCGTGCCGTACTTGCAAAAAAAAATCAATTACAGTGCAGAACTCATAACGTTGTTTCACGCCGGCTAATAACCGGCGTAATAGGAGCATAATTACCTGACAATGGGGTCTAATTGGCAGTAATCAGAGCCATGTGAGCCTGAGGAGAAGAGTCCACGACATGGAGATTGTTGCACACCTTTGCGATATTTTTAGCTGTGTCATTTCACTTGATAGTTGTCATCCCCATATAATTATTTAACAGCTTCCAATCCGCCTCTCCTCTGCACACAGTTAGATCTACTCCCATTATTTATTGATTGGCATATAGACTAGGGGTGCAGGATAAGGCCAGGGCACAGGGGTCCCCACGAGGGGGCCAGACCGGAATTTCCATAAAAGATATTTAAGATGGGTGAGTCTCTGTATTTCATCCAGCACGGCTGAAAGACATACTGAAATGATGAAAGTACAACCGAGACCTCATGAAATATGAACATCATATAAGAGTGGAAATAAGGGAGGAGGGGTTACGGGGTTTTTAGGAGAAAGATTGGGTGAATGTGTTATAAATCTAACATATGCCGTCTCAAGATTTATTCACACCCAAGTAGCCTCCAGTCAAAAGGCCACTCACCATTTCACCAAATGGGTAAAAGTGAAGTGACACCGCATGTCATTAAATTCTGGCACACTTCCTCAAGATCTGCTGATTCAAAGGCAATGTCACGGACGAGAATAGTGCGAGTGTTCTATAATAACCTAGTGAAAGGTCAGCGATGGTTTCTGCAGTCTCTTGTCAGCAAAAAAAGACAATGCTGGTCATATATTTTCATTTGCGTTTGGAATACTGTCATACAAACTCAAGAGGGAGCTCCCACAGCTCTTCGCGAGGTCCCCCTCTAGAGTTACTCTATAAATGATCTGTTGGCCATCATTTAGCAAGTCTGCATGTTAATCATTCATCACAGCGAATCGTCCGGAGCGCAGGAGACTGTTAGCCAACAGTTGTAAAGATGGAGAGGGGAGAGAATTCCCGATGGGATCGGCTGAGGAAGAGAAGTCCATGGATCATACCATGAACATTAATCATGTTAGCCTAGTTTCCCATGTAAAGTGCAAACATGCGGATATGTCTCGGAGAAAGGAGGGGAGACCATGTGGTACCTTAGACAAAAGTGTAACGGATAGAAAGGAAAGACTTTAATGGCTGTCAAGAGTTTACAGATTTCCGCTTCCCAAATATGGTCGATGGACTTGAACTTGCAAGCTGGTGACTTGACACATGAAAACAAAGAGTACTGTATTTTCCAAACTATAAGGTGCACCTAAAAACCTAAAATTTCCTCAAAAGCCGACAGTGCGCCTTATAGTCCGGTGCGCCTTATATATGTACCAAATTCCTAAATTTAAACTGGTCCGAAGCATTGTGTCATGAAATCAATCATAGGTGGCCCGCTGAAGACTATGAATCATGAATCAAAAAGACTATGGATCATTATTTTGTGATTATAAAGGAATTTGTTGCGTCTGAAGTTGAAATAAAAAAGATAAAATGGAGAATGATTTGATTTGGATTACAAATCTGACATTATGCATTAATGGTGCGCCTTATAGTCCGGTGCACCTTATATAAGGACAAAGTTTTAAAATGGGCCATTCATTGAAGGTGCGCCTCATAGTCCGGTGCGCCTTATAGTCCAGAAAATACGGTAAAAACATCAATGTTGGGTCGGGAAATTGGTATCTGGGTCTTCAATTGGGGCTTAACCAATCAGAATATTCAAACAGACTGATGTCATCGCCAATGGAAGAATGTAAAACCCTTCTGGGAGTATACAGGTCTAACTCTAACCAACCACTTCTGCGGAATATAAAGTCTGGGACATTCTTATTCCATATTCTCGAGCACCATGGTGACAGCTGTGTTTACCTGCCACCGCACAAGCCCAATTCCAACCTACGCACGGGTGACATTCCCCGAGGTAGCCGACTCAAACAAGTGGTTGACCCACACGTATGCCGGTCTACTTGCGTTTGTCTTCCAAATGTCTGGGTCATAAACAGCAACAGCTGGAGTCGCTTCTAATTAAATACCTGTGCATCTGTCTCGGGTCCCGAGCGGGGTGTCGCGCCGGGTAAGCGTGGCGGGGCTTGTGTGTATTGTGCTTCGGGCGTGCCAAACGTGCTGTTCCTCGCTGATTCCTTCCCTCGGATTGCTCTATCAACACGCAATTACTTTCAACTCTGCATGCACACTTTAATGTGGCGTCATAAAAGATATGGCCCACGATGGGTAGGACTCAAGTGGACCCCTTACTGTAATTATTAGCGTCTATAAAACATAAGGAAATAAGGCTGCATAGAGAAGTGTAGAGTGGGCGGGGCGGAAACTAAATCATATCTGGAAGTACATAAAAGAAATCCTTGAGTGGATGCTTCTGTTGTGATCCTGACAAAGATGGTGAAAGAACACTTTGTGAGTCATCAATGCCATCCAATGTCCAATTCCGGACGACATCAGTGCGGCGGGGCTGCATTCAAGTCATCACCTTGCCTCGGGCTACTTCTGCCTCAAAATTGAGGTCAGATGTCAACCCGTACAAGCGCCACAAACGGTTGAGTCAATACGTCGTACACGCGTGTGCGTACAAACGGGGAGGGGCGGACACGCATCCTTAGCTCATCACACCCCGAGGGGGGGAGCGACGGTACTTGACCCTCTTCCATATTTACTGGTCGCTACCGGCATCAACAACGAGTCGTCTATCCTCAGACATTTCGCACAGTATTACTTAGATCAAGGCTTCATGACACAGAGACACAAGCCGCCTTGTCCCTACACCCAGTAGTCATATTTCGAGAGTTTCAACGGAATATTAAACAACCATCATGGTAGCTTGCCGATGAGACACTCTTTTGTTTGGCGGATCCAAGTCCAAATCCAGGACTTCGGCACAACGTCCTTCAACCTATTCAAATCTGGTTCACACTCAAGTCTGGATTGGCTTAAGCCAATCATTGGCTTTCCTGTATTATGTTTAACCTGCGACCTTTAGAAGTGATACTCTAGACGACTAGTTGATCATTGGACTGTGAAGAAAATAGGAAGCCCGAGAACATTATTGACTGAGATTTATGACCGACAGAAGAAATAAAGGTGTAGGACCCCAGATGTCTTTCTACAATTACTTGCCGTGTGTGGTCTTCTGGAGAGTCAATATAAGCTTGGACATATATGACTGTTATTGGCAGGAATCTGTTAATCAATACACTTGATTGGCCTGGTGTCGGTAGGCCGCTTGAAGAAACAGAGGCTTTGCTATTTAAAGATTATCCCCTTAGAGAGGTTAATGGACATTTATGAATGCCAAGGTTCAAGAATATTTCAAACACACACCATCTGCTATCCCGATCCCTTAAGGACCAAGATCGTGTGTGAAGACGGGAGACATGAGATACAGTTGCTACTAGTTGGCCAGTTTGCTTTCAGGATGCTCTTTGCAGATCTTATTCCAGCCTCAGCTCCATTGTGGGCTGTTGTGTATCCTCGACCAGTCAATAGCTCCAACTCCTTCTCCCAAGAGGTGAGCCCTTCTAAAACATGCATGAGCCTCGGAGCTGGGAATACACCATCAGAAGCCTTCAGGGTGTTTTTTAAAGCTGGTGGAATAGCTAAAAAGCTAAGTAAGACCATCTTTCCAGGATTACATCTGAAGATTTTTTTTTTATCAGTTCTAATATTCTTTTACTGTTTTTTGCTCTTGCTCCGACAGCGTGTTTTCCTTGCATAAATCAGCCCTAAAGCCTCCACCAATGGGCAGGGGTATTCTTACATCCCACCTAATCTATTGGAATATATAAAATCCCTGTACCGATTGTGCAGAGCTTCATTTTATCACCAGGAATTACCCAGGGAAGAAGCTCCAATCTCATTTTACCAAAACTTTTGAAGATTTTAATTTAAAATTGTACGATAAATCCCATTTGGAAAACGGCAGGATGAACAAAATGAGGATTGGGAAATTTCGGCCTTATGAATTTTTGATGAGGCTAAATGGCCCCGTTGTGTGACCCAGCTGCTGAGAGCCAGGTGGGCTTTCAAGGGCGGGAAACCGGGATTGACAAGAAAGGACCTGACACACACATTTGGCCATTTTCTTAGCTGAGAAGAAATTTGCCTGCAAAGATTTATTTGTTTACTTCCCCAAGTGCAGTCAATGCTTTTCCTCTTTCCTCTCAGTGAATAAAGTTGAGGATCAATGCACTGTCATGGCTAATGTGCACTGAGGGCAACCCTTCAGAGTAGAAACTGGGTCTCGGTATCAGAGCATGGCAGACACAAATCACCGTTTGACAGTAAAAGCGGAACGACAAATAGGAAGAGCGAGTGGATGAAGAGAGGGAGGACAGATGGAGTTGATGGAATGGAGGAAAGGACTCGATGCTTATCGCTATATTCGTCATTAACGCCAGAGAACGTGGGAACGGACAAGTTGAAGTTGAGAGAAAACTCATTCACTACCATCGACGACTATAGACGTCAAATTTGAACTGTGAATGAGTTCAAGTCGTCTTCCCAACTACTTTTGTTTTTGTTTCCGTCGGCATTCCTCTAATCGCCTCGTCCTCCGTCTTCCATTATGAACAATGATACTTAGCGACGATTACAGCCTTCGTTTTAAGTGCCGCCTTTTATGGTTACCAGATGCACTCATGGCGTTTTAGACCCATTGATTGGGCCCGATCAATACGGCATCTTGGGGAAAAGTTTGGAGACGCTACATTAGCGTTACTCCCAGATGCTCTGAAAGCTCCGGGCGGTCGTTTGCGGAGATGGGTGCTAGTTCATTAGGTTAATGGCTGACAGCAGGTGGGTTGTGCTTTCTTTTGAAACGTCATTGTGGTTTCTACGCATTATTTTCCTGTGGGCAAATTTGAATGCAAACTTTTTAATACAATTCAAAATATTTGAATACCATCGGACGGCGACTGATAAGATTGCTTCCCTATCTTCCTACCGAGCGCCAATAAGCTAATCTGACATGTCGGATTCGCATTGGGGCCGAAACGGATGCGAAATGGGACGGCGCTCAACCCGCAGATAAGAGAATTGATATTGATTGTGAGCTATATTGCTCACATTGCGTCCTTCGGGAGACTGTACTGTGCTCTGCCAAGCTGACGGCGTTTCACAAATATATTGATTTGATAAACATATTTCCAAGCAAGCTAGCGGCGGAATGGCACGCCCAAAGAATATCAAATTCTTTGCCCTCAATCCTTTCTCGAGCAATACAACTTTGCACGAAACGGATAAACTCGACGCTTTCCGCAGATGAAAGCCCAATAAAAGCACATGCGGGGGTACGCCTCGCCCAAATATAGACGGGAGTGCGTGCGAGTGTGTGTCGCTAACAGGCAGCGCGAGTACCCAGGAACTGTGGAAATGTTTTACAAGCTCAAAGCGCCTCTAGAAGGCTGCACATTTTTTTGAGCGGATCAGCGATCCCACTGTGAATTCCACGCATACTCTTTGGGAACCCCCCCGTTCACCCTACTACCCATACACACAGCAACAATCATCCTCATTTTATCCCCGCCCTCACTCCTGTTCCACTTCTGGTACGTACATGCACTCCGACAACCTTTCCCTATTTTTCTTTTCCATTCTGCCTTTTCTCTGAAGCCCTGAGCAATTACCTACCAAGACTCTAGAGAGAGAAAGAGAGAGAGCTAGAAATGCAAGGAGGGAATGCACTAGAGTGTAAAATTGGTTAAAGTATGGAAAGAATCATTATGAAGACGACCTAAAAACATTTATGGATAGATGCTAAGAGCGAGCACATATAGTGGACCTAAATTTGAAATGGAAATGGCAAGAATAATTTTGGTGAGTTTTTGTTCATGTTTTGGTCCTCATAAAATATGAAAATGAGAAATTATTTATTTATTCTATATTTTAATTTTTTTATTATTATTTCTTTTTTTATTTACTATTTTTTGTGTGAAGAGAAATTTATTATTATTATTATTTTTATTATTTCTTTATTTTATTTACAATTTTTTTATTATAAAAATTATAAGCAGACGCAATAGAAACCTCAAAGAGGTTGCTGCTCGGGCCTTAACTATAATTCCTTTTATTCAAAAACAATATTTCAAACTGACTCATTCACTTCCTGTTTTGATCCACAACATGTTTTAAGGAAAAAATGTTGCTAGTTGTTTTCCCCAACTATAAGCAGATGTTTGCAAATACTTAATTTGATTAAACACAAACAGAACCCATCTGGTTTCATTGAGGAGGACAGAAATCTGACAACACTTTCTACCCAGAGGCGGAAATTCCCACAAAGTTTCTAACCGATTAACTATCAATTCGTCATCGATTAATTCTATAACCAATCAATTAATCGATTACAAATCCAAACTGTGACAAATATGACTAAATTCACCATATGTGCAGAGGGTGCAGAGTCCGCCGACTTCACTAAGCCCCCTTCCAGGTTGATCCATTTAAATACACAATGGAGGATTACATTTTCATCTGGCCTACACTGCAAAACATTGTCGCTTTAATGCAACCTTAGCACATGCTAGCAGGTTTGCAAGACTATAAAATTGTGGCCGACTCAGGCCTGTCATGGTCAGGTTGGGTGAAGGAGGAGTAGGTGGGGGGTTGGCTAAGACCCCCTCTCCAATGTGGAGTGCTTGTGAATTGGTTTTGGCTTGAGGCTAAATCTCCTCACAGACACTTTTTTTTTTTTTCCAGCTTCTTCCTTTACCAATTCACACACATCTCGGCCAACTCCTTTGGCTGCGTGGCAGGTGTGAACGTGTGTCTCCCCGGCGAGTTGGTTTCTGAAACAATGGCGGACCCTCCTCCAATTGACTGATTCTTCCTTTGCTGTCACGCACTGACAGAAGAAAAATACCGACGTACCCGCCCACCAGCCTCACTCAGACAGTTGCAATGTGTCTGCTGGCTACATTCAGCCTGATTAAACCGCTGCTTACTTGTAATTAAACACCGTGCTTTGTGGCAGCATCCAGCTCCGATACGTTGCGTCCATTGGCACAATGCCTCACCCCTCCCTCGCCTTTCAGAGGGGGCCGCAGGTGGCACAATTGGCAGTAATGTGTTCTAATTGTTGGCAGAGCTGCCTGGGTGGATACGTCGCGGGAAGTTGAAGCTTGGCAAGGTTACAAGCAGAAGGAGGAGGCGGTAGAAAAGGTAGAATGGAGCTATCGGCCAGAATGAACACGTCGCTCGTGTGTTCCTGAGGAGAAATTGGCATGGAACAAACAACGGAAAGAAGGAGAAGACTGCTCCCGTCACGTCCTAATGTTTCTCTCGATGTTGTTGTTATTTTTCCACAGCTCAGAGGCAGCGAGAGCGAGGCTCCCTGGGGTTGAGAGAGTAAGCCGCACCGCCTAGCTCTGGATCACATGACCTCCCCCTGTGAGGATTCCCTTTATTAGATTAATTACTGTACCCCCCGCCCCCGCCTTCTGCCTTCATTTTGGACAAATCTATTTTGAGGGAACTTTCAGCACAAAAAAAATGAATTTTGGCCTGAGAACCTGTGAAGCCCTTAATCATTCTGATGTGCAAAAACTTTTCTCCAGTGCTACACAGCAAAAAGTACCGTATTTTCCGCACTATAAGTCGCACCTAAAAACCTCAAATTTTCTCAAATTGCGCCTTATAATCAGGCGCGCCTTATATATGGACCAATATTGAGCCACTACAGCAGGCGTGTCCAAAGTCCGGCCCGCGGGTCAAATGTATATATCTTATATATGGACAAAGTTTTAAAATGGGCCATTCATTGAAGGTGCACCTCATAATCCGGTGCGCCTTATATATGGACAAAGTTTTAAAATGGGCCATTCATTGAAGGTGCACCTTATAATCCGGTGCGCTTTATAGTGCGGAAAATACGGTAATGCTCAATCTTGAAGAAAAAAAAAATTCACTCATTCACTGGAATACACAGCTTGACTCCACACCGCTTGAGTTCGGAGGTAATATGTCAGTTTAAATGCACAACGGGTGCACTAGTAACTCTCTTGCAAGGCGAGGCAAAGATATACATCAAGTGATTTAAATTGTGACTACCTCATATGAGTCGTTATCACCAAAGTCACACAGTAGAGTGACGCCGCCGTCGCATCACATGCGGCCATATTGCAGCCACGCAGCCATTGGCTGTTATCTATCAGGATGCACACAACTAGTTGTGAACACACAACACACAATCTAATCACTCTCTCTATTGCACAAGATGCTAGGTCATCTCCATGTATGTTGCCACGGCAACAGCCAAGCGAGCGTAAAAAATGACAGGGTGCCAGACCTTCTCAAAGTTACTTAATCCATTCATGTTTTAATAATGTCACACCCTTTAGGAAGGTAGCACTGCAGCTATTGTTGGTATGATGAAAATTTTACCAAAGCTCAACTCAAGGTGCGACCTTGAGGCAATCACTTTTGGATCTGGAAAATTTGTTTGGGATTTGCAGACTAAGTCCACCCCCTCCACACACTTCCTCAGACGTGCTCCAAAATCTTGTAAATCACGATTAATTTATGCACTGTCAGGACTTTCTGGATTCCCTTATGTTGTAACATTTAGATGTTAAAAGTTCAGCTTCCTGTCCATGTGCGCGTCAGCTGAGAGTCGACTCATTAGGCATCATTTCCAACAACAACAGAAAACTGAAACAGGAAGCCAGGGGGGCTTGCAAAAGGAGGGCTTCGGCGCTGTCATAAGAACAAGAATGTAACTTTGAGTGCATCTAATGACACTTTTATAGCCTGGCGAGCGCATTATCTAACACATCTAATATAAAAAAAATAGTCTACGAGCGATAAAAGAGATTTTAAGACTGCGCCTCCTCAACTATGACAATATTTTGGCATAATTGAAATAAAACTGGCAGTGGAGTACTTTCTCCACTTTAAACTATTAAATGACTTTTTGGGAAGTCTATTTAAAGATGGATTACAAAGATCGCAAATTGTTAGCAAATGCTTGTGTGCTCTCAATCCCTTAATTTGTCCAATTTGTATTTTTTGAAATTCCAAAGTCTTTCCCTTTATAAATGATGAATGAGGTCGGGGTGCTTATCATTAGTGTTGTGTGTTGCATTATTAATGGCCGTACACTACGCTGTCTTTTAAGTGCAAGCATGCCTCGACTGCATACATTTTGCCAGAGTATAAACTGGGGCTGAAAAATTAATCAAACTCAAACCGAGATTGTGGTGGAGTAGAATGTAATTTTCGAATTGCAAAGGTTGTTTATTACGGTCAGTTTGTAGGACGTTATCACTGTTACTAAATGCTTGAAATATGTATATCAATGTTATTATTTATTTGAAATGATAATGTGAAATTTTGGGGCAAAAAGAAAAATAGAAGTTGCTTGTTTTGCTTTTACGGGCCACATAAAATGATGTGGTGGGCTACAACTGGCCCCCGTGCCTTATGTTTACCATCATTGATATAATGTCAAGATTAGTTCTTAAAAAGTGAAATCCACAATTTTATACATACATTGTTTCATAAAAAAATAGAAAGTTAAAATAACACCATAACATTACCATATTTTCTTGTTTATGTTTAGTAAGACTGCAATATTGAGGGAAAAATAGATTATCAAAATGTCTCAGTATAAGCTGCATTTACATTGTATTTAAAAAGTGTTTATTGGCACGAGGGATGAACTTCTCACCATTAGCGGCCTGTGTATGGACTCGGGTCACTTTAATAGACTTGATTTGATTTTCTCCCTGTCCCAGTCGTGAATTAGAACGGTCAAAGGGAGGCGGTAATGTTGACGGAGTGCCGGGTGAGGGGGAGTGGAGTCTCCATTGGAAAGCGAGAATAAAGCGAGAGCCCACTGGGGAGAAGGAGGCGAGACGGAGGGAGGATAAAAGGCCAATATAACCTCCTACACCCGATGATGCGTCACGCCGACGGCTAGCCGGAGAGTATTAGCGCGGGCGAGCCTCGCAAAGAAAGCGCATCCTCCGTCATTGCTGAGTGGGTGTTGCTATATGGAAAAAAACTAGGTGGCACACATGATCAGGCGAGTCTGATTCATCACAAGAGACGCAAACACACACATGGATATGACACAAACAGTGGAAAGAGATTCCCCTCTGGATGGCAGAGGGGAATATGGCCTCATGACGTGTTGCTCGTCATCATGGCGGACATGCGTGGCAACAAGAGGCTGAATTATTCAAGGCGACAAAATAGAAGGATACAGTCGTGTGCTGAAGATAAAACAGCCTTAGTTAATCATGAGAAAACAAATGAACAAAAACGGTGCACAAACACATGTAGACCGACAATATAATAATACTCAGGCATATGGTATTTATTCTTAAAATAAGTGACATGCAAGATCACGGATCAGCGAGTTTAAAAAAAAAAAATCCAATCAGATGGTGCAATCCATCCAATCTATTTAAACTTGTTTATTGGTAAAAGTGGGGACTTGATCGATCCTATGGGTGAGATGAGTGTGAAACGTGGGGACAGAGTTGGGGGGGGGGGCGTCGGTGTGGTGAAAATGAAAAGACAAAAGGCAATAAGGCGAAAGCAAACACGCACCAAGGCTTGCCGTGAGCGCCAAGTCACACAAACACACACACACATGAACACACAGATCCGGCATATGTCTCCAGTAGTGCCAGTTGGGAGACATCTGGTGCCAAAACTCCACAGGTCAAAGTAAGTGACACGCTCCACGAAGCGCGGACACGTCTGTATGCGAGTGTTTATTTGGGCGCCAAATAAGTCCAGCGGTTGCTATGGTTACCGTACCCTTCCTCCCATTAGACCACATCTTGTAAATACACACGCTACAGAACAAACAAACTGAATTTAAAACATGTGTTATCATATGAATGGATGCGGTGTCCGGAGCATTCCAAGCATTTTTTTTTGTCGGGAGAAACCAAAACATCATGTTATAAAATTCCATTTTATGACAGATGATAAATAATTTTAAAAAAAAGGATACCACAGCTTGCTTGTTGTTGTTGTTCGTTGCAACACGACAGCCAAGACAGCTGAGATGGAACATGATATGAATGATTTACTGCGACACAAGCGCAATAATTGTTGGCCCATTAGCGAGCAGCTCTGGTGAAATTCACTTAAAGGCACAAAAGCACAAACAGGCGCCGTAATCAGATCGGCACATTGTGTGTATCGCAGCAATAATGAAAAGATAAAAAGCTTATCTTGCGTAAGGGTCCATTTTTTTTTTTTTTGGTGCGTGAAATTTCAAACAGCGTCTTTTCACACACTTTCTAAAATGCCGCCACACGTTTTTTGCAAAATATGTTCCGCATGTTCAACAAATATGTCGCCAAGATGTGATTGGATTGTTACGCAATGATTTTCTTCCGACCGCTTGTGACCTCTTCCTCTTTATTTCTTAAGTGAGTGTAGTTGTTTGGTAGCGCCGCCGCTAAGAGGTTAGCGACTGTTTTCACAAAACCAAAAAAAACCCCACAGATGATACGATTGTTATACCGCGAGTTTGGGCGGCGTTGCCTGCTCATTAGGCTGGAGAGAGATATACACTATGCCGGCATGGTGCGCCAATCACGCTGCGTACGTGTGTGCGAGCTCATTAGAGGGCCTGCAGAGAGAACAAGAGCCAGTGGCTGCAATTACACACATATAGACAGAGTAACAAGCTGCCGACATGCAGCTAAAAAAAAAAAAAAAAAGTGACGGCGTTAAACTATACTTAACATTGTCATCAACTTTAGTAGGGGGCGGGGTTGTTGTAAAGTGTGTGTTTGGACTGCTTACTGAAGGCCACAAATTAATTGTTGACGATTAAGGACGCAACGATACTAGGCTTGCACTCGGGCTTGTAAAAATACTCCAATACTAGGACATCCGATACCAGGCTGTTGCATCCATCCATCCATCCATCCGTCCATCCATCCATCCATCCATCCATCCATCCATCCATCCATCCATCCATCCATCCATCCATCCATCCATCCATCCATCCATCCATCCATCCATCCATCCTTCCATCCATCCATCCATCCATCCATCCATCCATCCATCCATCCATCCATCCATCCATCCATCCATCCATCCACGTGTCCACATCCATATGTACTCGGTTTGATAACACACACGTGGAACAAATCAAGCGCTCCTCAATGGAGGCCATCTTGTATTGCGACCCTTCACTCACCAAAACATTCCCTTGGGATCTTTGCTAAATAACGTGGCTTCCCAAACAAAACAATATGTTTTTTCTCACAGCTCGTTGTGCAAGCTGGTCCAAGTTCGTTTTCACAGTGGGAAGCAAAGCAGAGAATTGCAACACACTCCACCAATCAGAAAGTCCCGAAACAAAGAGAAGCAAAGAGGGAAGGTTGCGCAACGCCAGCTGCGGAGAAGAACTAACGCCATTCGTGGTAATTGTGATAAACTGTTTCACAAATTCAAAATGAAATGAGGATATGTTACTTTTTTTTTCAAATTAATCTTGAAATGATGTGGGACTTTTTGCAACAGAGGAAGCACGTAGGGCAGCAATGTAAACTACAAGGTTTACTCCAGTGTCTATTATACCAGTGTGTGTATGGGGGGGAGGCACTTTTAAGGGGAGGAATGCGCCCGCACCCCTAGTGGGACCCAGCCAAAATTCCCGTTGGCTCACGCCGTCATTAAATGTTGTCAGGGTCTAGACGGGGGAGACAGTCCCCCACATGGCGCCCAAGGGAGGGGAAGGGGAGGGGGGGCAAGGACGTTTGATGAAACTACTGTATCTTTCTCAAAGACGGAATGAGGGGTGGCTGGCGGGTGTCAGGAGTGTAATTAGTGCAGGAAACACATACGACCCACACTGAGAGGGTCCCTGGAGAGTGTGGGGATGAGGGACGTAGGGGTCGGGGGGAGCTCAATCATTAGGTAGCGAACGTGTGTTTGTGTGCAGGTGCTATTGTACAGCTGCACTTTTAACCTTTCACCTCTGACGCTATTCATCGTGATGCCACATTAGAGGCCTTTGCTTGACGCACACACACAAAGACACGTCGGCTTTGTGTGTTCAAGAGCAGCTGCTGCGACGGTGTCACGTAACTTAACAAGCGGGCGCCATCCAAGGTCAGATTCGAGTACTTTGAAGGCGCGACATTAAGATTTTCACGCATCTTAGACTTGACCTGAAGAATTCTATAACATGTTTTTCATACAATCTTGGCAGACTGTCAACTCACAAAATCTTGTCATTCATGTTTCTATTAAAGTATCGGTGTCTTAGTATTGGAGCATTTTTTGTATGGAAGTAAAGAGCACATAATGAATGAATGGAATTAAATGTGTTTTAAATATTCACATTTTTGCATTCAAAACCACGTTTAAGGGTTTTGCTGAACTCAGGCGTGATTCGTTTATGCACCGCAGGGAATAGCGCAAACAATTCGGGTCCAATCTAAACATTTTGTTGCATTAGCAGCTCATTCCCTCATTATGCTGATTAGCCGAGCCCGAGTCACACTTGCGACTTAACACACTCTGCAGATGCAAATGAGTTTGCTGCGGAGGACATACGCCAGTATTAAGAAGTCTGTGGCGCATCCGGTTGGGTAGAAAGGGGGAGGGGCTTAGCCGAACAACAGCTGTTGGGATTTTGATAAAAGCCACATGACCCTCCCCCTTGCGGACCCCATGCGGAGTGCGACCCAAAGGCCTTACGGCGCCGGGCCCAGTAATCCTGACTTCTCCGCGCCCGGGGGAGCCGACGCCAGGCACCTCGAACCTCCGGTGCCGGGGTCCGGATTTCCCAGCAGGCTCGCCGTGTGGGCGTTCTGCTTACATATATTTACATCCCACTGGAACAATCCCGACTGATTTCATTTTTTTTTTTTATTGACGTGGTCGGTTGTACACGTAAGCGGGCTGGACGTGTGTCCGTGCGTGCGTTTCTGTCAGAAGAACCAAAATGGGTAATTTATCAGATAAGCTTGCTCATTTGGGCTTCTTCAGGAGGAGTGAAAGGAGCTGTAGGGAGGCTTTCATCTCTCAGGAGTCAAGATGGAGTGAAAGCAGAAGGGGAGACGGTGAAAAAAAAAAAAAAAAAACGAGGTAAAGAATGAAAGCGATAATCCGAGAGGATGTTTACCTTGCTCGTGCTGACAGGGGACAAAAGAGGACGCTAATGCGTGCTGCCCCCTGTAGGGCCACGGGAAATTGAACGCTGGAAGTTGGGCGAGAAAAAAAGTCACGTGCAGATATCAGACAAACAGCCGCATGCGTGGAGACTGAATTCATCTCGCCTTCTTGGAAAGCTCAAGGAGGCCATTTGCAAGTCAAATGTGGCATATAATGACACGGGGAATCATCTGGATTTATTGGAAGCCACCGTGAACGAGGAGAGAGGCTTGATTTGAAAAGAAAATGCATAGATTTTGTTCCAACGACCAATGAATAGACTGTGGTATGTGCAAATGGTACCCTAAGGAAAGGTGCAGAAAAGTTTTTTTTTTGCTACAGGGCTAAAACGATTAATCGAATATTTCATCTGGTACAAAGCAAAAACTATTCTGCGAATATCTCGTATAATTAGAAATAAAATGCAAACCGATTTGGAAATCTCTACCTTGAAGGATCACAATGGGGCTGACAAATGATTATTTCAACAATCGCTTAATCTGTCGATTATTGCATCGGTTAATCTGATCATTGTATTTATTCGAAAGCAGCCCGTTACTTCAAACTGATGCTTACAATCGTTTTATTTTGAAATTAAAAAAATAACACAAAGATAAATCAGTGTGCTTTCAAGGAGGATGACTAAAAATTGAAGAATATATATCGTTGAGAATCTGAATAAACACAAGGCGCTTTTTTCAGGGTGATAAATCAACCTCTCATCAAGTCGTCACAATAATGGTGCCGAGCCGCCGCTGCTGGGCTCATTTCCCACATAAATATCTTTAATGTCTTTAAAGAAGAATTCCGGGGAGATAATTGCGAGCCATCCCGATGTCGAGTTGCCATCATCTAAATCCGTTTGCTGACAGCCCATGGCGCTCTATGTGACGATGTCAAATCACAAAATATCAGGAGCATCCTGATGAGGAGGAGTTTTGATACGTTTATATTCACCAGGTTATCTCCTGGTTTTATTCCTCGCGTTTATCGCCTAATCATTATTTGCATAACGTTTTCTATTTTATGATGATGAAGCAGCCGAGCATTAAAAAGGTGGCGAAAAAACATCTGCTGGGAGTGAGGGACAGACGTGCAAGCGTCGAGATAGCGGCTGAAGGGAAGACGAGGAACCTTGTTGTTGATCTCATTAAGATTAATGCACTCTGACAGGAAAGTAAACACAGGGAAGGATACAAAACACAAGCAGGGAGGTGTCGTTTTAATGGGATCAATAGCCGGGGCATCGGTGCCGGGTCAGCGGCCGTGTCCACGGTGACCCGGCTCCCTCGCTGATATGAGGGATGACTCACATCCATTTCACCCTCACTCCTTCCTCATCATATCGTCAGCAAGACGGGGAAAAAGAATCCCAAAAAATAAACACTATTATTTATTGATTTCAAAATGTTGCACCTTTAATAATGAATTACCTTTAATGATTAATTTATTTGGAGCTTAACTATATACGTAGACCTGACTTTTAGATTTAGATGTAACTCATGGTGATAGCAGAATGAATAGTGAAGTCAACAAAACCATTTTGTCAGGAAATTTACTGAAAAATGCATCCAAACTAATTGGGAGATTTAAGACAAACCCACAAAGGACTTCATCAGAGGGGGAAAATTGGAAGACTGGTTTAGACTGGCTAAGATTTAAACTCTGGACTTAAACTCAATAGAGTATGCAATTTGTCCCCAGTAACAAATAGGAACTAGAAAATACTGCAGATTATACATTCATGCCAATTTTTGCTAGCCTGCTAGGCGGTCAATAGAGTTTCTCATTGAATGCTAGCATTAAGATAGCAATGTGTTTCATTTTTGTTGCTGTGTGTTTAGCTTTACCAGAAAGATTGGCTAGTGGTGATCTAAGATGAATGTCTACTAGATGTCCCGTGTGGGTGTAATTCTAGAAGATGAATTGCCAAAATGTATCAGCTGCAGAGAACCGCATCAAACATCGAACCCCTGCTGTCTCGTTCCCGCTTAGCCACCATGTGTCATTAATCTCGTAAAACTGCACCATCACCAACATAGCACAAATTGGCCGGAAGTGTCACTTCCCTTCAGGCTCCATTTTCAAGAACTTGCAAACGCATCTTTGGAGAATTTGTTTAAAAATGAAAAAAAAAAAAAACAGCTGGTAAATGATGCGAGGCAACACACAAGAAGTCCCTTTGCCTTCATCTCCAGTAACGGTCCCTTCAGTTCCAGTACCGATGCTGCCAGTAACCGGTCCTGGAAACAAAGCCCTCCGAAATACATATCACTGCCAACACATGGCACACGCATTTACACAACAGTGCGCGTGTGGATGTGGATGTGTGTGTGATCGAGCTCAGCATGAATAATTGAACACAGAGAAAGCAGAAGTAAGGGAGGGGTGGGGGTGCACCAACTGCCAGACTCCGCTCACTTTCGGAAGAAGGCGAACCAAAAGGTATACAAAAAAAAAAAAAGGAATAAATGATGATTTTTTTTTCTAATGAATCTAATTAAATAAGAAGTGACAGATGCGTGGACGATGATTAGGGGTCAAGAGTCGGGGTAGGTCAAAATCGGAACAATGGATGGACACAATGCCACCTGGGCTGCATAAACAGACGCTTGACGTAATTGATCGCAACACAAAGGGACATGAATAATGTTAGTCAAGAACACGAGTCACAGCCTTTGAAAAAAAAAAAAAAATTCTTCATTCAGGATCAATTTGTTACGGCTCAACCAACAGATGACTTCATTTGGCTGCGGCGAACGGCAACAAAGGCGCAGAGATGCTTTCCGGAAACTTAATTACGAGAGATGAAGAATATTTGCCACTATTGGTCTCTCCCGCCTTGTTGTTTTCGACGGTCCCTAAGAGGCTTGAAACCGAAAAGCCGACCCGGCCGGCGGCTTTTGTGGCTTCTAAAAGCGATGTAATCGGGTCCGGAGTTTAGAGAGGCAAACTGATTTGCGGATTCCAATTGGATTGAGGCCCGTTTGACCATATCTGATGATTGTAATCTGAGCTGGGTTTTTAGCGGCATAACTGAGGATTTTCACGAAGCTCATTAGTTCCTTTTTCAGTGCATTTATCGCATACATTGGCTTTTCACATCCGACACGGTAATCCTCCATCCATCCTACTCCAGACAAATGACATGTTCCAGATTACATCCCAATTAAAGGCGCTGTCGGTGCGCTGTTTACCCGGACAGCAGACCCCCTCCGTTAAATCCCTATTAGCGATCCTATTTACACTTGTTGCCAGTTTGATCAAAGTTTAGCCACCTTGGATCTGAGGACCTTTTCATCTCAGCTGGTTCTATGAGGGGAGGGCGGTGTTGTTGGCGGGAGGATGCTCACTGGCACTGGCACAAACTAGGATAAAGAGTCACGGAGAGTGTTGGAGGTGTCTGGAAAAACGAGTTTAGCATGACAGCAAAAAATACAAAAACGTTATGATGGCTGTCAACAGTAAGCCAATCAGAAGTCAGCAGGAGGAAAACTGATACTGATATAAAGTATACGCCAGGGCTTGTACTGAAAATTGGCCGTTGAAAACAAATGCCAAATACCAATTTTCTCATTTGAGTCACCTACGTGGGAAATTTGAAAGCGTGAAAGCTACATACATTCCAGTAGACTCCCAATTCTGCGAATAATTAGCTAGCTAATGCTGTCCTATTAACAAAACTATTTAGCCAGCTATCTTCTCCCTGTTGGGCGGCTAACACCATGCTAGCAACAAATCAATGGTAATTTGCAATGACCTGAAAGGCTAACTAGCTTAGCGCTAGCTAGCATGAAGCTAGTAGCAATGTAGATGGATTTAAAATGGGACCAGAAGATAAAAAACATCCTTTGCTTTCGGCAGAGTATGGCGTGGGATTCTGGAGATTACACTCAAATACGTTTGATATTGATTTGTAATCATATAATCGAGATATATAAGTATACTGAATTTAGAATTTTGATCAAATCGGATGTTCCATTTTGATGCCATATTTGTACATTGAGAAACCCATTCAAGGTGATCTGATTACAATACAAATAGCAAAAGCGGATCTTTCTTAGATCAAGAACTGAAAGAGGAAAACGAATCATCAAAAAACAACTTATTTATTCAAATAACACAGCACACTTGCTCAGTCTTGTCTGCCTTTCACCAGCATCACCCTCTCAAACGTCCGTCCTCACTCTATCCCCTCAGGGACTTTTTTTTTTGGGCGAAACAAACTTTGAAGTCGCTGTCCCGTAAAACGATATTACTCTCATTTGTTTGGAGGTTTTTTTTTTCGTTTGTAGCCAGAAGCATAGAACGAAAGAGAGAAGCGAAGAGAGATGGATGACATGAGCGAGTAGAGACACAACACAAGGGACACAAGTGATGAGAAACAGTAAAGATGAAAGGATGGACAATAAGCCAGAAAGAGAGTAAGGACATTTTAGGTGTTTTATGGACACTCTCCTCTACTCTGCCCATTGGACCATTCATCACACCATATGCACTCAAACAGTCCCATTGTCTTTATGGGAGCTCATTTTGTGTAAAAGCTTTACTAGACATGATTCAAGTGACCCTGTGAAAACCAACAAACAGGGCCATACTCGGATGATACAATCCACGCTCTGATTGACGGCTTACCGAAACTCATTTTAGCTTTCAAAAAAAGACAAACTTTTCATCGTCCGACTTACAAAACGATGCCCACTCATGGTGACGTGTTTCTTTACGAGATTCCCGTCAAGTGTGACAGATTTGATTCAAGTGCAATACTTTTAATGGAGGGGGATCGGGAAGGTTGGAGAGTCACCTTTGAAGAGTCCGAGAATGAGGGAAGCGATCAATATCAGGCGTAGTTGAAGACTGTTTGTTTGTGTGTGCATGCATCCCATTGTGCGAACGTCGAGAGCTACACTGCGTCGTTGTCGTATAAATTGCCCGGCTCTCAACTGGTACTTCACCTTGACCTTAACTTGCCTCCGTACGTGCCTGAATAAAACATATTTGACGCTGCATGTGGCTCGTTTGATTGCGAATATTTTGCTTTTGAGCGATAATTCAACAGTACAGAGACCTTAACATAGTGTTAGCTGCTTTATTTTGTTCTCTCAAAGTTCCAGCATGTCCTTGAAGATATGAAAATAATGTTGTATTTTATCTACACTAACTGACCTTGCCGCAAACTACTAGCAAACTTAATTTCCAAGTTGCAGCTGTTGTTGACGACTCTTCAGCACAATCAAAAATCGTGCGCAACATGATACCGCAGAGCATACAAACAGAGGGCCAGCTTGTCGGCTCTAAACTTCCCCATTGAGTCCGCTCGAATCCCATAATAGTAGATATGAGTTGCCTAGCAACGTAGCCTAGCAACTGCAGAGGGTCGAGATATGCTATCGCCGAGGAAGAAACCGGAGAGGAGAATGCCTCCACTCTCATGGAGGCTTTTATTAAGTGAACGACGAGGGGGGGGGGGGGGGGGGGGACACACTCACAACTGCGGTGAAATGGATCTAATGTGAGTTTTTATTACTGTTTGCTAACAAAATAAGATGCCGGTGTTCCGTTTGAGATCAGGTTTTGGGGATTAGTTTCTTTACAAGCTTAGACACTCACAGTATGAGAAGACAACACAGCGTATGTCGTGTAGGGTTTAATATAACGTTTGCCAACAATGCTTTTTGTTGCTTTTAAATCTTACACAATGATAGCCTCAGGTGTACTCTTCTATCACAGTGACAACAATCTGCTTTAAATGTAACATCGCATTTTCCAGCTGTGATCGTAAAGACGGCCTGAAGCTAAGATCCTCCATTAGCTTTGAACAAAGCTCGCTACGCTCAAGCCCGGAGACAAAATGTCCTCTTTTCTCCCTCAAATGATGAGTAATTTTACTCCTCATCCATAAATCAATTACGGATAATCCAGCGATACAGAGAATTAGAGGCCATTTAACATTAAGAAGCTTCAGTGTGCGGTCGCCAGGGCGCAGTGATGGAAAGATGTCTTGGTGTTTCTTTTCTAACACTACCAAAGAACCAAAAACAAGGTAAGGATTATGCTAAAGCTAGCAGTGCAACAACGGTAACACAAAACTCTAGAGGCGTTCTGACTCTCCTTGGAGAGGAATGAAGCTGAGGCATAATCGTTTCCGAAAAGATGAGCATAGACCCACGCTTCCTCCTGCTCATTTGTTCATGTTGCACACCACCCTGCTTCATTCCCCCCTCCCCCAACCCACCCACGAAAACTACAGTGCGCCCCAACTGTCACCACAAGCTCATTATTCAAACGCTGGTAGACATGTTGGCCTTATATACTAATCACAAACGAATGGCTTATCCAGCAGCTGCAAGCCGGCCTGCTGATCTCAAACACGGTATTAAATAAAAGAAGCTTCAAGAAGGATGGCGCCATGCGAGCCCGCTGGGAGAGCGTTTTCCAATTAAAAAAGCGTGACAAACAGATCAGTCAATGCAAAGAAGTCTGGAAGAAGAGGGAAAACAAGCTCCAACCGGAATCCCGTGTTTCACCGTGATAAAGGTGAAAAGGAACTTCGATGTCTACGCCATTCGTGTCTTTGGCCGCCAAGTCTGCAGCCCACGTTGCGGTAGACGCGACGCCTGCCAACGCGTTTTAGCACACGAGCTAGCATCTGTACTGTGTTCAGACGCCAGGAAATGGTAGTCAAAACTGAAGTGGAGGCCATTGTAGCCTAACACCAGGTACTTGTAAGACTGAATTGAACTGAGCCAGAATCCTTTCAACAAAAAACGGCACAGCACTTGGGTTTAATCTCTGTGGTTGTAATGTAGCTACCAGGGGTATGTGCCAGATGGTAGCCATGGTGGCAGAAGGGGAAGAGGACAGAGGTTTGATTTGGTCTGTAAGTCATTTTTGAGACCAAACCAGATGGAACGTCCGCCGTTTCATTCCCGTCTGACTTCCTCTACAGTTTTGCAATCCAAACACAGAGATGAAACAATCCATTTTTTCCCCCCTGGTAGATTTGAGTGGCTTCCATATTGCAAAGCAAACTTCCTAAACGTTACCGCTTAGTTTTATTAAAAGGGTAGAAATTGATTACATGCATGAGCGAAAGAAACGAGGACTTCATCTCTAGAGGGGAGAGTTGTAGACAAGATGCTTTGTTGAGATTTCGTCACTGAAAGCAGACTGAGGGGGGAAAGGGGGGATTGGTGTGAAGGGAACAAGGGAGGGTTGCACATCAAAGTATCCTTGGAAGTCCAATTTCCCCGGGTGCCTGTATGTCAAGAATCAAGGACGGAAAGGAAAAGGATTAAAAATGGCTCACTTTTTAGTGGATTGTGACAAGGGATATGTGATAGAAAAAAACAACAACGAATAGACACAGTGTATAAATGAATCAAAGGTGTCACACTGGCGAATGTTTACACTCACATCTGCTCAGTCGAGGAATCGAAATGGCGACATCGCCACCCTCGCATCACACAGCGCGTTTGTGTATGTGTTACTATGAGATTATGTGTCAGGGAAGCGGTGTCATATGAACTGGTGAATAAGGGAAAGCAAACATATATAAACTGTCATGCAATCATGACTTTTCTAAACATAACTCGGGTCAGCCGTTTTCACCATTGTTTATTCAGCAAGAATTATATCAGGATGTGTACACAGGAAAAGCTCGGTCACGTTGTTTTGGTTACCAAAATTACGAGACATTAGACGATCATCCACTCCCCCATCGTTGCAATCAACAGTGAAACCGAAACTAATCCGGACCAGAGATTTGAATGAAGCTTCAAAATTTTCTTAACGTCCATGAGGTGTACTTTTTTCACAACTGTGAAACCGGAAAAAAAACAGTCTCATACGAACGATTCCGAACAGTCCATCTTTTTTATTTCGTCCGTTATACCAGAAATGATTTTCTCATATCAGAGATTAGCGTCAGATTAATGATATAATCATCAAAAATGTTCGTCCCTATAGAGGAAACCGCTGTTCCGTTTGCAGTCCTCAATTAAGTTTATAGCCTTAAAGTGTACTCGAATTCATCGTACCTGCCGTTGCCTGCAGGGAGAGAAGGAATGACCCAGTTGTAAGACTGCAAAGTGAGAGGAAGGAAGATGGGAGCAGTGGAGGATGGAGAAAAAAAGAAAGGTGAGCGAGGGCACCGGTCACCCCAAGAGACCAACGGTGAGCAATGATTGGTTGGTGAGTGGGAGGGAGGTGGGACGGGGGGTGCCTCACCTGCAGTGCCGTGTCCTCTATATAGCGACACACACAGAGTCAGTGAGTAATACAGTGACATCAATTTAAAAGGCAGGAAAACTGATCAATCCTGACGTCAATTTTTTCCTCCAATGTTTTTTTTTTTTTTTTACCAGATTTTTTTTATAACATGTAAGCAGCCAAACGGGAACACAAAATATATATATTTTTTTTCAAATATCTATTAAATAAAATGATTGCTACTAATATTCTTACCGGTACCCAATAAAAGAACGCTGCTGCCTATTTAGTCCACAAACCAAGTTTAGAAAATGATTTTCTTACACTGAAGCTTACCCAACAGAGGCACTCACAGAAAATTACAAAGTGGGCTCAGCACGATTACGCCCCAGCCAGTCATCCATTCGGTGGGCAACGCAAGAACACACTGTGTGATTAGCTGTAGACATACTATTGATTTTTTTTCTTTCCCTACCGCCGAAGCTCAAACGAACGGTCCCCGTGCGATTATTCAACACTCCTACGCTATAGTCCTAATAAAAAAATAATAAGTTGTTCATTTTCGGGAGGTGCTGCTGCTACCGTAAACATTTTATATAGCATTTAATCAACAACAAAATGTTAATGACCTTTGAGAATGGGTAATTGAGTGAGTGCCGCGTGGGGCTAGTTCATGCTGTGCTGGAGCTACCATCAAAGGTTTGAACACACGTAGCTCTAATATCGGACCTTCTTGCTTCGAAATTGATTCTCAAATAAAAATATTTGGTCATATACAATCAGTCTGTTTGAAAATATGGCAACACAACAAATCTTGTGAAACAAGAACGAGAAACCAAAGGCGAGTCACACGCCTTGGACTCGAGTCGACTTAAGGAACTAATTTTAAATAAATAAAAACAAATTTTATGATGTGTGACAAAAACAATGAAAGACTTCATTTTGACTTAAACTCACACAGGCAAGGGGCTGACTCACAATGTTTACGCCGGTAAGCGAGCTGGATGAACTGTGAAGTTAAGCTAGCTAGGTTAGCTCAAAAGTTTAGCTTTTCAACAATTCAAGACAACACTCAACCTAGCGTTTATCACTCGTAAGAAAGTGTTGCCATGCAAAAAACCCGCATACAAGTTCAGGGTGTCGACATACTCGGTGATCCGACAGTCGTCGTGTGAAGGCGAGAGAAAAGTTGTGCATAATTATCTCCCCGTTTGGTGCCTTGACAATAACAGGCTATGGCTGAGGGCCGTTAATAGCACCGCTAATTAACTGGCTGAGTAGACGCATGGCTTTTCAAGTGGGCTTAATAGGCGAGATGGAGGGTAAGAACTCAAACAAGCTCTTTGAGGGTGTCAAAGATGTGGATGGGAGCATTGTGTCGCTGCTCACTGTGTGATTAGATGACTTCCAGGATAGGGAAGGAGTTGAGATCATAACACGAGCTGAACCCGCTGCCGTGATGTTCTCGGAAATCCATGCACGATATTAACAAATGAACGACTGGGATGTTTTGATAAATGATCCGACACGCTGCTGTGTGCCAGCCTTTGAGTGGTTATTAGAGACTGTGATGTTAAACGACAGAGGAGCAAGTATGTTAAGGCAATGATAGGAAAAAAAAAAAACTTGAGTACAAATGGCAGCTAATGGCAATACTGTAAAGTGATTTGTTGGATCAAAGAGTCCATAACGTGTCAGACCTCGCCACGTCCTTTTCTTAACCCCGAGCCGTCAACGCTCAGAGTCAACTGCGGTTCAAACCGTCAGGTTACAAATACACAAAAAAAAAAAGCTCACATGAAAAGTGAGTCATTTTTCCTTTTCAGTATCTCTCTCTGCCTACTCAAGCCCTTCAGCCACCACGAAAACACGGAAGGCGCGAATGGCCTCTCTAAATGTCTCGCCGCCACTACACGCGGGTACTTGCCTTAATAGCTGCGCAAAAAATGAACAGCAGAATATTTTCGTCCCAACAGGCTGTCTCCATCGTTGCTCTCTCCATCTCCGCCAGCTTGGACCCATTATTCTCGCTTGCCAATTCCGGCCTCTCCAGGCTTCCCATTGGGGGAATAAAACACATTTCCCTCTACTTCCTTTCGGAATACTAATTTAGTTTTTGGGGGTTAGAGTTTGAAGTTAACAGGAAGGTAAAGGACTACAACGACCGTGAATCATAGCGGCAAAACCGCCATTGTATCAAGCGAGCAAGCTTATCAATTATGAAGAAGCCCCGACGAGAAGGTGAAAAAGCCTGGCTATAAATACACACCTAAATGACACACTGAAGGTGACCGGCCATTTCCACAACGCACTTCCTATCAGCTGAGTCAGTCATGCAAATGTGCTAACTTGCTAATTGTTAGTGTAGGAGGAAGCGATGCGGTATATCCTTCACACCCCATACGTCAGCATTTGTCGATTTTTTTACGAGAAACACTTTGCTACGTCTTCCCACGTGTCTCGCTATGGGGCTTTTTAGGCTCACTTTTTAGGCCTGTTGTTTCCCGCCTTGTTTTTTCAATTCAGTTAGTATATGCTAGTGGTAGCCGCCTGTTACCATGGCAACACGCTGCTGCATTAGCTGGTAAGGGAGCAGCAACACACACATATAGCGCCAAGTCAACTGGGAAGCACTGCCGCGGAATACTTAACAGCACGGGAAACATTAACATTCTCTCAATGCTAGCCGCATGCAGCAGGAGTTTGGACTAAGGGCCGGAATGGGTCGTGTTGCGGTGCTTTGCCGTCTACGTGTTCTGATAGCGTAACAACGGCGGTTGGGCAGTGAATGGATTTTGGAGCACAATGCCGACACATCCTCCGGCATATTTCATCATTAGCTCTTAGCAGTTAATCCTCTGCTCCACTGACCGCGCCTCGGCTTGTTTCAATAATCTGCATCAGGAGCTAACCGACACCATCGCGGAGACAAGACGAACAAACACGTGGGCAAAAACAAGGACGCTATCACCCCGCGCAACATATGGGAACAGTCCAGAGCGATAAACATCTCAAGGAAGAGTGTCGACTCGAGAGGAGGAGTGACACAGCATTGTGAATCCAGTAAGCGGAATAATGAAATGGCAGCTAAATGGCATGTTTGCGATGAGGGCAGCGGGAGCTCACGAGAAAAAACACGACTCAGGTGGAAGGGGGGGGTGGCAAAGTGGGAAATTGACAGGAGGTTGAGGGAAGACGTTGACCTTTCCCTTTCGCAACAGCAGACATTAACCATCACGTGTAGAGATTGACCCGTTTGGTGCTGATGTCAACAGCTGATATGACGGACACGAATTGTCTTGAATTCTCACTCTGCGATTTTACTTCCTCTTTCACATTCGTCATGCGTCATTGCCCTCAAACTTCTTCTCTGTCTGATTGGTACAGACTGGATAGAAGCAAGCCATGTAGAGGGGACATCACTGTCACAACCTGACACTCGGCTCTCGCCAAATTCTGACAAACGATTAGGAAAAAATGGAAACGATTCGGCCTTAGCTTTTGCATGCCCAGTTTCTGGCAGCTTGTTCGGTACGTTTCATCCTTGTTCGAGCCGACATCCTCGTGTCAAGTTCAAGGTTAGCTGCTCATTGTGTGGGGAGCCAATACCCCCCATTGAGAGAGGCAGAGGGGAGCTGCATTAGCACCTCTGCAGGCAGTCCTCGGTCTCCACTCTGGTTTCCATCCGTGCTAATATGCAGCGTGAGCAAATGACCATACGCTAACCCGATGCCTGCAGGAGGGGGGGAGAGGATTTCCCCTTGACCAGTGACCTGTGAGCGATGGCTTTAAACCTCACCCTAACAACGAAGGCCTTTCATCTCCATCACATCTCCATCTTAGAGTGAAACCGACAGACGCCATATGGTAGGAGGCGGCCATCAAAGAACTCCACTCAGCCATACGCAGACCGAGAAAGACGGGTGGGAAATTCAAAGGGAAGCTAGTCGGATAGTTTACAGTTTGTATCGGCATGGAAAGACTCAGGTGAGACGATTTCGGAGGGTCCCTTTTGTATGCGGGCATCGGAATGAGTTTAGATCAAGTGTCTCCTTTTCGAGAAGGAACCAATTTAAAGTTGGTCGACCATGAAAGCAAGCAAAAAAAAAAAAAAAAACAGCGCTCGTGTCTTCAAAGCACTACTCCAACTCTCGAGACTGCACTTTCAATTCAGGAACCGAGCTTTTCCGGAATTTTCTCCTACTTCTTCCTCCGCCACAGTCAACGGCAAATATAAGTGAGTTCTAAGTTATTTCAAAAAGTGACTCATTCCTGCAATGACGTCTTGTGTTTTGCACAATCATAAAATAAACAATGAAATGAATCCAGTGGCACACTTCCACTTTAGCGGGCCTGTATCGATCCAATCTTGGCAAAGCCTCGTGTTTATTTATTAGTGCTATTTGGTTGTAAAGCATTCTCTGATTGTTTTTGATTTATAACTTGACAGAAAACCCCATTAACACCTTGACAAGGATGAGACAACGCATATTACCAATCAGGCGAAGAGCTTCCGATCTGGTTGACGTAAGACAACATTAGCGCCTTATGCTAGCCTTTGACCCGAAGCACGAGTGTTTGTCTATATTATTAAACGACGATCCTCGTCGAGCCGTAGCTCACGTTTGCCTCTTTAATTAAACCATCAATTGTCGTAATGGCCGTAAGATACCCACAAGTCCGCGAGCCAAACAAAATATTATTCCAAGCGGTCAAATAGAAACATTTCACAAGCACACAAAATTTCATTCGCTAACGCTTCCCCGCCCCTCTTAAATTCATGATGTCATAAAATGGAGCTGGACCCAAACAACGGTGCATTAAGGTCCATCTACTCTATTTTACCGTAACGCTCATTTTTATTCAGACGGATGTGTCGCTCACAAGACTATAAATAACAGTTAAAAGCCGAAAAAAACAGGGGAGAAGCTTATGGATGGAACAAGTTGAGGTGGGCCAGTGTATATAAATCAACATCCATTAGTCAGGAGGGGGGGCTTATAAAATCACTGATAAAGGAGGTGGAGCGATGCTTGGACCTTTTATTGTTGTGCTGTTGTCTTTTATTGCCCGTGATGTCATCTAATGGTATACACTTTAACGACCGGGGAGGAGCCCGGGCGCGTATGGGGAGGGGAGTATTGGCTTGTAATGGGGGCTTGTGATGCCGGGATATTGATCACCTTCTGTCCAACATGTCTGCCATATGGACAAAAGCTGAAAAGAACAGCAGCCAAATAAGCAGATTTCAAATGAAATTGACTATTAGTGTTTTAGAAAAAAAAAAAAAAAAAAACACGAGTGGCCTCTGAAAAGGATTTGAAGGTATATTGTATTTGTACGCCGACGCTTTTATTACCCGCAGCCACTAAATTTGCTGCTCATTACCATACATGAGCAGCAGGTATAAAATATGATTATATAGTTGCTCTGCAGCATGATGGTTATTACGCGAAAGAGCGCGGCCCGAGCCACTCGGGGCCCCGGTGTGCAATAAAAGCAGCAAAACAAACACAGGAAGGAGGTTGGTAATCAAGCAGAACAAACAGTGTCAAAATCACCATTTGTTTGTGTGTGTTGGCAGCGCTCGGCCATATTTCTCCGGCTCACTTTTCGTCTCTGGAATGGTTCATCTTCAAGACATAGCAGCTGTCCTCCAGCTCAACCTTCCTTCACTTGTAAGGCGGTTTTCTTTAGACCCGTTACTGGCCCAGAGTTAGTCACAGCCACGGCCTTACATCAAGAGCAAAAAAAGAGCTAGCTAGCGCCCGCCGATCACACCTCGCGTCATCCCATTAGCCCGGGGAAAGGCCGAGAGTGGACGATCAAGGTATGAGCCGTAACACGTTGGTACGTAGCTTATCCTAGTCACGTTTCGCTTTACAAATCGTGTTTAGCCACGGGCTCTCCGACTGTCATGTGATCGGTGATCTTCCATGGTACAAAAAAATACCAGTTTACTTCAGACAGTCAACTAAATCAGAGTTACACAGGCAGCAAATTGTTATGAATACAAAGTAAAAAAAAACTGTATTTGAATTGAAATGTGCCTGAAGAAACAGATAAGAAGACCAATCAGTTCTGCAACATGCTGATGTGTGCTGTCTAGCAACTTCTGTAACATGCTGATGTGGGAAACCCATTTCCGACCCCCCAAGGGGGCGCCTGGATTTAAGTCCAAAGTGGAGAAAAGTAGACTTGTGATGCAGAGGATGCACAGGAAGCATGTGTGTGTGCGTAATGGACGAGGAGGATGTAGAAAGACACCAGATAGGTTTGGCTGCAGGAATCAAATCCCCCCTCAGGGGTTCTCTTGATCACACCTCCGCTTCCTCACAACACACTCAAATTCATCACACGCATGCACACGCACGCACCACTCGTCGAAGCAAATAGAGCCGACTCAGCATGTTTGCCTGAAAGTCAATCCGCCTTACTACAACTATCCTTCCTGTCATACGCAGCATACACGCTCCCTTACGCGGCATTTCGGAAAGGTGACTCCAGCTTACCTTCTTCACGCGCCCGCTCTTGGTGCCCACGAAGACCAGCGAGTGGTTCTTGTAGACGTAGGCTACGACGGAGGTCATCTTATCATTGGCGTCGGAGAAGAGGGGCCTTCCACGCACCATCTGCGACACCCCGAGGGGTGCGTTCATGTCCAGGCCGCAGAAGTCGTCGTCAATGGTCAGGAGCTAAAATACAAAAATGAATATTTATGACATGTTCAGATAATAATGGCAAGGTGAAGCAGCATGTGACACATCACCCCAGGTTATTTGGAATGTCTTGTTCCAAGTAACTGCACGAGTCGTACATAGTTTTAAGAAAATATATATTTCAAATGTAAACTACAAGTAATCTCGACCACACTTTCCCATCTGCTACGCCAGGAACCGTCAGATGCTCAGGGCCAATCAAACGCCACAGGATCCACTTTGCAGATCTGCTGGTCGCTTGTTTGGCTCAAGCTTGAGACAGGACAGTGGGAGACTTCTCCTGTTCTCATTATACCAACTCCATCTAACGAGAAAACTCGTTACAATTTTATCCACTTTGAATTCTAAAGGTCCAAAATACCAAAACACCAGTTTAAAGACTTGTTGAAACAAGAAGGAGGAAATGATGAAGATGGAAGAGGACTGCCGTCAGGCAGCAACTCAGCCAAGCTGTCAGGCACGATTCCCTGCAGTCCAACCAACACCAGCGCGGCGAGATATAAAAATGGGAAATGATTCAAAGCGTCATGATGCTTTAAAGCAAATCCCCGCAATACTCTCAGCAGCCATCTTTGTGAAAGAAAAACAGGTTTGAGGCCTATTTCTTGTTTGTATGCAGCATTCCACCCTGCCGCCAGACAATATTTATATCGGTCGTGACACTGGGTGGGGTAGAATGACTTATGGGCTTTGATAAGAGAATAATAGCGCCGGGAATTGGTCATTATTCCACTTGTGTGTGTGTGGGGTTGAATTTGAAAACACTTTTTTAAGAGGTGAGTGGCATGGTGTGATGAATGGCGTCACCATGTGATTGAATGCGAGGGAAGACTTGGCAGGTGATGCCGCCTTTGCATTCATTCAAAAAGCGTCAGTCGAGATAGAAAGGTTTGAGTTATGGTCCCGTGATCACATGGAGTCCATTATCCCGAGTATAATGTGACGTCTTGGCACTCGCTGGACAAACATTAATTAATGCCAAACTAAAAACACTGTTCATTTACTTGAAATGCAAAATGGGAAGCGGTCAGAGGATTAAGTAGCTCCTTTAGTCCGAGATTCCATTTTTCACCCTGGAGTAGTGCTTCTTTGTAACCTTTCACGAGAGGCCATCGTCACGACAGAAGAATTATAGACCTTGGTTTTCATTAGATAAATGGAACGTGGCTTATCTCGGCCATGGTTAGCTTTTGGGCTAAGAGGCATGAATGATCGACGACGATTCATTGGGTTCAGACGAGGATGGTGTCACGGGGTCGGAGGGTAAAAGGAGCAAGGACAAAGGAAGAGGGTATACAACGACAAATATACGGGAGCACTTATCAAATTAGGAATTTGTCACCGACCGTAAATTATGCTAGCAAAGGTTTGGTAGTCTTTAGGAATATCGGTAAAATTACCAAACAGCTGATCTGTATCCGGGCCAGTAGAACTAAGACCACAACCCCCCAACCCCATCAAAAGATTATCTTTCGTAGTGTCACGTCTGCCATCGATGAATATTCCTGGGCCTAAATACAATCCCGTGGGGACTAGCGTCATTCCGTAAAAGTTGCCTCATTATCGTATTCACTGTTTGTGATGTGCCTTTTCTTCTGAGGGATTAAAAGGCTATCAGGTAGTAGCGAAGAAAACTTTGTAGTATGCGCTGCCTTCATTATCAAATGCTTCTTCAGTGGAAGAACAAAAAGGCATTCCTGTCAAGAGCAATTACCTGATTCCGAGTGTGCTAAAGTGGTTTTGATAATCCAAAATAAATCTGTGCATGCATGTGCTAAATGTGTGTTTCCATCACTTCCCGTAGATCCAGCGCCATGTTATTCGCCGAATTACCTCAGCCGCTTGCCAATCACATCTGCCATCTCGTCGTTTCGTGAGCGCGGCTGCTGCAATCTGGTGAAATATACTTTCTGTCTGTCAGGAACCAGACATGTTTTCATTACGCCGCCGCCGGAACATGACATTGGTACTCAAGGCGCTACCTTGGGTCTGAACGGCAAATAATATCGGCATGCTGTTCTAATAAGATGCTGATATGAATGGCGCCGTGAGGTGTACGTTTGAAAAACAATCGTGTTGTTGAAATGACAAAACATTTCTTGCCCGTCACTGATAGATCACTCCGAGTCCCTGAAGATGAATGCGTCGTGTCAACAAATAACATTCTTGTTCCTGCACACATTGTTCCTGCGCAGTCTATTTGTTTGATCACCTGTTGCGTCAATCTTTAGTTTCCATTGCCCGATTTTTAGAGAGAGAGGGGGCAATTCTACCTAACCTCCTGCTCGGTCCAGGGATTGAACTTGAACCCGAGATCGGTCAGTATATTTTAAAACCAAGAATTAAAGTCAATCCAAGACAATTCAATCCCAACGCAAGACGTGACAACACGAGAGCATCGTTCCTATATTTGGATAGTGGCCAGAAGTTTGAGGCAGAATCAGGTCACCCTCGGCCGTATCCATCTTTCGGTTTGCGTGCGCCTGCCAGCATCACGCACAAAGCGAGCTAGCTCATGGACCAAATGAGCGCGAAGGGGGGGGATCAGCAGAGATATATACGCCGAGCTGTGAGAAAGAGAAGGGGCCACGCGAAAAAGCGATTAGCAGTGACTGAAAGAGATCCGCTCTCCAACGCTCTCTGATGTATGGCCTAATCGGGGCTGGCGCGGCGACGAGGGCCCGTTCCGTTGGCTGCCGGTTCACAGAGTTAATGACACATATTCAACCACAGAGGAAATTTCATTTCATGTCGCCGCTCGGCTTTTACGGGCTCCAAAGAGTCCATTTTCTTGTACTGGCCTCGTCCCTTTCACCACAATTATTCCACACAAATTTGGATGAGTACCATGCTCTAATGTGATGATTCCACATTAATAGCAAGCCGAGCTGGTTGTGCTTTCATGCATCGTCAGTGATTGAAGGGGCAGTTTTTTTGTCTTGATAGAAAAAAAAGTATCGCCTGTTAAAGTATATAATTATATATTACTTTATTCACTGATGCCAAATTGCTGACCCGTCAGGATGATGGACAAAACTATATCCTGACAAAAAGGATTAGTTGAGTTCATTGTAATTATAAGATACATTCATATTAGGGCTGAACAATTTAGCAAATTCAAATTGACATTATAATGTAGTACAATTTTCGCAAAGGCTGCAATTTGGAGAAAAAATAGTCTTATTAGTCAATTGGTAGGATTTATTTTTGCTTGAAAAATGGTTTTGCATTGCAGTTTTTTGGGGGTGAAAATAGAAAACTAATAATAAACAGACGCCCCATAAAAAAATACTCAGAAGCTTGTTGCTACTTACACTACACTAGCTAACTAGTGTAAGTAGCTAGCTAGCAAGAAGCTTCAGGTGGCTACTTCTGTGGCTAAACACGTTATTTCAAGCCTTGATACGACATTGTTATTCTCCAAATCAAATATACATTTAATTAAATAAATCAGCTTCTGATGTCTTGTGATCCAGACTCGTTTTTGATGCTTCACGGAGGCATCCCGAGAGTTTCCTTTTCATTTCTTGAACCAACACAGACTGAAGTAGAGCTAAAATTCAGTTTGAGTCGTCGCTGTCATCGCGTAGAGTAGCTTTAACTTCCTCTTCGCGTGCCAGTGGGACGACCACCCAGTGATTACAATTCAAGAGAACAAAGGATATACATACATAGGCTGATTTTTGATAGGGAATTGTAAAAGAACAGCAACAGGGTGCTAATTTATAATAAACAGAGCTGAGAATTGGGGCGGAAGCACAAGAAAATGAAAGCTGCATGGCAATGTGTGATATTTTCTCCTATTTTTCAAATAAGGCTCACGTCAATGTTGTGGAGATGAGGCCAACCAGCAGACAATGTTGCTTAATCACAGAATAATGATATTGTGATGAATACTGACCTTTAGCAAGTAGTATCATGTATGGAGATTTAATTAGCAGGCCGGTCGGCCAGCCAGCGAGCCGGATAGCGGATATGTGGATGGATGGAGTGGGATGAAGTGGAGTGGGGTCGCCGTGGAAGGGGCGGGGGGGCAGTCTGGATAGTCTTAATGAATGAATGAGCCTTTCGCTTCCTGTGGATGTGGCCGAGACTGACTCATCGGACAGAGAGCCAAGGATTAAGCCTCTCCTGTTTAGGCCAACAATATTTTATACATGTACTTATTTGTTTTGTGTCTAGCTAAGTTCAACGCTTTTGAAGTGCAGTTTACATGTTAACAAAGAATGGTAAATTACAGATGAATTTATTTTTGGTTCATTATATTTTTAAAAAAATAATTGAAAATAAAAATCTTTACTATTTTCCTAGCACATCACTTTTTTTCTTTTAAGATATTTTTATTTTTTAAGTTTGCCTCATAAAAGCTTAAAACCTTAATTCATGAATATTACTAAATAGTAGCGATGGGAAAGTACCGATGCCAGGTATCAGTATCTTATTTCAAGATATCGATACTCGTTACAGCATCTAGTATTGGCAACTGTTTTATGAGTTGAACTAGAAATCACAAAATTGAAGATTAGAAAATTGCTATTAATTTCATGCAATTTCAAGAGAAATTGGTATACAAGTTGTTTTCTGTGGAAATTTCATGTATCGAAACTAGTGGTATCGGTACTCGGTATCGGTATCATGACTACTCAAAAGGTGTGTACTTTTATTATTATGATTATAATTCTTATTATTATAAACCTGATGTGCTAGAGAGAGAAAAATGGTAGATTGGGAATCACAGAAAAATAAACTCGTCAAGTTTACTCTCATCTACGCCTATAAAATGGAGTTCAGCCCAAATTATAGCGCCATCTATAGATTTGCCTGACAACACTTCCTATAAACCAAATTCCACAACGTGAAAAAGAAACACATGAAGGCAGACGAGGGCCGACAAAGGACCGCGCCGCTCCGTGTTGAACTATATAATTAATCGGCGTGAATCCAGAAGCTGAGAGGCACATGACTAATGTGCGAGAAGGGCCCGTGGCATGTTGGTTAATGACATGTAATTAATGATCATTAGCCGAGCGGATGAGCGGACGGTCGCGGCCTTCTTGGGACTCGCACGCGACCTTGTCATTTTCTCATCAGGGTGTGAAAGTCGCTGGCCAAAGCATTCCGAAAAGAGAACGAAGAGGATCGAGAAATGAATCGAGGATGGGTGTAAATTTATTGAGACTGCACGATTTTGTTGGGTTTTTTTTTTCCTTCACTTTCTGCTGACAGAGCGAACATGTAAAGTGCAGGCGGCCGGTTTTATAGGTCACATGCCACTTCACAATGATCTATGGACGCGGGCCCTCCTGGAGACTTATACTGTTGAGCGTGCATTATGTGGCTCGGCCAAGCGTGGCGGCCATTTTTTTTTTTTTTTGGGTTCGGGGGGAGCATCCTCATCCTCTCCATCATATCGCGCTTCCTCTCTCTCTCTGAGTAGATTATGGAAAGCGAGCGAGGATGAACTGCTTTATTCCCATGCGGAAAACAGTCCCAAAGTCCGTCAAAGCGCTTCTTTTTCATTATCTGATATAAACCTCAACACTGGTTTAAAAAAAAAAAAAAATTGAATGACTTCATTGTTAATCTGATTGGGGATTACTTCATGCTGTGAACATTATCCAATCACTGGAATCCTCTAGAACAATCTGGCAGTTTGTACAAGACATCGTTGATGCTAGATTAATATTGGCCTATCCTTATGATTAGATGGAAACATGATATGATGTCATAGTTGATAGTGCATAACTGATTTTGCTTTTAGACTTTTAGTAATGAATCACAGTTTACATACTCATAAATATGTTAGATTTCTTTTTTTACTCTACATTGGCAAGTTCAACGCTTC
Organism: Syngnathus floridae; assembly: GCF_059516105.1. NCBI lineage: Eukaryota > Metazoa > Chordata > Actinopteri > Syngnathiformes > Syngnathidae > Syngnathus > Syngnathus floridae. The sequence goes on from NC_142434.1 coordinate 5,796,629, forward strand.
ATTGTTCACCAAGCCATTGTTTCTTTTTTTTGGAAACAGCCACATGGATAGCAACAAGGATAAAGTGGGTTGCCATGGTTACATAAAAAAAAAAAAAAAACAGAGGGAGAAATATTTTTTTTTAAAATGACTCATGGAGACAAATAGCGCTCCCATATGTGTGAAGAGACTAGTAAATAATGAGGCTGGGAGTTTTCACACGCAGTCTAATAGGAGACAAAAAAAAAAAACAATAGCGAGTTTGAAGAGACGTAAACATAAAAACATAAAAATGAACATGATAAGATAATTTGTTGCACTATAGGATGTGACGGATAAATCTGAAGTTTACAACGATAAAATGTCGCAAACAAGTTAGCGATGAAAGAAATATCAGGGATGCCTTGAGGTCATCATATCACTGCTTATATGTTAATAAGTTGTAACTACACCATCAATTAATTTTATAATGAGTTCATCTTCTGATTAATGTACTCCGGTGTTCATGCCATATTTTTTTTTTACTTCCTGCTCCGGAATTTAATCAAGGTAAATACAGCAGACTGTCGAACGTAATAGCACAGCAATCTGGCGGGCAACTTTCACCATCTAATCGGGGCACTGCGGATTAATCACAACATACCCCCCCTGCCGCTGTCAGATGGCCGGGGGAGGATTTATCGAGGAGTCGTCGCCGTTGCTTTAAAAACTTGATTGGCACGGCTGCTTTAAAAAATGCAGATTGCTCTTAATGTTTGGGGCGACGGTGTTTACAATTTGCATTGCCAAGATCGTTTCAGGTACAAATATGTCGAGTGGGTGTTTGATGTTATTGTGGCTTTGTCATTGAGGAGTCTTTGATCAAAGATGTTCTAGTTGGGCTGTAGCATCTGGAGCCTTCAACAAACTTCAATTTTGAACTGGACTTTCCGTGAAAAGCAGGAAGTAAGTTTGTCACTGTTGGATATTTTTTGAACCGATTATTCTATCGATTATTCCATTGATTAATCAAATTATATAATGTTATTTGTGTATTACGAAACTATTTTCCCAAATTTACTGGATTTGGGCATGTTTAGGGAAATTTAACGATTACTAAACGATTACTAAACAATTACTAAATTTTCTCTAAACGATTACTAAACGATTAAAAATAGTTGGCGTTGAATTTTTCCATCTTTTCTATTTGATGAACTACTGAATGAAAATTTCACAACGCCTCTTCTTTAGAGTCTTTTTGCCTCCTGGTGTGACGTATGAGCGTGTGTGAGATTTATTTCCCGCTGCGTCCACCGCCTCCACTTCTTCAGCAGGGTCGAATTCACGCGGTGGCAGCGATGATACCGTGGCGAGTGGCGAAATGGCGTCATTTCCCGGCGCTAACCCCAGCGTGCGCCCTCACACACACACATACACACACTCACACACACACACGCTTCCTCTCCCTGCTGACAGCTCCGCTGCGGGCGTGATTTATCCCTGCCTTCGAGCGGGCGGACGACGGCGGTCCGCCGGCACGTGCGGCCAAGCCAAAGACGAATTCCGAGATTTACGCCGTGATTCCACAGGCCGACACAGAAAAGGGTCAAATCCTGAGATAGTAGACGGCTAAGGTCACGAGTGCATAGACTGGGCGAATTCTGAAATATGACCTTGAGCGTACAAGGTACGTTTATTTACGATTGTAGAGTCTGTGGGGATTGCCGGTGGTTGTGCAACTGTGTAAAATCTCTTTCAGCCTTTTATTTAGTAGCTTGTAAAGGTTAAAGGAAATTACTTCATGTCTGTGTTGAACAGTGTAGCGTTCATTCATAAAACAGAGGAGTATTTTTTTCCACAGCAGGTATTTAGTTAAATTGTCAGGAATAATTTAGAGCGGGAGATCTTCATTGGCTGCTTAGAAATCAAACAAATGCTAGATGACAATAAGGTAATTTTCTCCTTTATGGGGTTCGCTTCTTTTATCAATCAAGAAGAAGAAATAAGTTTGGGCTTTTGAAAGCAGTCCAAACACTCAGCACCCAATTTAACCCTGCTTTCCTTTTATGTGCGTGTGATGAACTGAATCACTGAATGTGTAATGTTGTTACAGAGGAATGAAATTATGGTAATTTGGCTGAGCATTGGGCTGCATTGTTTAAAAAAAGGATGAGTGGATAGCGAACATCACATCATAATGAGACAGAGCATGAACCCGACGGAGAAAATGCTGCTCATCAAGGCACCCCCCCACGTACTTCATCTCAGCCATAATAAGATGAGAATTTACATCAGTGTCTTTCAGAGACACTTACCTGAGCTCGCCTCGAATAAACAGTGAAAACCAAAAAAGAGTGTAGTACTCACCGCACTGCTGCAGGGAATATCTTTGACCTTGAGCCAAGCCAGGTCGAGCGTGCCCTCGCCCTTGTAGCATGACTGGAGTCTGTCCTTGATCCTCTCGTTGATTTTGCGAAGTGAGAACACGCACAGGGCAGAGTCCTGGGATTCCTGCTGGGGTCTCCTTTTCTGACCCTTGGAGAAGACGGCGAAGAGGACGTCGTCGTCCGGCGCGACGTCCAGCGAGCGCGCCAAGTTGGCGCCAGCTTTGGACAGATAGGCCGCCTCTAGAAGTCGGTACTCCACATTTCCGCTGACGCATCCGATAGGCACCTCAACATACGAGTTGAAGGCGGTGTCCGCTTTACACAGTCGGACTATCTTGGAGGTGTAGACCTGTTCTCGGCCTGCCGAGGAGGACCCGGTGGTCGGGCTGCCCCCCATTTCAGGCTGCAACGTAAGGAAGTAGACAAAGCTCCCGCTGGCGAAGCCGTAAATGTAATAAATGTCAAAGTCTGGTATGACGGTGAAAGTGTCAGAGGGTATTTTAATCATCGAGGCCACAAACTCATCGTGGAAGACATAAGCGAACATCCCATCCTCCTCGGAATTTCTGGCCAACTTGCGACTAGAGATGGTGGGGAAGTACTCCGGTTTGCCGTCCACCGCCGTGGCGACAAACAACATGTCCGGGGAGGCGTTCCCGTAGGAAACGATGACGCCAAACACGGAGCCGCTCTCGTTGACCCCAGAGAGGTAGTGTTCCTTTTTGTGGAAGGGTTCTCCGAGCTTGAAGAGATCGTCCAGGCGCAGCAGTTTGCAGATACCCTGGTAGAGACTCCCGCACGCTAGCAGCCGGTTTTCCCGGTAGTCCATCAGCAGCATCTTGTTGACGTTATTGGTGAGCGTCAGCGGTTCACTGCAAGGCTGCACAATCCGCGGCGGGTAGCACTTGCGGTTATCCTCATCCGGGCCGGTTTCGTGAGACAACTGAACCTCCAAACCCGGTGACAGTTTATAGATGCGATTAACCGCTCCCAAGTAAACGTTGCCATTGCGATAGTCCACCGCCAAATGGTTGAATGTCCATTCGGGGTTCTCGGCACGAAACGAAGCGTACTCTTCCTCCTCTAAAGACGCCGTGATCACTTGGGAACCGTAAGATTGCGGAGCTCGTACCGCCGTTTTTGACGTGGTGAGCGGTGCCAACGTGGAAATTAAACAGCATAGAAAAAAGCAGATCCGTGTCCTGGACATCATGGCTGCGTAGGGTGGGATGGAGGGACGGCCCACTACTCTCTGTTGATCAGGATCAAGCCTCTTTCAAGATGGAGGACATTATGCACCTGGAAGACAACGAGAAAACAGTGAGAATCAGCTCAAATTTAACCCCAAAAAAATCAATGTATGGATCAAGCAGAGAAGATAAGGAGTCATCTCAGAGGAAGGTTCTGCATGGACACCTTCTCGCCTCTATGCACCTAATTGATTTTCCCCTCAGAGTAGCAATTTGCAACCTTTGGCGATTTCTCTCTGCTGCTTCCCAACAGGGTACATCACCTGCTGACTCTGCAAACTGTGCTAGCACCTTCGCTTTGTCTTTTACAAACTAGCACAAAGGGGAACAATAATTAGAGAGGGGGGGGAAAATGCTAGCCTTTGCAGAAATAAGAATACCGATATGTCATAGGGGTCACTCCAAACTGATGTTCTGCATAGAGCGGCGAGAAACTCGGAGACAAGGGAGACTTCCTGTAAACACGGCGGTCCTTTGCGAGTTTCGCGTGCTTGTTCGGTCTCCCTGGTGGGAAGTTGGCATTTATCAGTGTGGCATCCAACAAGCGTAATCAACCTGAGGAGCCTGATCTTACGAAGCTACATCTTATTGGTCCCAAATTACATGGAAGCTAATGAGGAGTGATAGCTTCTCCAATCGAGAATCAGAAGCAGGTTTTCTGGTATTTGCAATATAGGAGACCCCACAGAATGTAATTTTGACGATTCCGAGACACTGTGGCTCATCTTCCGATAATAATCCAAACGCAACACTGCTCAGTCTCCTTCCCCGAGAGGCCATAACAAAGAACAATGAATATGAATACAAGATTAAACAAATTAGATGAGGAAAAGAAAAATTAACTCATTCACTGCTAGCCCAGTTAAAAAGGATATTTGACGTCTATAGCCGTCATTGGTAAGGTAAGGTTTGAACTGAATTGCACAACCAAGGTTAGATGTGGTTTGTTTGCTTGTTTTTCGGTTCTTGACTGATCTCCAGATTCCGTTTTGCCTGTACCACACACACACTCACACACACAAAAAAGTCATGAACAACCATTAGCAAAAATCAAAGATCAACTTGCTCCAAATTGGTCCATTTCTCAAAGCATTTAGACAATCTTTTATGGATCTGTCAGGAGACCCTTTTAGCTTTAGATATGATGATGATGGCGTAAATGGAGTGTCGGGGCGGGACATGACAATTAGGAGGCGATGCCGATCAAAAGCAAGAGGATGACAAAATAATCTATTTCTATTCAAAGACTGTAGCATTTCAGTGAGAATTTTTTTTTTGATGACGTGCCAATGAAGAGTAAACTACTTAAATATGAACCGAACAAGCAAATGAGATTAAGAGAATGTGAGTGAGTGACAATGAGAGTAATTACAGAAAAATAGATTTTTTTCGTCATTACCGCCAGTAATCTGATAATCTAAATTACACGCCATGGCAACACTTGGTCTCCATGAATTGTAGGAAGTTCTGATCCAGTCCAAACTGAACCACCTATGCCAAACTCCAACCTGGACATCAACACAAACTTTCATCTGATGATTAAAAGTCACCATCAGCAATGAAATGAAGCCGCACCCTTGAACTAATCTCGCTAGCAACCCTTCAATCCACACGCGGGAATAAATAAAGATTGAGCGATCAGGTCTGACACGGGGCTAAACTAACACCCGGAACAGATGGCACATTCATTCCTCTCAGGAAGACAGTCGCAGCAGAGGAGGAGGCGAGGAAAGGGCGGCGAGGATGGAGCCGCAATGTCCTTGAGTGTTTACATCAAGACGCGGATTAGCGGCGTGGATTACTGTCAACGGATACCCACTCTAGATCGGGGATGGTTTAATCCAACACAGATATCATGAAGACGAGCAGGAATAAAGATGGAATGTCTAAAAAAATGGAAGGACGATGTTCCTTGATTAAGTATCTACCTAGTTCTCCTTCAGCGAGGTCACGACGGTTATCATCTGGGTCAAGCAACTGGCGCCAAATAATATCAGCGAGACACGGCAACAAAGTCGACCAAGATTATATTTCCAATTTCTATTCCTGAAGAAAAAGAGAAGCAAGGTAGGCAAGGATCCAACAGTAAGACCCTCTGGATTTTCGCCGACATCTGCCCACCTTCTCACCATCTGTGTAATATTTGCCCCTCCTTCACTTATTAAAACCAATTCAGTCCAGTAAATTTAACTCCAGCCTCTCGGAACGGCGGATCATAAACGATCACAGTTCAAAGTAAAAGAAAGAACTACTCTTTCATAATTCCCTGTAATCTATATCTAAGGCTCTTCTTCATTTTAAGATACCCTCTCCATCATCCCTCCGAGTGTCATCTACACCCAATCAACAGGACACAGATACTTTGCCATAATTAAGACCACTGCAGCCAAGAATCGCTCTTAAATGTTTAAAAAGGCCGATGAGTTTTCTTCGGGGGTTCCGGGAGCTAATTCAAAGCCTAAAGCGGCCATTCCCGCATTTAATTCCCAGACGCTACAAGCTAGCGGGCAGACGAATCAGATTTCGGCTCCGTCAGCTGCACACTGGCATCATCTCCAGTCCTGACACGTCTTCCCTGTGTTCCTTCATCTAGCCACTCATCCTCAGTCCTTCATGACTCTCTCTTGCTTTCAGCTTCTCACACTGAAAATCTGTTTTTAATTTAGCCACAATATAACCACAAAGTGACCTAACTAAAGTTTCCCTAACTCAAGATAAATAATTCAGAAATAACCATCATGGGTAGTTCTCAGAAAGTATGGTCCAACTCTGATGTTCGAACAAGCTCAGTTTTCTTCTCTTTTAATCACCAAATTTCACTCCTTACAATATTTCAAACATGATCTTATCAGATACAGAAACGGAGCAAAAATAATGACCTCAATTGTACAATGTTGTTAAAATGCGGCTCCTTCCCACAGGCTGAATCATTGATGTTGTTATTTTATCAGATCTTATCAAACTAATCGTGTCCTATGAGTGTATATTAGTTGAAAAACGGCGCAAATAACTTGGACCCTTCATAAAGAGATGATTCGGTGTTGGTGGGATGTAATAAAGGTCTAAAAGATAGAATCGAGTGTCACATCCAAAAATGAATCCCTGTGTAAATAATAACAGTAATCACAGTTCAGTGTTGGCAGACCGTGTCCCCGAGACCATGGGTGAGAAACCTCGGAACACCTCGGCGGAACGCGGCCAGATGATTATTGGCATCGTGAATCACAGCTTTTGCAGTTGGCTTGCGATAACACGCCACAAGTGCCCGACGGGAGGAGTTGCAGACGTGCTGACACACTCATAGGAAGCCTGAGGGCAACTGTGTGCGGGGATTGTATCACCAAGATCCAAGTCGAGACAAGTTTGCAGGGAACAAAGATGTGAACTGTCATCAGAACTTGACTTAAGCGGCTACCTAGGTAGAGATGATGATGTCTTGCTGTTTCTAACCAATAACAATTCCAGTCCACATTATCATCCAATTTGCCATGAACCCATGTTCCACTGACCTATGGGATTCCCAATCCATGCTCCCGAGAAGACTTGACCTCCGGGATTAAGCGCTTAGCTACAAAACTCTCGATAATTTACAAGGCTTTGTGCTGGTGATTAAAATGAAACATTTAATTCGTTCGACCGCCACACCAAATTTTGGTTTAGTCCGAGAGTCTGCTGCCAACTATTGGACAAAAACATTAATCGTATTCAAGCACCTCTGAATGGCTGGCAGCATCTGGATTAAAGTCTCTGTCCGCCTCTATAATCCAGAGTAGAGATGAGGAAGCATTTTAAGACATTAAATTGAACCCACAATGGGTCTCTATTACATTTGAACGAATTTGAGACCACTTTTGGAAATTTTGCCATATTACGCCTCTTGGCCACCGGGGGCAGTGTAATACAGACAATACACACGATTATTTTTATATAACACATTTGTTTTCGATTTCTTAAGACATTAATTTGAACCCACAATGGGTCTCTATTACATTTGAACAAATTTAAGACCACTTTTGGACATTTTGCCATAATTATGTATACACTTTTTGGCCACCGGGGGCAGCGCAATACAGACGATACACACGATTATTTTCATATAACGCATTTGTTTTCAATTTATATTCCAACATGAACTTTTCTGTTTGTGTTTACAAGCCTCTGGGTTTCCAATAAAATGCATAGCAGGAAACTGACAGTCAGGCTGGATTTGTAAAGGCCCCGTTTTAATTGCATGGACTTATTAGTCAAAATTTTTGATTTATACATTTCCTCTAAAGTGCTTCCCCTGCGCTGGGAGGTGTTTAAAGAGTGTCGATGCAGGTTTACACTCCATTACTGGGCCTTTTGCCTCGCCTCCCCGCTTGTTTGTCTCCCTTCAGATGTTCTCGCCGCGTGTGCAACCGCAGCCCTCAAAAGCCCGTGGCATAAACACATCAGACAAGCTTTCTCCGAGCCAGCCAGCCCGCCCGCCTGCCAGCCTGTCGTCCGTCACAGCTACACGGTAGAAGATGCAAATTGTTCTCCCTCGCGCCCCTTCGTCGCTTCACCCGCGGTCACGGCCCTTGTTTTGACGCCCTGATTTTCCACTGAGCTCTACCGCTGTTGCTTTTGCCCCGGCGAGACACGGCGAGGCTCTTACAAACATATAGTCAAAAAGCACGCCTGCCAGATTTGCCGCTGGGGCCCCCGGAACGACACGAGCAAAGCTCCGCTGGATGAACTGTGGTGTGACAATGCAAAACAGATGGACACAAAAAGGAAGGGGAGGAAAAGGCTGAAATGCTCATTCAGAAGTTGGGAGTTATGTTTCTGCCAGGGGATGGGGGGGGGCGACGTGGATGCTTGATGTAATACAACTCACATTGTATGCGCTGGAAACCACATGACAAAATATTTTCAGGGGAAAGAAAAAAATGAGGTGAATGGGATGTGCAAACTGTTAACTATCAAAACAATTTTTTTTCTCACGTCAATTTTATTGTACGATTCCGATTTTTCCCATTTCTGTTTTTTTCCTCTCTTTTTCTTCAAAATTTGTATTTTTCCCTGTAAGATTATAATTTATTGTCTTCTTCTTGTAAAACAAACTTTTCGAAATCAATTTTTTGAAACTTAATAAAAACTTTTGTAAAACTGCTTCATTATTTATTTCATGTAAAATTACAACTTTTAAATATTGCACGGTAAAATTATAACATTGAAACTTTTTTAAATTAAAACTAACTTTTTCTTGTAAATTTTTAATAATTTTTATCTTTATTTCTTGTAAAATGAAATACAGTTTTAAACTTTCAACTTTTAAATGATTGTACATACTATATGTAATTCAATATAAAATAAATGTATTTATATATCTTTATTATTGTATTGTTATTTGATGGTAGAGTTTCTGAACTCTTAGAGTTCATTACAACTTTTTTTTTTTACTTTTTTTTACCCCTTTCTGCGTGTCCCTAATCCTTCCATGATAATGAACAAAACAACACTTTATAAATCACAGTATGTGCAAAAGTTGCACTTTGTCAAACTCATCAGTTATCATTGGTGCATTTCCATTTACTGCCATCCTACATTAACGCATCCACTCATCATTCCTATTTTACCGGCCAAGGACAATTTCCGAGAAGTTTGGAGTTGGCAAAGCAGGTTACCACGGAGACATGCAAAGAATGTTGTGTCACAATTCAAGCCTGAATAAATCACACTCTGGACAAACAAAATGGTAACACACACTAACCACCAATGGATATGTCTGAGTCTCTGTCGATGATGATGTCGCATGTAACCAAACACGTAGCCCAAAGTGCAAATCATTGTTTAAAATGTGGAAAACTGCATTAGCAGAGCAATCAAAACAGTCCCAGCCTGGGCCAGAACACAACAAGCAATGAAAACATTTCATTCCAGGAACGCTACTAACTTCTCCCCGGCACTTGGCGGGGGAGTACTGGGGCCTGGCTGGGAGTCAATCACTGCATTCACACACATTTCCAAATCCCATCAACAACAACAACAAAAAATCACAAAGGTCTTAAAAAGACGGGTTTCACTGTGAAAAGCCTGCAAACCCCAGTGTAAGCCTTGCTAAATCTCTCATGTAACATATCCTAAACAGAATGCTGCCATGCTATCATTTATCCTGTCTATGTTCCTCTCAATACACAAACTACTAAAGAGCTGCTTCCTAGAATCTTTGAGCAAGACGCTAACACATGAGAAGAAAGATGTGCACAAAGCATTGATCCCCACGACTGTTCGGAATTCCTCAGTGATCAACTTGCAGTCACATTAACATTAGCAGAGGCTAAATTATTTGCTTATAATCCTAATACCCCAATTGCCTCAGTTAGTGGGTATCAGATGTTTTACATCAAACACCACACAAGAAAATACTCGATTAAATGAAAATGTATTGTACTAAAACAAAAAATAAAAAGTTAAATACAACTGACCTGTCCTTGGGCAATGATTTTTTTCACATACCACTAGAGGGAGCCTTTCTACCTTCAATAGTACCCTTACACCAAAGCCATTTTTTCATTTTTTGTCTTTTACGACACAAGTGAATGAAAAATAACAACGTGCTTGTCAATAATTGTATATTTTTTTCATTTTAATTTTTTTAAAAATATGACTTAGGCAACTATGCCAGTAATCTAACAATACAGAGCTAAAGCTTTTCCACATTTCTTAAACTTATTTCTTACTAACAGTCTAACCAAAAACATCTACATATAAAAGAATATTAATTTAGTTTTATTTTCGTTCAGAGGTTTCTATTTTCTCCCATATCAAAATAATGCACATGAAAACTGTGCCAAGGCAACAGGTGGCCCCATAAGCTTTTACAGAACGACTATTTTTGCCAATCAGAAGAAAGTCACGTTTGTAAAAGGCCCGAGACGTCAAAACATAAAAAACGTCCCTAATGGGAGCCGCAGAACAAACAGAGAGCGGCATTCATGTCCGTCGCACAGCCTCATCATTCACCGGCGTGTTGCTCACTTCATTCACACGCGCGCACCGAGTCCGCTGAGTCTCCCCATCTCCGCCAGCCCGTCATCCGGCAAGGTTGCTGAGCGAGATTAAGCATCAGTGAGACCCGATATTGACAAGGCCGCGCTCCCTAGTAACCAAAACACCACGCCTGACGGACATGGAGGGAGGGAGGGGGGGTCATATGTCAAAGTGACTCCCTTACAAAGGCTACTGCCCGGCGCGGGACCAGATAGGATTATCCAACTCCTCCTCTGGGACTCCACTGTTTACCCTCCTCACTCACCGGGGACCTTGACGGCGGTAACGCACACTAATGGGCCAATTGTGATGACAAAAAAAGCGCACAATCTTCAGAGGTATTCCTAAAATTGACAGCCAATCAAAACTGATGTACCTAATAAAGTGGACGTCTCCGTACATCTATAGTAAACAAATCCGGCTTGTGTTACGAACGTGCTCCAGCGACGTTAGCGCTACATCGATCCCTCCGGGGGCTCACATGCGGCAGGCAACCCCTCCGGCCGTACTTTGAACACACAAGCACAGACTTGCACTATGAACTGAAAATGTGGTTTGACATGAAGATAGAAAAAACATGCAGCTGCGACAAAACATACAAAAATAAATAAGAGTTAGAATAGAGGAAATCTTTTGAGATGCGAACTCAAAATACTTCACCCTAAAACTTATTTACTATTACGACTTGAGTGCCTCCGAGTAAACTTTGCATGATTTTATGAAAAGCAAGATGTGCTGGCAAACACAGAGAATAATTCATAAAAAAAAGGTTTGTTTGGGGGGGAAAAGCTTCCTGAGCCTCCAAAATATGCAGCAAAGTGGGTGAAGCAGGTGCATCCCTCCCTCCGCAAGCCCGAGACAGGTCTGCCTGCTTACCTGTACACTCTGCAGATGTCATTCGCAACCGCACTGCGGATGCAATAGAAGCACGTCCAAAAAAAAAAAAGAAAAAAAACAGCTTCTCTTTGCTATCTCCCAAAAGAGGCAAAATTGAGAGGAGCGTCTATTAAATCCTATTCGGGAGGCGAGTCCACTTTAAATCCACATACCAAAAAAAAAGAAAGAAAAAAAAACACTTCCACAAGCTTGCAGCGGCGGACCTCAAGCAGGAGCATCCCCCGGTCAGCCGGAGCTGAACACGCCGCTCAGCGTGCACTCACAGCCGGCCGCCGCACCTGCCATGCCCCGGCGAGGAAGCACAGGAGGAGGAGAGAGACGAAGAAGAGGAGGAGGAAGGTTTGAGCGTGTGCACGGAGAGTTTGGGATGCGACTCGGTGCGGCGCTCCTGCTCAAGTGACGCTTAGAGGGTGGCTGCAGCAGAGTGGGAGTGAGAGCAAGACGAGGGGGAGGAGGGAGAAGCGTAAAGGAGGAGGAGGAAGAGGGATGCCTCGGAGTTGGCCGCTTTTGCCCTTCATACTGAAAAGAGGAGGACGTTGCGTGCACAAGTCAAGCAAAGAAAAGAATCCATCACCTTTGCATGCACTTTTTTTTTTGGGGGGGGGGGGGGGGGGGGGGAATTTGGGGATGCTATTTCCATATAGAGACGAATTGCATGGGGTGATTAAAATCTGCATTATTTTGCTCTTTGATGAGATTTTAAACGCTTCAGGGGTGGGTCCAATTAACGCAATTAGTATTCAAGCAGGCTCATTATGGCATGTGGATTTAAATAGGCGGAGGTGGAGGGGTAAAGGCACCTTTCTATTGGTGCAAATGGGATTTTAATGTCTCTTTTTTGGGGGGGGTCTGCGGCATCACCCCCACCCTCCCTCTACTTTCTGAATTGGCTTTTGCCTGCAGATAGCTCTCAAGAAGGACTGAAGGTTGAAACTCTGCATCAGAGTGCCACCTAAAGGCAGAAGGGACGGTGCAGGTAGCTCAGCAGCGCTACCTGTGGTCATAGTGAATATTACGTTTAGAAAAGAAAGATTGTGAGATTTATTGTGTGGTGCCTTGTTTATCAGTATAGTTTGAGTTATTTATTTAATTGGTTTTATGGATGCATTTACTTTTCAATATTTAAATTTTTTTTATAGTTTTTTGTTTTAGGGTATGTTGAATGTATTTGTATTTTTGTCAGCATTTACTTTTTATATATTTCATGTAAAAGTGCATTTATTTTTAATACATTTCATTTAGAATTTTGTCTTAATTTCTATGTGCAATAACTGATTTGCAATACATTGATCACTGTTTATTTATTCAATATATTTTAATTTGAATTCTATAGATTATTTTCTATGTTTTAAGTAAATTTTATTGTATATTTATGTATATTTGTTGATTTGCAATGTATGATGTTATTTGTATTTATTTAAATGTATGCAATTAAAAACTTTGATTCAATATAGTACAACTTTTTTTTTTGCCTTTTTTGGGCACTGTGAAAAATCAAACAGCACATTAGAGTTCCCGAATGGTCGGAGAGAAGCAAAGAATATCCAACCTCAACTGCTCCTAGTCTTAGTTTTTGTAAAATAATTTTCCTGCCAAAAAATATTATTTATAATCCTGTGAGTGATGTTTTTTTCCCTCTTCATCACACATTTTTTTTCTGATGGGTGTGGCAATCTATTGGATTGGGTGCCATTAGATCCCACAGGACCAAATGAGATCGACAATAACGGATATTTAAGGACATCAAAGGTCAATGTCACCTTTAAAGACGACAAAGCCCTAAATCAATGCACACAATAAATTACAATTGTTTTGAGGGGCCGGTCCTATTTCCGCCCAAATCTCCTTGACAACAGATTGATTTAAAAGACCGCATCACATTTGCATGGCAGTCTCCTTTGAGGGCATCTCGCCCTTCTTTTGAAGGCCATAAATGCACCGATATGGACAAAGCTATTAGCTTCAAGCGCGCTAAATCAACAGTCTTGCAGATCTTCATATCAGATAGCTCAGCAAATCAATAACGTCGCCATGGACCGTGACAATCGACGTGTCACCATCGCATGACCTTATGAAATTAATGTTTGTGTGCGGCAAACAGTAAAGCGTAAAAGAACGACGCAAAACATGTCTACAAAGTCGGTACGTCAACGTTCATGTAAAATGCTACAAATTTTGCGTGTGTTCATAAGGTAAAAGAAAATTTGAGCAACCAAAAATTGGTTCATCAACATTTGTGTAAAATATTTTAATTTTAAACGATTAAACGATTAAGTGGAGTTTCTTTTATTATATATATGTATCTATATACACAAGCAGAAAACTACACCCCAAAAATTATTGTGAGGCTATAATTACACAAAAAGCGCAAAAATCAACAAAATGTTTAGGTTTTACTAAATAACTGTACTTTGGTAAACTATATCAGAAAATCAAGGGGTTCAAAAACATAATCAAAAATGTTTAATTTTCTACTAAATATTTGTATGAATTTTTTATTGTGAATTTTTTTAATGTGAGTACAATGACGCAAAAGTAGCAAAATTTGATTTCACTTTCAAATAAATAAATCCAACGATACTATCACACCCTACTAAAATTGTGTTTAAGTGACAAAAAAAGTCATCAAAAATGTCAAACTACTGTCAAATCTTGGATAAAAAATTCCTACAAAATATTGTGAGGTTCAAAACTCACAAAATAAGCTTTTTTTAATGTGTCAAAATAATGTGTCAAACTTTTGATTTTAAAAAATCCTACAAAATATTATGACGTTCTAAACCCACATAAAAGAAGTTTTTGGTTTTATAGAAAATCCTACTGCAAAAAACTTTGGATTTAAAAAAAAATCCTACAAAACATTATGAAGTTTTAAACCCAGAAAAAGACATTTTTGGTTTTATAGAAAATCCTACCCCAAAAAACTTTGAAGTTCTTTTAAACTACATAAAAGAAGTTTTTGGTTTTATAGAAAATCCTACCCCAAAAAACTTTGAAGCGTTACTAGGACGAGTAAAGGGCATACGGTCAGAGAACATTAGCTTGCCGCTAGCTTCTTCATTCACACGCACTGACCAACATGACTGGCACATTTGTCTTGCAAATGAGACGATGGTTTATGAACGGCGTTGATGAAGCTGCCGCCTCTAATTCAGTCAAGTGTGCGTTTGAGGGGGCGGGGGCCTTCTCCTGCCAGCTGGCATGGTGTTGTCTCAGCAGTTCTACCAACGTTGCCCCAAGTGCACGGGGGTCCCCATTTGAATGAAGCCACTGAAGCCCTTTAAGCACAGCTGCATGCTTCATCTAAACCCTGAAATCGCCCCCCCCCCATTCAACGGTGGTACACATCCCAGGGGTGTTTCTAACCCCCTTCTGCTAACGTCAACACAAACACAGATGTCCATCAAACATCTGTTACAGTAGCCCTTCTGTCCCCTTGACAATCACTGCAAAGTTATACAAAAGGAAAGAATTGTAAACTATCAAAACTCAATATTGATGTGTTAATTAGTTTGGGTTATATTGATAAAAGAGAACAAAGTGTATTAAATATATTTTGTATATAAAAAAAAATTGCTGAGGACATTAGTATGTGTAAAGCCGCATTTTAAACAGAATAAACCTATAAATATACTTTTTTTGTCGAATTTGATCAAACTCAAAACACATTTTGTACAAATTACAGAGGATTATTTTCTAGGGGTATATTCTACAATCCTCCAATGTTTTTTTCCCAGGATGTCACATAAATGGTCCGACATAAAGAAAAAAAATTCATGAAATTTTTTGACAAAAACTAAATTTTTTGGTGCAAAATCCTACTAAATTCTTGAGTCTGTTAAAATTCAAGATTTTTTTATGACAACTACAGCGCTGAGCAAACAAATGACTTTGCTAGTCTGCCTCTATGTATATTTAAAAATATATATATATATATAAAGACCAAATATGCAAGCTTCCCACTATTTTGAGTATTGCAGGTTGCAGAGATGTGTTCCTAACATTTTTTTTTATGTTTTTGCAGAAAATGTGCAGATCATTTTAGTATTAAATGAAAATCTGAAGACAATATGTTACACAGCTCATTTTCTCATGACAATCAATCATTTTTAGTCAAAAATTCAAAAATTTCCATTGGGACAGGCAGTTCAATTCCCACATCTAAATTGTGTTTATATTTACGGTGACATTTACACACCTGTCGATGATGATGCGTGGTGTCCATCTCAATGGAAATGTTTTTCCAATCCAATTCCAGACTTTGAAAAGCAACAACACGGCATGTGTCAGCCTCGTGCGTGCTGTCTCAATTTTTCTAATGAGCTCTCATGCGCTGTGAATGACACTCTCAAATTTCATTGATTTGGATTGTAAATAGCTTTTCAATGCGCAGTCAGATGGTAAATGATATTGAGGCTGACATTTGTATTTATATATCAGTGAGGCTCCGGTGGACAGCCGTGTTGAATTAGTTAGTTTGCATATTGATGACTTGATCAAATTTTTTTTGGGGGGGGGGGGTGAGTGCGTGGGTGTGCGTTTACCCATCCGTGGCTCATTTCCGTCAATTTCTCGACCAGGACAGCAGCTGTCTTTCTGTCCATGGGCACGAATGTGTATACCAGGTGAGTTTCGCCCGCAGCGTCTCCGGAGATCCGTTCCAAGCCGTCCCCCTAAAGAGTTGAACCCATGGGTGCCGCAGATGGTCCGAGGGTTTGGAAACAGGAGACACAAATTATAAATGCCAAGAGACAAACAAACAAAAACTGGAATGATGCCCAAGAGAACAGACCTCTGCTAAAAAACATGCCAAGCAATGCTGTTCCCCTCCAGTCCTGGTGGTGGCGGTACTGCTTGTTAATGGCACATCATGAATAATTATTTTACAGGAAAAATGTTAAAGCGCAATATTTACCGAGGAGATTAGCAGGGATCTTCCATTGACACCCACGTCACTCACCAGACTGGGCGCCACCTTTAACGGCCATAACAACACTTAAATTCACAGATGGAAATTAAATTAATTAAAATTAATCTGATTGACGGACAGAATTATGTGATACCTTTTTACAAAGTTTCATCAGACTCTGTTGTGTTGTTTTTGTGTAATCTGAAAACATATCCCAAAAATTGGCCATAATAATTCACAATTTAAAGTCTGATTGCTGAGGAGTCTTATCAAGATTATCCTAATGGCAGATCTGTAACTAAGGATAACAATTTCAGTCTTTGCCTATATCAGTATTATGAAAATCTGTTCTACTGTTTTGACAAAATCCTACAAACGATGATCACAACTTAATTTTACGCCTCCTTTACAGTTATAAGCATAGCGAAGAAGCCTTAGTAAAAATATCGTAATTTACCAAATTTACTGTGAATGATTTCACTGAAAGATTGACAGATTATTTAATGTGTGTGCTAACACGCAACAGGAAGTGTGTAAATTATGCATGATGGTTGCTGTTGATAGAGGTTTGCATTTGTGAAGCTTCTAAACACATTCGTTTCGGCGCAACACAATTTAGGCGAGCGTAAGAAAACACAAATTTGAACTTTAATCTACGCGTTGCAATCTTCCTTTGTTTTTTGTTTTTATTCCAATGCAATTATGACCAAAACTGAGAAACATGCAAATCACACTGGATGTGAATGTTCATATTTGAGCGCGTGATCTACAATAGATCCATCAATCATGTCGATAATATGGAAATTATATATTTATATCAATATTGCTTTTGTAGCAGGTCAACCAGACTCATTGGTTTCAATAAACTGTCAAGATGGGAGATGGTCGAAATCACATTTGGGATGTGGGTTTCAGATGCAATCCTAGTTGGTTACTTTAATGGGCTGGATTTCATCAAGTCAGTCTCTGGTCATACATGTGATGATATATTTTCAAAATTCTCAACTTTTGGAAAAAAAATCTATTGGAAAATGTGGGTTGTTTGTGTCTGACATTTATATTTAAGTAAGATTTTGAAGGGAATTTGTACTACTAGATTTTTTTATTTTAATATATTTTCATAATGTCATTTTAACTTTGTATATGCTTTTCCATTTCTTTCATAACGTTTTAATTTTGTTGTTACTATGACCGGAAAATCGTTTTTTTTTTTAAACAATGTTGGATGACAGATTGATAAATGTTGATATATGATATCTGTATGAATTGATAATAAAAAGTAGGGATGTAACAAAAACAATTTCAAAAGGAACATTGTTCGTTTTGGAAAAAGACGCAAGTGAATCGAACCGAATTGTTCTACTTTAAAATGTATAGAGATACCTGCATGTATCAGATCGTCTTTTATTGGAGTGTTATATCTTAGAAGGAAATGACACATTTACACTATTGACAAGTTCACAACTAAAAAGTTATGGTACTCAAACTCAGTCGTATCACGTCGAATCGAATCCTAATTCCACTGAGTCGTACTGAATTGAATCGTGTCATTTTGAATCGAATCGTACTGGAATTGTTTTGCATCCAAGTATTGAATCATCTTTATATATATTTGTGTATGTGTGTCTATACGGTTTTTGATACACGAGATGAGAAACACATCCTATGAGTTTGGTGCATTTCAAATTGAATGTTACTCCGTAAAAAAGTAAGTGTGACATCCTTTTTGAGTCCTCACAGGTAAAAGAGAACAAATGTAGGCATGGGCACATGTGTGTGTACGTGTGTGTGTGTCTGTGTGTGTATGTGTGAGTGTGTGAAGTCCCAGGACAACTCATTAGGTACGCAGTCCTGACCGCGGCCGAACAAGGGAGAGAGAGAAGGACATTGTGCTGCAGTGTGTGCACTCTGCATGCCAGTCACACAAAGTCCAAAGTGCGCACACGTTAAGTCGTGTGTGTTTGAGAAATCCGACTTACCGCTACACACACCATGTACAAAGCCTGACGCGGATTTATGTTGCTTCCTGCCGAAGGAGACAAGCTGAGAGAAAAGGGACAAATTAAAGCAAAGGCTTCGAATAGCCACTGTTCTAAACTAACTCAGAAGATGGCTTATTGACTGCTCTGTGTTTAAAGCAAGTGTGTGTGTTTTTTTTCTTTCTTCCATCCCAGCATGCATCTGCGTGTCCTTCATGGACTTTATTGACGTGAAACCAAAAAAAAAAAAGCAAAAGTCTGATTTGCACACTGATAAACACTGATGACTGCACACTACATTGGCTGTGATCGTGGATAAGAATCCTTCGGATTTCGTCTTATTTGGATGCAAATGAAGCAGAGGATTACGTCTCGGGGGCTGAGATGTGTGCGTTTGGGCGAAATGGAATTGGCGAGATGGCGACGACCACGACGGCAGCGGCGGCGGCGAGGCTTTTAATGAGTGCTTGTTTGATTTGGGGAATTGGAAACTGGAAGGTCTTTTCTCCTCCACGCTGATTTGACTACTTTAGGACTAAAGCAAACACTGTTGATGCGCGTGCGAGTTTGTTTTCCGTCTGACCTTTCCGCATTTTTCCTTCTGTCTTATTGATGCCACCGTTAATTTAATCTTTTGGGCACAACAAGACAGAGTGAGAGTTAGAGTAACAAAAACAAAGTAAACTAAGAGACGAAGGAAGAATTCTTAAGTTGCCCTATTCTGCTTTCTTTCCAACTCTACTCTCAAAATGGCAACATCCTTGCTAGGGTAATAAGCAAACTACGGAGCCCTCAATTATCATCAATTCAGTTCCCAACAAGCAGCAGTTTGGCAGATTCTTCAAAATAGATTTTCCAAATTATTCATTTTTGCTCCCAGTTGAAATTCAAACCAACCCTTAAAGATCTGCTGCGTATTCAAAACAACCTTAGCTTAGCCTCAGACCTGAGTTAGCTTAATGCGAACAAACAATGCTAAACAATTTGTGTTTATGAAGAACAATATTATCGAAGAAATATTCCTGGAAGAAAATGGCCTGCTTTTTCCGATTCACTCCAAAAATCAAATGCCAGCACTTAAACATGAAATCTTTTATTCATCGGTGTGATTGTGCGCACACGTGGGCGCTTCCAAAGCGCTTGCGGGTCACTTCCTGACCTGCGTGCGTTGATTACAGCCCGCCCACGATTTCTCGTCCTCCCTTACAGTGACACATGACAAATGAGTATCGCTCGCACACAAACACGGGCGGCGCAAAAAATATTATTATTATTGTTGGGTAAGGTAAAATTTGCTACTGCAGGTCCATTTTCATGTCATTTGTGATGATGCTGTCATCCTGCATTTCAACATGATTGAACAGAGGAGTGTTTTGTAGGAAATGATACAATATCGCCTTGAAATATAACAAGGACTTACACAATCTAACCACATTGTTTTACAAATCCCCGCTAGCTTAACACACAATTTAAACCGCCATATCATTGCTCTACGCGGTTTTACATTCCCTTTGTTGCATACGTATATTTGAATTGTGAAGCAATGCATGGGGACAGACAATAACAATGCTCACTGGCATATATTCTTTATCCTCCGCAACATCCTATTTAATTTAATTACTGTATCTTTTGATAAAGTACAATGGTAAAGGGTCTTTTTTTCTTATTAAAAACATTACAAATGCATGTGGGTTGAGTTCTGGGTATGGTCACAAAAGAAAATTGAACTCTGAAGTCAAAGCATGTCTGTATATTATTTAACAAGCAACCAAATCGACACACAAAACATTTCAGTTAAATTAGCGCATAATAAACATGATTTTGGTCACTTGGAAATTTAAATACTAAGTAAATACAGGACTGTTTCAGAAAATTAGAATATTGTGATAAAGTTCTCTATTTTCTGTAATGCAACTAAAAACCCCAAAATGTCATACAATCTGGATTCATTACAAATCAACTGAAACATTGCAAGCCTTTTATTATTTTAATATTGCGGATTATGGCATACAGCTTAAAAAAACTCAAATATCCTATCTCAAAATATTAGAATATATTATATAATATAAATATTATGAAAAAGTATACTAGTAGGGTATTCAACTAATCACTTGAATCATCTAATTAACTCCTGAGCCTTGAAAAACACTCAGCTTGGTTCAGTAAACTAAATCACAAGTATGGGGAAGACTGCTGATCTGACTGCTGTCCAGAGGACCATCATTGACACCCTCCATCAGGAGGGGAAGACACAAAAAGAAATTTCTCAAAGAGCAAGCTGTTCACAGAGTGCAGTTACAGAGCACATCCACAAAAAGTTTGTTGGAAGGGGGAAATGTGGCAGGAAACGCTGCACAACCAAGAGAGATGACCGCAGCCTTAACAGCATTGTGAAGAAGAGTTGCTTCCAGAATTTAGGGGAGCTTCAAAGACAGTGGACTGAAGCTGGAGTCCAGGTATCAAAAGCCACTGTTCACAGACATGTCCAGGAAATGGCCTACAATAGCCGTATTCCTATGGTCAAGCCACTTCTGAACTCAAGACAACGGAAGAAGCGTCTGACTTGGGCTATGGAAAAGAAGCACTGGACAGTTGCAGAGTGGTACAAAGTCCTCTTTTCAGACAAAAGCAAGTTTTGTATTTCATTTGGAAGTCAAGGCGCCAGTGTCTGAAGAAAAGGCTGAAGAGGAGCAAAATCCAAGTTGCTTGAAATCCAGTGTGAAGTTCCCACAGTCAGTGATGGTTTGGGGAGCCATGTCAGCTGCTGGTGTTGGTCCACTGTGTTTCATCAAGTCCAGAGTAAATGCAGATTTTAGAGCACTACATGCTTTGTCTGCTGAAAAGCTCTATGGAGATGATGATTTCATTTCCCAGCATGATCTGGCACCTGCCCACAGTGCCAAAACCACCAGTAAATGGTGTACTGACCATGGCATTACTGTCCTTGATTGGCCTGCCAATTCCCCTGACCTGAACCCCATAGAGAATTTGTGGGGTATTGTGAAGAAGAAGCTGAAAGACACCAGACCCAACAATGCAAATGAGCTAAAGGCCGCTATTGAAGCATCCTGGGCATCCATAACACCTCAGCAATGCCATAGGCTGATTGCCTCCATGCCACGCTGCATTGGTTGCAGTAATCTGTGCAAAAGGATTCCCAACCAAGTACTGAGTGCATTAATTGGACATTTTCAAATGTTTGATTTTGTTTTGCTGTTTTAAATCTTTTTTTTTTTACTTGGTCTGAGGAAATATTCTAATATTTTGAGATAGGATGTTTGAGTTTTCTTAAGCTGTATGCCATAATCAGCAATATTAAAATAATAAAAAGCTTGCAATATTTCAGTTTATTTGTAATGAATCCAGAATGTATGACATTTTTGGTTTTTCAATTGCATTACAGAAAATAAAGAACTTTACCACAATATTCTAATTTTCTGAGACAGTCCTGTATATAAAGTATTAGTGAAAACAATAGTAAAATAATCTTTACATATATGCACAAAAAGTGCAATTAAGACAATTTGATTTTCAATGTAAAAATATTTGGGACATACTTTTGGTTACTTAAAAGAATAATACTTGTTAAATAAAACACAAATAGGACATGAAATTATTTAAATAAGATGACATGTCAGAATGGCAGACACCAATGATTAAAAAGGACATTTGTTGTCACAATTTATTATTATTATTATTATTATTATTATTCATTTAACCAAAAGTCTACGCATAAAAAAGTTTTAGAAACGAAGAAGAAAAAAACAATAAATGATTAATGATTTTCATTAAAGGGCCACACCGGGATAATTTCGCCTGAGTGCTGCTGCTGAGTGTTTATCACCCTGAAGCCAATGTCATTAGCGGGAAAGTTCTGGTATCTTTAACACACAAATTAATTTTGCAGTGCATAACACAAAAAGATAACAAGCTGGATATCTGTATGCTTACAACAGTGAATCGAACGTGACTCTTATTGTCCAAAATTAGTTTGCTAGTGCACAGGCATTACGTGCCACTGCATCATATCAAAAGTAATAACGAAAGCTAAGCAAATGGAGCATGCTGATGTTCAGTCAAACTGCTGAGCTGGCACCCGCCAAACAAACCTGCATCCCAACTGATATTGCCACTGGACCCTCAGGCTTCTCTGAAACACATGTCCGCAAACAGACCCACACACACGCCAGAGCATTGATAAGCCAATGTGACTTAAACATTGCGCCATGTTTGCTTTATCGAAATCAATAACGGCCCCCGGCGGGGCTATCGTCGGCGCGGCGTTCTAGAGCAACGGCAACAATAACAACAACATATTAATGAGCTCGACGGGGAGAAAGGTCAAGGCTAAACAAAAGAATTCTTCCTGATAAATATTTAAGTGTGATTAACATGAGCAGGCCTAATTAAGTCATCAGTCTTTTGGCCCATGAAAAGCCCTTTGATTAGGCTCTCAGGATGAGCGCCACGGAACAGGGCCATCACCGCCGCAGGGTCCGGTGAGAAAAGTGTCCTGTGTACCAGCCAAAAAGCTCAATGAGAAACATTGCTATTTATTTGATCAAATTGTGAGTTCCGGTTGTTTTTTTGCTAAATTAATAGGATCTGCTACAGAATAAAATAAAAAATAAAATCATGTATATATATTTATTAATATTAGGGACCCCCCCGCCAAAAAAAACTGAATAAAATAAAAAATAAAACAAAGTCTTATATATATATATATTTTTTAATATTTAGAGAACCCCAAGAGTAAAAAAACAGAATTAAAAAAATCCTGTATATATTTTTTTAATAATTGGTGAGCCCTCAAAATAAAAAAAAAATTGCACATATTTTTTGACAAATAGGAAAACTGTAGTTTAAAATATGTGGTCCCGGGATATTAGTGGCCCAACTTACAAGCAATTTTTTTTTTTTTGCTTTGATTTGCAAGGTCAGTTGTGAAACTCTTTGTTTGTATCGGCATCACTGTATTCTACTGCCCCCGGTGACCGATTTATCCACACGAGGATCCATGAGGAATTAATCACAACGAATAATCTGTTTATAAATATAATTATTTTATCAATCCTGAGTGGTGCTTTATTTTAAACAGCATACATAAATGTTTGTGTGCATTGGTGATCACAGCTCTGGATGTACAGACCCTGCACGACATCATATGTGTTGAGTTAGCCTATACGGGAACATAAGCGCCCCGAGGCTTTGTGTCAAGACCGGGGCCCTGAACATGACATACCAATGTGCGTTTTTATCGTGCAATATCTCCTGTTTGCCCTCCGGCCTTCTGTCGACAACATCCACTAAAGCCTCTTGTACTGTAAATAATAAATACTCTGTGTCTGTGTGTCTCAAACGGTGTGCATGTATAGCAATCCTGAAGTTTGCGAGGCCAAACAAGCTCCTTGCATGTGTACAAGTCATTTAAATCCCCTCGTAAAGGACGAGAAAATGTATTTTACAGTGCTGAGGGATTAGTTTAAACTGGCCTCTTCGAGTTCACGGCTGGATGGGTTTAGGCGCGGCCGAGTAACAGGTTTAGCGCGGCGTGAAAATGCCATCAAACGCTTAAAAAAATGTTTGTTTTCTCCTTGAAAATTAATTTTGGAGCCATCATCTTTGTTGGACACATTGTAAGAGCCACCTTGGGGATTCGAGGAGCATTAAGAAACCAAAGCAACTAAATGCCAAAAGTGAAGGAAAAAAAAAAATATATATATATATATATATATATATATATATATAGTATATATGTACAGTGATCCCTCGCTACTACGCATTTCATTTATCGCGGCTTCACTACATCGCAGATTTTTTTTCCAAATTAAAAAACATTTAAAAGTCAAAATAAAACTTCTAAATTGAGGAAACGTGTCTAACCTTTAGGACGATGTAGCATTGCTCCAAATGTTTGTTTACATTCCTTTAGAAGTCCGTTTTCGCGTGTAAGCACGATCGCGACTTAGCATCTTTCCGCTAACTCGTTAGCCTGCCCAGTACTTCTTGTTGGTGACCGTACTTCGCGGATTTCACTTATCGCGGGTGGTTTTTGGGACCAATTATCCGCAATAAACGAGGAATTACTGTATATATACACTGGTTTTGTTTATGCAATTCACAATTGGGGCTCAATTAAAGTCAATTCCAACTGACCTTCAGCCCACTTTCTTGTACTTGATCACATCCATCATCGTCCTGCTGGTGCCCCCGCCCGGCACCCTGTCGTGTGGTCTGATCTGAATTTTAACTCCGGACTTATGCGGTTCAGACTCAAGGACACACGGACGATGATTTCTTGAAACCGTATCGTATTGTTTGATTATAACTACCACCATTTGTTTCCTGTGGGGCTCAAAAAGAATTGCTTGGATTCTAAACAGGCCAAACCGGCATTGTGTCTGGCTGGCCACATCATGTTAATGCCAACCAAAGAGGCTTGTTGCGGTAAAATCACTTAAGACGAAAACCCCAAGCCATTCTTGAGACTTTCCAGAGAAGCTTTCGGAATTAATACCACTGTTGAGATTGGGCAGGCGTTCAAAATCCCCTCCGTGTTTAGATGGAATCATGCACCGCGGCCATTTCTTAATTTGATTCGAGGGCATGTAACCTCATTTCGGGCTTAGCTTGGCCTTAGAAGGCAGCGGGTCACTGGGAGAGACACGACAGAAATTGGCACCTGTCGTGAACTCCGAGAGTCATTATCCGCAACCTTTAGAAAAGCACTCCAATACACAGTATACTCCGAGTCAACCCTTAACCTCCGGGAGAGTCCAGAAGTCAGGCAAGCTGACTGACAGACATAAGGGGGAGGGGATTAATCACAAGAATCACATGCTTGCATGCACACAGCCTTCGTCTCTCCCTCCTCTGTCCATCACCCACGCTCACTTTCTCCTCATGATTCGGAATTAAGATTGTATCCTCTCAGCCATCACCTTGCCTGCACATCAAACTCAACCCAAAGAGCCGGAGTCAAAGAGTTTAGAAAGCATGGAGAATCTGTCTACTCCATGACGACATTAGCCCGGGAGACTGAGCAGGGACATGGTGGAGAAAAAAAAAATGGAGGCAAGGAGCCGGACGGCAATAGTTCCCCGGGCTCATCTTGGCAAAATGTCGCTGCGACAAAACACGACGCGGTTGCACATCCATCAAAGATGCCCGCTGTTATTAGCATAAGACACGCGAGACACGGGCGCCTGCTGAATATTAATAAATAGAAGGGAGGAAGATAGTTCGACAACATTTGTAGTATCTTTTATTTTCTTCTGATCACGTGGTGGTCGGGAGACTTACATCAATAAGACGGGAATACAACACAGATGTGACCGAATTCATCGTGTACATAAATACAATTGATTGTGCATAGAGTTATGACATCAAAAAAGGACTGTTTGCGAAAATATCTTTCTACGGGTGCTGGAGGTGTTCGGGTCTGGCTTTCGCTTTCTGTGTATCATTCTAAGGCCTCAAACGGGGAAAAGTGTCTCTGCCTCCATGCTACTTCCACGGGAGAGGTACATGACAGGGCTTCAGATCTGACTTGGTGTGCATTTCAGTGCTGCCTCGATCTTCTTTCTCTTGGTCGTTTGTCGCTCGGTCGATAATCGGTAATCCCACAGAATAAACTCTTGATTGCGCCACCATTCGTATCCCTTTTCTTCCTTAACCCCCGGTCCTCAACTTGGTCTGAAGAAAACAAAACAAAACAACAAAGCTCAAAATAAAAATAGATAAACACTAAGAGATTATGTCACACAAGGTGGATGAAACAGAGGTAGGCATGCGAGTACAATAAAAGTGAACAGGGATGGCGGAAAGGAAGGAGGGGGGGGGCATCGAGAGAGCACCCAAGGGCAGTGGATTCCGTGTTCGAGATAAGTGCGACCACAAATCCCCGGCGCTGGCTGTCAATAACCATTTGAACCTGGCTGCTGTGGCTAAAGATGCTGGATGAACACTGCCTTAAAAGAAGGATGAAGGTGGGGAAATGAAGAAGAAGCCCGCAAGGGAAAGAACTTCAAAGCGAGTGATGCAGTATGGCTTGAGGATTAAACAAGTCCAGATCCTCCAAGAGTCCCGATTATTGATCAACCGTGCTATGGACATATTTCAATTTACTGCAAAGTGGCTCTGTAGTAACATTGTCGGGGCTAAAGAGGATGGGCGGGGTTAAGAATCCATATCTCATGGTGGTAACTATCATTGAAAAATGGTGCGGAACTTTTGAGGCATTAAAAGCATAAATTTAAAACTATTTCCAGAGCCAAAAAGGAAAGCTCAAGATATCCACAGCTCTACACGGTTTCATTATCTATTGACCCTTGGTGGAGTAAATTGATGGCACCAGGTGGAGTTTGTTGCTCAGCCTCACACTTGTTTGTCCTTTTTTTTTTTTAATCGGTCAGGAAGAAGCGAAAAAATCAACACCATCGATGAGACGAGAGGTGGCTTAAAGGTGCCAATTTCCTGTGACCAATCAGGTCTTTGCTGTGTTTTTATTGCACTGGTTAGAATCGACTGTCTTGCTGCTAGGAAATTTGGTCAAGGTCACACAAGAAGAAGTATTTATCAAAGATAAAATTGAAAAACATTCTGAGTAGAGCTGTCGAAACTAACTGATTCATCGACAAGTAATCGACTATCAGATTAATCGACAACTCTTTTAATAATCGAGTAATTGTATAGACTTTTTTTATTACAATTTTATTGTCCAACTCTTCCAATGTCAGCAGCAATTATTAATTATTTTTTGTAATAAGTTAATGAAAACAGATTATTTTTTGAGTTGAACCAAAACAAACCATTTGCAAAGGTCTGTTTTATTTCGGAAAACAATCCGCACCAGGAACGGAATCGCTTTGAAATTAATCGATAGACACAATCGATATAGAATATTCTGAAGGATATTGTTTAATTATTAGTTATTATTTAGATGTTGTTTTTCATCACAACAATAAATGGTTTTGTCATATATTTTGATGCAAAATAATTTTTTTATCCGATTAATCGACTGAGTAATCGATCTATTAATCCTTTTGAAAAAATATCCACCAGTGACGGAACTTATTCTAAAAAAAATCTGATTCATGGAGGGTTTCAATGCGTCAATCCCAACCTCTGCTTGACTAATTAATCATAACTCTAAAAGCATGAGACTTGCTATTCATCCTAGCAGCTTTCTTTTTCATTATCACACTTGCAAAACCCTGAGAACACAAACGCGCCTGGAGGATGCGAGGCAGAGCGACGGAAGGGTCAGGGGAAGAAATGAAGTAGGCAAGGGAAAGATAGGGAGCAGGGGCCACTCATGCGGCGGGAATACGCAATGAGGGAGAGCGACCGTGGACACGGCAGAGATCGGGCCGGGTGATAAACTCGCTGAAAGGGAACGAGAGGGAGGAGAAGGAAAGAGACGGGCTTTATCCTGCTTGCCCTTCGGCTGCCTCCGACTCACTGTTTGCTATCTGGACGTGTTAAGTGCCGAATGCATTAGAAATGCGAACTAAGGACGTTGGGAGAAGGAATTGCTACGAGGGGCGTTAAAGGCGGTGGAAACGGGTCGAAATGCCATCAATGACTCCGGTGATAAGAGTAATTATCAGTGACAAAAGTCTGCTGTTGTTCCGTCTGGCTCGAGTTGAAGAGTCAATCTTAGAAAAGTGAGATTTGGGGATTTGTTGTTGTTTTTAATCTGGATTTCGGATGAAGGGCAGAGAAGGGCAAAGAGATCTGAAGTGGTTTTGGTTGGGAGCCAGTTTAAGGGTCAAAATCACACCTTTTGAAATTTGTATGCTTGCGCAGCTTTGGTTCTGATAAAACTGTGTAAACATCCCAATCGTGGTCATGGCTATCAGCATATTTTTTCTTCCTTTTTAGCTGTGTCACTCTGCATATTATTGCTTTGGAGCCTTATCACAAATGTGTCTCTGTGGCACCTAATGACTTTTAAAACAAGTTAGATAAAGTCCGGACGAGCAAGAGTATACGGTGATTGCCGTAGGCCGATAAACACGGGGGCGGGATTATCGTATCGTCTCCAGGCTCGCTTCAAAAACGATTTACAAGATCATATAATAGCGCCCCTGACGAAGCCACAGGTAGCTGTCGCTAGAACTCAGCGCACCCGCGCCATGAATAAAACATCTTTGAAATTTACATGACGCAAAGCTTAAAAATCGACCGGCATGTGACTTTCATATCGAGTTGACCTCGTTTGCCATAAAAACAATGAAATTGTAAAAGAGAAGAAAATCTAATAAATAAACCTCTGTGAATGTATAGAAGTCTTTTTGGGAGGCTAGCGGTTGGTTATAGATCGCATACTGAGTGCCCGGAAATCAAGTTAGCATCCGCGGGAGTGCCTTCGGTGCGACTTTAACTTGACGCTCGAGGGAAAGACTTGTGCAGAGATGATGTCATTAAAAGACACACACAGAGGAGACTTGCCTCTGTAGGCAGGTATTAAGGAAATAAAGACTGACATTGAAAGTGGTGATCTGGGTACGAGGATGCACATAGAAACTACATTCTACTGTCAAAGAACTCAATGTGCAGGTTTTATGCTTATTTGGAGGGATAAAATCTAGAAATCAAATAAGCAATGGAAACCTATTGTGAGAATTTAGAAGGATTTCATACAATCTGGATCCTTGGATTTTTTTTTAAAGTAAAGCATATTAGTGGTAGTAACAAAGTGGAATCTCAGTTTCAGAACGTCTGGTTAAAACGGGTTTGTTCAAAATCTAAAGCGATATTTCCCATAGGGAATAATGTAAATCCAAATAATCAGTTGATATGCGTATAAGGTTCAACACGTCGCAAGACATGTTCCACATTTTCTTCATAACTCAAAAATCTCCTCGTTGCCTCAACACTCCTGACAAGTTGGTGCAACAAATCCAGTCAAAAGTCGTGAGTAGAACAGTTTCAGCACTCTACTTGCACAAAAACTATTTCGGGCTTTTTTATGTGACAGCAGGTGTAACTTTTAACAAAATGTGTTACCCAAAATATTTCCCTGAGCACTGCAGAGTAGACCGAGAGGGTTATTACTTTTGAGTTGTGAAAAAAACTGCATTGTGGAATATGCCTTGATCTGTTGAACACCTTAGGCAACTTACGAATCAGATACAGAAAATGAAAGATATGCATTATTTGTATAAAATATAGGTAAAAACTACAAAAAATAAGTATTACAGTACTGTGACTTGGTGCATGAGTCCTTCCTAAATTCTCACACAAAATATTGCTAAAGCCAACTTACATGTCGTCTATCCGTGCAGCTGCATGCTTATTTTTCTTCACAGACAAAACAAGCGAGTTATTAAATCAGCATTCCAACATTTTTTTAAATTACATTTACACATGCAAAGAATATCAAAAACCTCACACCAGTTTGGCGTTGTTGACACACTGCAGGTACATGGCTGCTATGTTGGAGCAATGGAGAGTTTTGCCAGTGTTTTCTCTGTAGCACGCAAGGATCTGGCCTTGTAGGTCGGAGCATACCGGATATGTCTCGTAGCGCCTGTGAAAGGGAAAGAACGCAAAATGAGGGAACATAAGGTAGGGAATAAAATTTGCCAGGGTAGGGAAAAATAAAAGCAAAAGTGATGAACATCTGTGGTTCTTAAGTGAGACCAATGCGGCCTATTGAGCAATATTGCAGTCTATGGTGAGAAGATTCCCTTACTGTCATTCCAGTTCAAAGCACCTGAAGCAAGAATCGCCATTAAAAAAATCGCTGAGCGGTGGAAAAAAAAAATCCGATCCAGTCACTGTCCAACCTTTCAAAAATGGACAAATCAAAACCTCATAAACGGCTTGACCCACAAGGAAAGGGAAATCCATCGGTACCAGGGGACCAATACTGGGAGAGTTATTGTGCAAATCAATGTACCGGATTACACAATGGAGATGATTGGTAATACAGACACGGAATTACAAGAGTGATCATGCTTTGGTAAAATTCCCCCAAAGTTTATCTTCCACGTACTACCAAGAAAACGTTCCAAAAAAATGAACTGCCGAGCAAAATATTGATCCATCCTCTGGGTATCTTTATCGATCAGTAATTGCTCCCTGACAGTGCCAGCAGATCATAAAGCATTTCTTTTTTTGTCTTTTAGCATCTCCAGAAAGGTGTTGTAAAGCTTGAGTGCTAAGCGTCTGCTTGAAAGCAAGCCATCACTCGCTCGCTGCACTCAGTGTGTCCCCGAGGCCTACTGCAGCTTTAGCGCGGCAGTACAAACCGGTATTTTCCAGATGCTAAGGCTCGACGTTCCGCTCGACTTCGGCGCACGGCGCTAGCTGGCATTCATGCCGCCTTGCCTTGTCTAACTGCTTTTGTGTGACGCTTCCCAAACGCCATAAAGATCCATAATGACGACATGTGCGCACGTGAAGGCTATTACGCGATCATTTTATTCACGCCAGTGCCCAGGAAACTCCGCCGGTCGCACTAAAACGTCTATTTTTTTTTGTGGCCTGTCAGCAAATTGAAGCCAGGTCCCCCGTCGTCGCAATCAGATGTTTGAGTCGCCCACCCGGAGTGAGAAATTATCCCCCTGTTAGATGCAAAGATGGGGATTTAGAAACTATGGGTCATTACCCAGAGTGCAATGCAGCAGGAAACCGATTCAAAACGCCGCATGGTGGTTTTGGAATTGTCCTTGCCGGTGCAGGTCACGAATTATCGCAGCGTTAAGAGTCGAAGGGGCAAAAAAAAAAATTGCTTAAGCTATCGCAGATGTGAGATGGAATAAGAAACAACTTCACATATTAAATTTTAATGCTTTAGCAAATTGTAAACTTGGAATGGCTTGCTACCCAAAAATTCAGAATCTGACTATCACGACACCCCCTAGTGGCTAACATTTCTTTTAATCTGCATTCGAGGTACTAGACAACAAAATTTTTTGCTTCTTGTACTGATCCTGGCACGCACTCATTACACCGCCTCTGGGCATCTACCGCGACGAGATGGGCCACTAATTGCTTTCTTAGGCATCGTCGGTAATGCCAGGTGCATCCTGCTGATACAAAGCGCAATGTTTATCACCGGTAATGGACTCTTGTGAGAGAGAAGAGACAGAGCAAGAGAATTTTTTTTTTAGATATAATTTTTTTTTGTTGTGCTGTGTCTACAGTAAGCCTGAGACAGTGCTTAAATTAATCCAGGTGCCACAAGAACCACTACGCACCCATTTCAATATTGACAGTGGTAAAATAAACTCTGGTGGCCATTTTACGGCATGACGAATTGATAAAAAAGAATGATTTTTCTTTTTATATCTAAATAACACAAATAAAGGGAAACACTTTTATACTAAGCTCGCAACTGGGAAAAAGGTCGAAAGGAGGAGCACAGTAATATCGTGTCTCACTTAACATGTAATTAGCTACAACAGATTACCTGCTCACTCCCCTTCAAAATGTCTCCTTCCTCAAGGTGTCCCCGGCGTTATTTAACCCACGTCAGCACTTTCGCATGGGGTCTGGGTAAGGGGGGGTCCTTGAGTGTGCTCGCATGGCTACACGACTTATTGACGGAGAGCCGAGGACATATTGCAATCAATATGCATGACTTCGAGCCTATACAGGGATTGATTTCTATAACCTTGCTAACCTATAGAAAATGTACATCGACATGATTTTGTGGTAATTACGTTTGGGTTTAATTGATAATAAAATAAGTGGAAAACTCCAAAAGTAGAAAAACGTATTTTCCGTATATAGGTGGAAAACGCGGGGGGAAAAACAATACAGCAAATAAATATACTTAACTTCAATTCGACATCTATACATAAGACAGACTGTTTTTGAGAACATCAAAGAATTTTAAATGCACCTTATAGACCAAAATATACGGTAATTATGGTTTTCCGTAACAGATCGTACCAAATCCAAACTACATATTTTTTACTTAAACTTAAATTCACTTACTTAGACTTAAATTGTAGTATTGTTCTTGCAATGCCTCAGGATATATTTTAAAAACAGAAGCTTTATTACGTTCATAAATCCTGACATTTTTCTACCAATTGGGACCTTTTATACCAAATCCTAAATTCATTCGTTTTACTGTGATAATTTTTAGCTAACCTCAGCTCACGACACACAGGTCAATCAATCAAAAAAAAAAAACTGTCCCGTTGGACGGATCACTTTGGTCCTGCTGCCAGATTGAGTTCCCAATCAGCACGTTGTGTATTTATCATCATTTGGGTCCACTTAGGGGTTAACAGGGTTAAGGGGAGGGTGCCGCTCATCCCTTAAATAGCTCTCATGTTCTCTCCAGTTAAGGTAAGTGTCACGACAGCGGGGGGTAGATAAATATAAATGATCCAGTTAGAGAGAAAAATGACAGAATGCTTTTTGCTTTTTTCGTTGGACCCAAGTGACCCCCCGCAGTGAGTGCATCAGAGTGGATGGAAGAAAATGGAAAAAGGTGCGAGGAGTCGACATGAATGAAACGTGTGAGCTTTTGGCAGCCCTGAGAAGAGCTTTTAAAGCCGTTATTGACTTCTGGCTCCTCCGCTGACCGTATCCTCGGTTGCCATGGGAACAAAATTAGGCAGCAGACCTCACCTGACAGCGAGGTTGCCTCTGTGCGACATCGGCTCGCTACTTCACTACTGCAAATGAACTCCTGTCATCTTGACTAATTAAATTGGGTAGTGAAATTTTTTTTTTTGCTTTATAATCAACAACTAATTGCTTCGCTCATTTCGGAGGCTTGGCTGGTTGTCATTTAAACAAATAGCCCAAAAAAGCCCTGGCTCAACACCTTATTTACATTTTGCAGGGTATTTTTGACTAATTTAAGCGTTTTCGGCTTTGGATGTCTTCTATTTCGGTAACTCACAAACAAAACTGGAATCGAGAGAAATGCTGAGTTGGTTAAAATATGTCAGCTGTGTACTGAATTGGAAGAACATCTGACTCTTGGTTCTTTGGCGCCAATTCATTATTAATCTGCAAACAATCAATTGGTCGATTATTTTGTCCGTTGTGAGCACCAACTTGACTATAAATATAAAAAAAGTTGCATGATGCGCATTTTTTGTGAGGGTTATGGAGGACTTTATATTCACCTTGAGATAAAGAAACGACTGTGGCTAGAGGATTAAATTGAAAAAAAAAAACGGGAGAGAAAAAAACATTGTTGAAAGAAGGCATTAAATAAACAATAGATAAAGTAACTTTTGTATCCTACAGGGAGAGGATGACCGACAGTGACATGACAGACAAAAAATGAGCTCCTATTCTTTGCGGCCAACACCCACATAATCAGTTCTAAACACAAAGACCCAACAATGCGGTTTTGATCCCCACACAAACGCATACATCAAGGTAAGATGCTGCGGAGGCGTGTGTCTGGCGGAGGCTTACAAAACGCTATTCATTCTCCACCATTCGTAACATCAATTCAACAGGGAACCGGGTTAAAGTGAGCCGGCGAAAGGTTAGCGTTGACAGGAAGCTTAGGACCCTGTTTTCTTTCAGCCCTTTGCATAATCTTATATCTTTTACTTTCTTACAAGACTGGCAGTTCGCCCCATCGGGACACCGAGTCTAACGCACGTGCCGTATACGCACCTTTCCATACGTGCCGAGCGAGAAAGGTCACGCATTGAAACGCCGGACAGTGCGATAAAGTGTCAGTGGAAGAAAAAAACAACTAGCGCCAGACGTGGCAGAGTATAAATCAGCGGTGAGGGGTAAGACGGGGAATCGCTTATCTGCCGTCGAAAATCGGGTCAAAGTGAAAATGGTGTGACGAACGTACCGTGTGTTTGCATTATCGCTCATGTATTCCAGATGTACATATACCATACATAAAAGATTTGAGAAGCAGAGATCTACAAGAGGAAGCTCATGTTTGTGACTTCCTGGGGCCCATTTGGCTAACATTTAATTAGATACTAAAATTTAATCAGTTTAATACCATGGTTAATGTCGGGTTATATTTCACTTAGCATTTGCACAGGCGAGGCACGACAACTGTCTTGTCTGGATTCTTTCAAAATCAAAAGTGATATATGTGAGATATGTGTATATATATATATTATTAAAGTTTTACTCAATTGTTGCAAGATATGCGATAGCATTATCCTATAAAGCAGAAAGTTACACTATAGCAAAACAACGCAGGTTTTATTTCTCTTATGCGAGGGAACTATACAGCGTTTTTGAGACTTTGGAGCCCCTGCAGTAACCCTACATTGCAATTGTGTCATTGCATAAAGTTTTTAAAATAACAAAAGTTCTTTGCAACAGTCGTATTGAAAGTCAGAGGTTGTAATGAGGTCAGAGTGACGATCGTCTCGTTTCAGTTGGGAGCGCTCTGTCGTACTCTGGCGGGAATAAAAAATGGCAAGAAACAGCTACATAACCGTACGCCCTTCCTTCCCAGGAGGTCCCACCTCTCACACTTTCATTTATTTTTCAACATCGCCGAGGAAAATGACGGCGTACTGTACCTCAGGAACAAAAGCTTGCTGCTGGACGCTCCGGGGTGGAAACCCATAACA
The DNA here is from genome assembly GCF_059516105.1 of Syngnathus floridae. Lineage (NCBI taxonomy): Eukaryota > Metazoa > Chordata > Actinopteri > Syngnathiformes > Syngnathidae > Syngnathus > Syngnathus floridae. Next base: position 5,831,570 of record NC_142434.1, read on the forward strand.
CCTTTACCACATTGCATACGATGAGCTGTGTTATGGATTGCTTACTGACACGAGATGCATCCCCGAGAAGGCATTTCCATTCCTTACTTCCTTGGGGTAGTCTTTTTTTAAAAATTATGTTTCCATCACGTTGCTATGGGAATGGGCACAACTGTACTACAATTGTACAATCTAATTGGCAGTCTCATAGGTTCCTCTTTCAGGTTGTTAATGTAGATCGCAGGTGTCAAACTCAAGGCCCGGGGTCCAGATACGGCCCGCCACATCATTTTATGTGGCCCGCGAAGACAAATTGTGCATCAAATTCGTGTGTCATTACTAGAATTGCAAATTGTCTTCACTCTTAATAATTTTTTCTTTTTTTAAATATTTGACCAGTTTTTACTTGTCTGCTTTGAAAATGAGTTATTTGTCAGTTTGTTTTGTAGCTTTTACTGGATATGAGGTGCTCATACATTTACATAATGGCCCTCCGAAAGAAGCTATGACTACAATGCGGCCCGCGAAAAAAATGAGTTTGACACCCCTGATGTAGATTCATGGACTTTAGGGTACCAAAGCAATTCTGGTAAAGGACAAATATGAACTGAACTTTGGTTTCTGGCATAGCGTTAGCTCCTACTGTTTCATGTTGATGAACACTCAGATCACACTATTATATTAACCAACACCAATCAACCCCGAGTCTCTCCACAGATGGAATCTAATCTCTCGATGGGAGACCCAGCAGCCAACGTCATATTGGGTGCTCACAACTCCATCGCTAGCGGAGATGATCAAGCCATAGCCAAAGAGGCCTCGTTACATCCAATTAACCCTCGGCTCTGATCGCCACGCCGCATCCCATGTTCCACCAGACCTTCTCGACATTTAATTAGCACACACATGCGCAGAGACCCCCTCCCCCCTTCTAATCGTCATTGTAATCCAGTTACAATCGTCCTAATGCACCCTCTTTAATCCAATCAGCCAATCGAAAGTCTTTGTACACATGCCTGTGTCACATGACTACCCAACCTGTTAGGACCGACGTTCGCTCGCAGCCAGCGCCGTCATTTGGCACTAATGTTATTCCGGTGAGTGATTCCCACCCCCCAACTCCTCTCGCTTTAATGTGATTTGGGAAGTCTCAGTTCCAGCCTGCGCAAGTCCAGCGCTACACCCCTGGTGGGCCACACTAATCAGTTTCCAACATTTCTCAGGGAGACAATGATCCCGGTGTTAGCACTGGCTAATGACAAGCTAACACAATAAACTCAGCCTCCTGAGGGCCGGGGCCCAATTTGGCCCCCACCGTTTGCGGCATCCTCATCCACTTTCCCTACATTACTATGGAGTCTAATGGCCTCTTATTAAGAAGACGGATGGAACGAGAATGGGGAAAGATTCTTCAAGTACTTGGGTTACATGTGTGTGTTGGATACATGTTACACACATGCTAGTTTATTATTACCTTCTTCAGCAAATGGCCTCATTACTGTAATCAATCTTTACACTATCAGGGTTACGGGTATACCAGCATACGAGTGTGGACCCAATGGTCTGCTCGCTCCCTTTACGGCGAGTCGCACTCGCATTACCTCCAGTAAGTCAGATCTGTTTCCAATGAAGGTTTGACTTCGCCAAGGCTGCCCTTTCTCACCGATTCTGTTCACAACCTTGCGATGAGAATCAGCACCTCCACATTTTGGTTCTCAGTTGGAATAAGGTGCAATGCCCTTTCGGGTTGGAATGAGATCCTGCCACAAGTGGGGGAGTTCAAGTGTCTTGGGGTCATGAAAGAAGAATTGTGCATTGGTGCAGGATCTGCAGTGATGCATGGTGAATAAGTCCATGATTTTACCTTTCCACCTTCACCAAAGGTCACCAAAGCTGTGGGTCATGACATTGGCAATACAGTCAAAATGAGTCTCCTCTGTCCGGGTTCTTTGGTTATCTGAGAGGGGCTAAGAGTAGAACCATAAATGAGGTGTTTTGGACATCTGTTTAGAATGCCTACTAGACACCTCCCTGGTGAAACCCACTGGGAGGAGGCCCCTGAGAAGAACCAGGACACATTAGAGAGAAAGTCTCTCAGGTGGTCTGGGAACATCTTGGAATCCCCGGGAAAAACTGGATGAAGGGGCTGGGGAGAGGTATTCTTGGCTTCTCTGCTCAGGTTGCTGCCTCCACAACTCTACCCTGTATGGACGGATGTATGGCCCCAATGTACTGCGATGTCCCTTGACTACACTTTTTTAATTCCGTTTAAGATGCTCAAGAAGTATTGCCCTAACTTCAATTAACTACATCCTATTAAGTCTTCGTAAACTACCACTTTAAATGAGCATCAGAAAAGCCCCGTCAGCTATCATCAACATACCATCAGGCTTATCACTCAGCTGCATCATCAACATGAGTTAATGGGCTTCACTAATGCTGCCCCTGATTGAAAGCCGCTGGTTACAATGTGGCTTGCATATAATTCAAAATAAGGCACCGAATTGTGATGAATGTGTTCGTTTCGGATAGCGCTGGCCTGAAAGTCTTGGAATAAGTGAATGGGGACTTACTTGAACTTGGCATTCACTTGGTCAGCGGCTTTGTGGTAGTTCTCAGTGGTGACCTTGTAGGACTGAGCACTCTGTAGACAAAAACAAACAAGCTCAGGAGTCTAAATAATTTTTCTGAAAATGTGCTTTGTACAAAACCATGCAAGGGTACTTTTTAGGTAAAAGCAATCAGAGTAGTATGAAACACTTTAATGGTATCCCCGTCATTTGTGGGGGAAAAAAAAAATGACTGTGAGGAGAGGCCTATTACCAGCTGGAAAAACAACAAGCGGCAAGCATGGAAGGTCAGAGGGTTGCTAGTCAACAGTGTACAAACACCGGGTCAAAATCCCCCGCTGGAGGGGACGTCGTAAATGAAGCCATCGCGTGGCCACTCCATCTGAATGACTTCTTTAAACACGGCGATATAAATTCACTGCGACAACATTTAAACTGCTCAAGGAAAGTCTTGCCTTGGCTGGATGTTGTGCACATTTATGATGGAGTAGTCAGGAGCTTGTAAAGTGCAAGGGATGCCATGATGGAGTGGACGCAGTACACATTTTACACAAAATAATTTTGATTTGGTGAAATGTCCGAGTTACTGTATTTAACAGGTATATGGATGAATAGCTGGATGGCTAGATAAGTTGTATCTGCACGAGCTTAACCTTCTCATAAAGGAAGACATTTGTCATCATTCCGGAAAGATCAATAGGAATGAGCTGCACTGCTAAAAAAGGATCAATAATCGTGTTGGAGAGCCAACTCGAGATGGGACATGACAACTGTGAAAAACGGTCCGACATTAATGGGACACCTGTAGTAAATAATTTTAAAAAATGACAGCCATTTTGTGACATCGATATGTAAATTGTATTTCACATAACCTTTGTATGTGCTTGACATGGGAGTAAGATTTGAATCGGGTCATTGTTTATCATTAGGTCAAATGGATGACTGCTTGTTCATTAATTAGTCAAACCTCAATCTAGAATTGATGAATGGTTGCATTTGAGAATTTTAAACACATATTGGGTTGTTTTTAATCCAACGGAGTAAAAGGAATACAGAATCTGCCGCTGTTCCCGTATAAATGTAAATACAAGACAATGTCACGGTTCTCTAGTTTTGTATTTGATGGCTGAGAACTAAAACTAATGAAAGTTAGAAAGCTAACTTGTAAGCTCATGCTGTATCTGTGCCCTCTTGGCCTTGAACAGAGTGCTTTTCATTTTATACAACGAAACTGTCAAGAGCACGGGAAAAGGAATTTGGAAATAGCTTTTGGAAAGTTTTCAGATAAAAAAGCAGATTTTTCAAGCGCTCCCTTAAGTTGAAAGAAAGAAAGTATCCTCCAATCTCCGGAGTGCTGAAGTTGAACAGTCAACTCGGTAGAGACCGAATCATAAATTCCAAGTAGTAATACCTGCCTAAATGGCAGGGTTGGCACTAATCAGTGGACTAATCCATCCGGGAAGACAAAAGGCCTCCAGCGACAGTGATTGGCACTTTCAATATATAAATAATATATGCACCGTCACGTGCATACCATCACACGCAACTGTCATACTCCAGCTTCAGGACATTGATGCACAAAATCAGAAAAGCACAATTTGAGTCTCAAATTGTTCGGCAACTGATTGATGAGCCAAGAGGGACCATTTAGGATCACAAAGGATAATGAGTATTTTCCCTTTAAACGAGCAAATGAAATATTACGAATACCGTATTTTTATACGGCACACTTAATATCCTTATTTTTTTTCCAAAATCAATAGTGTGCCATAATCAGTAGCACTTTATGTAAATTACGTTGATTAAAGCTGGATTTATTTGGTGTGCTGGTTTGTTTTTGGGTAATGTACCTTATAACCCAGCGCTGGTTAAGTGGGCATATTATTTGCATAACAATTGACTGAAAAATATATTTTCAGAGTAATTGTCTGCCTTGTATAAGGAAATTTCGCAAAATTAAACACTAAGACTGTGCCTTATAATCCGGTGCGCCTTATCGTCGAAAAATTACGGTAAAGAAATCAGAAACACAATGATCGATGATCATCGACAATTTTAAATCAGTTAGTGGTTAATTGGGCATATTATTTCCACGACTGACTGAAAAGTAGCTTTAGGTGAATATCTATTTTCCACAACCAATGACAACACATCATACCGAGCTGGAATTTCGTCAGTGGATAAACAAAACCTCGGCCTGCGTTTACCCTGCAAACAAATCAATTGCTATCAACTCAGCATTCAATGACAGTTTTTTGGTTAGGCTGGGGTGTGACAGGGTGTCGGAAGACAAATTAAGTCATTACCGCTAATGCACTGCGGCGATATGGAAAAGATAGGAGCTGCATTAAAATAAACATGCAAACATCCTTTAGCTTAATTGGACATTTTTAATGAATGGGAGCAAATAGCGGCAGGTGCTAATGGCTTCTTCTTGGGGCTTATCTGCAGCTAAGCAGGAACCACAACATGCACCACAGAGCATTTCTGCAAGGGGTAAGTGAGGGATGCAAGTTCCTTTTGCTAAAAATGATTTTTCAGATGTGATTCATAAGGACAATATCACATGAGAAATCTGAAGATAACCATTATTTTTCAAAACACTTTATCTTTTCACTAGTGACTAATGCCACCGTCACCGTCCTCCTTGGGAAGGCGAAAATAAATCAAATTTCATCAATACGCCAAGCTAGCAAAGATGAAGAAAATACCGTGTGGGGGGGGAAAAAGATGGAATTAACGTGCTGCGTGGGAGGGAAAATGCTGATAAGAGAAAGTCCAGAGAGAGACAGATGCGCCGGAAAAGAAAGAAAACATAAGGCGGTTGATTGTTAAATATGAGATTGTTTTACAGCGGGCAGGTATTGAGTGAAGATGTAATAAATATATAGATATTGTTTTCAGAGGCTATTTGCTCGCTGCAGGCCCAATGAGAAGCAGCAGTGGAGGCATCAGGCTGAGCTGCCTGCAAGCGCGCTGATGGCCTGTCACTGGGAGCCTCTCTGATGAATGGCCATGTTGGATTGGAACAGACGTGCAATATATATCAGGCTTATATTCTCTCTCTCTGTTTCGCAGTGTTCCTCTGCTACTTTTCCGTGAAAGTGAAATATGTTGAGAGCAGCCTGAGGTAAAAAGACGAGAGGGCATAGAAACAGCGAGGGGAGATACTGCCGAGGAGTCCAAAATCTCATTTGCTGCGAAAAAAAAAAAATGCAGCTTCTAAGCAAAACTGGACTTTGGAGAGATGCATCAGATACAAACTTTTCTCCAAACTCTCTTTTTTTGATTATTCTACCTTTCCAGCCTCGCTCTGGCGTGCGAAGGTGATCTGTTGACACTCTGATCGGCACGTTATTGATCAAAGGACAAGGTAGCTGATGAATGGTCCCCACGTGAAGTCGATAATGCCTCCCTGCTTGTTGAAACTCATCTTTTCAACCATCTTCCATCGAGTGCTTTTTCTTTTTTTTAAATCACGTTTTTAAGAAGATAAGAATAAAGAGCTCTGGGGTCATTATCACTATTAGGTGTCCTCATCTGAATCATCAAGAGGACGTAGCAGAATAATGATTTAAAAGCTGCATTTAAAATCCGTGCCATTATCACGGTATGGTTTATTTCCAGTGGCCTCATTTATATTAAAATATTTCTCTTTCTTGTATCATATAAAAACTGTTAGTCCAGAAGACTGAACATTAAGTTAAAAGCCCAAAAAAGAGATTTATAATTTTTTTCTGTCTCACTTACGGTACCGTATTTTTCGGACAATAAAGCGCTTTTAAAATCCTTTAATTTTCTCAAAAATCGACAGAGCGCCTTACAATCAGGTGTGCCTTGATATGGATGTCAAAGTTCAATAAAGTTTGACTAAAATTTCAAAAATAGACCTGCTAATTGTGACTGTCTTATATTTTAGTGCACCGTATAGCCCAAAAAATACGCTGTGTCTAATAAGTAGTTAAATGATACTAAATTTAATTGTCTAGTATATTAAATACAATGAATATGACACTGAAAGGAAAAACAAAACTTTTTGAGGGTGAAATGAGGAAAATGAAATGTTGACCTTCATCCATGAAGGTGAAACGTGATCATATCAACAGGGCATTTTATTGTGGGATTTGAAAGCAGCACGAGTGTGCGTGCGTCTCGTTTCTGACCCTGCACTTTGACTTGCAGGTCTTTTAGCTTCCCCGCGTGAACCTGCCATTTGCACAACGTGATAGAACCTTGTAAACGTTCGTGGAGGATTTAGTTTGGGGGGGGGGGGGGCGTTGTCAATTTTCATGGACAAGAGAAAAACATTTTCACCCTTTGTCCTTGAGGCAGAGGTGTGGAGAAGGGATAGTGGGGGAAAAAAAGATCTTGAGGTTGCTTCAGGTTGGTTATTAGGTGTCCCCAAAAATACGACAAATGCGGTTGAAATATAATTTTTTTGTCCATTCCTGCAGTCATTTTCAGCCCGATGTAAACTCACCATCTCCTCCAACCGAGCCACCTGCTCCTTGTAGAAGGCTTCCTGCTTGCTTAGGTCGGCCTCTTTAGCCGCCAGCTGCTTGGCCTGCACACACACAAAAACATGTTCTAAAAAGATGAATAAACGTGTGTTTGAGACTGAAACTTAATGACATAGTTTCTTTTTAAGCTTGTTTTTTTTTTTACATTTTCTAGATGTTCTTTACAACTTCAGGGACATATGATATAAAATCGATAATATTAATCATCGGTATGAACGGGTATTACTGTCGTATACGTTTACTATGCTGAACGTACGTCTGATAGTATAAAGGACAAAAAAAAAACGGAATATCTCGAACAGTGGAGATGAAAAATAAATGTCATTTAGGTGAAGGTTACAGATTTGAATCGGAACGGTTTGAAAAGGAGTGGAAAATGTTAGCATCTGATTGATGGTGGATTGGGAACCTTTAGTTCACTTGCATTTTGAATGGCACTCAAAAACATGACGTTATGAGTTTCAATTAACATTCAAAAAGATAGAAAAGGAGAATTTTGCGGAATTTAGGAGATACAAGTTTAGTTTTAACAGAATGAACAGAGTACATTGACGCATCTTTTGAAGTCACAGCAGTGGGCTTCAAGGCTTCAGCTGAAATGTGTATGCCATTGACGTACGGCTGACAAAACAAAGTAGAAAAAGAAATCCTTCGCTCTAATATGAAAAACACTTTTATTGGAAATTGTTGAAGACTTACCCCAAGTCCAATCTCCTGATTAAGGAAGCAAAGAAAACAAGGGAGCAAAGAGGAAAATTCATATCTTATATAACCATAAACTTTATCAACATTGAGAGGTTTACTATTTATATTTGAGCTTTTAAAATCTCCAACAAAAGATTTTTTGCCGCACAATCTATACATTTGTACTTTATATAAGCTAGACCTTTCTTCATGTGTATGCATTAATGTCATATACCGACACACTGCAAAGGACTGTTCTGGAGGATAACAGCAATGCAAATGAGGCCTTGAAGCCAGCGCTTTTGTTTGAAGGAGACCGAGATAATGACGGAAGTACACCTAATGAAAAAAAAATGCATTAGCCCATCCAATTTCACCGTGCGCCGATAAGCATCTGTGTTCAAATACTCCATTCACTTGCGGATGGAGCTGCATTCGTTATGATTCTGATGATGTCACCGAGAGGCTGAACTGTTATCGGACTACAAAACTGAGACACACGTGCGATTGATTTGTTAGTGTGGTCATGTACGGAACATTCTAGTGCACGTTTCAATGGGTTTTCGTTGTAAAGTCTCTCAAAATATGAAATTTTTGACCCCCCCGAGCGTCGCCCACCACAACAAAACGACTTTGGTGAATGACAATTAAAATGACTTTTATTGACCGATGAAAATTAGAACCAGAAATGACCATTTGAGTCACAAATGAGCTGTCAAAATTAATCGATTAATCGACAGGTAATTGTTGATCAAATTAATCAACAACTATTTTAATAATCGTGTAATCGTTTAAAGCCATTTTTCACGTTAGAATGGCGCAAACCCTCTAAGATCAGCCTCTTAACAGGTATTATTTTATTTTTGTATTAATTCGTCAAAACAGATTAGCTTTTGTGTTTGATTTGCAAAAATCTAAATCAATAACCGCACCAAAAACTGAATCAGTTTTAAAAAAGTTGATGAGTATCTTAATCCCTGTTGTGTGGTATTGTTTAATTGTTATTTACTTGTTTTTATCATTAACAATACCAGATAAACATCGTGCAAAAGAAAATGTCACCCCATTGTTCGATTCATCGATTGAATAATCGGTTTTAAAAATACTCAATAGTGACAGCCCTACGTCGCAATTATTTTTGTTTATATCAAGATATTCCAATTGATCACAATAAGTGAATAATTTAATTCAACTGTACAGCCACGTGGAAACTTCAATTCTCAGAACGAAATTGCCAAAAAAACATGGCTGAACAAGTCGAACAAGTGGGAGGGTTTGTGAGGAGTCACACGCGTGCTGAAGCTCAATGCTGAGCCTGAAGACGTCCGGCTTTGCAGACAAAAGATGCACTCAGACGGCGGGACACAAACAGAACCTCAGACATTGATCCGAAGCGCACACACACATAGATCCACACTGCAGCCAGAGCAGCTGTACCCACAGAGGCTGGGCGGGCAGGCGGAGATAAATGTGTGCTGAAGGCGAGACTTAAGGTGCCATTAAAGGAGGAGAGGTTGTGATAGAAAATGAGCACCCTGGGGTTTTTCTTGCGCGCGCATTAAATCTGCTGGCGGGCATATCGGCCCGCCTCCTTGACGACACATTCAGACCCCGACGTCCACACTATGTCAGGATTACTTCCGAGTGATCGCTCCCTTTCAGCGGACTTTAAAAGATAATCTAATCACGCTAAAGGCCAAACAATAGCACCGAGCTAACCACTGCCCATGCACCTTTTGTCCCTGTAACGAAGAGGCGGCTGTGGCTTGAGGACGAGTTGAGGGAGGGAAAAAAACAAGACGAGGGAAAAGATGAGACGAGTTGTGGAAGTCAATTTTGTTGGTATGGGAAGTGACAGATTGAGAATAATAAAAGGTGATTCTGAAAGAAGGAAAAAGCCCTTGTTTTATTCCACTTTGAGCCCGGACGCAATTTGAATGAAAGGTTTGGAGAGGAAGAAAGAAATCTATAAAGACACATGAGTGGCATTTACAGAGAAACAGGACTGAAGCATTTATACTTACCACCAACGAAGAGAAACTTTTATACCTCCCTAAACTTGTGGCCACCCTCTCCTGGGTTCCTATTAGGTGTCGTAGCACATTGGCCCAGGGTGACAAGGCGATGGAACTGCGACCACGGTGGTCAGATTAAACGGATCATTTAGGCGAGGTGAATGCCTCTGTGAATATCAATTAGCCAGCCGTTGAATAATTAAGGACAATCGTGTTTTTTAATTAGCCGAGTGCCGCAGTTTGAGCTGTGGACCAAGGTGGTGGAGGATGGCAGAATGATGAACACAGTTGAATAGTGCAGTGTCAGGCACCTGCTGTTCCCCTATGGATTTTTTTCCCCCCTCGTTCCTTGGTGTTCTCTAACGGAAGGAAAAATCTCCGGATCACCAATAACTGGACTGGTAATTTGTATGTCAACTTCAAGACTGGATTCAAAGTCTGTATGTGATGGTCATTTCACACCTCAGTGATAAAATCGTCTGTGTTGTAATATTATGGCATGACTTAAAAGTTACAGTGAGTGCTCACTCAATGAAAATAATCTTAAAAGGGTGCTAAGATCGATAGGGCACAAATCAAATCTCACCGTATTAACTAACAACAGCTCATCCATAACCTTGGTGTATTTTGCCTCGCCTCCCTCCTGTCCGACTCAGCCTTGTCAGGAGTAACATCACAATCAATGCTCCTTTCACACCGTCCACGCCAGCGCTGCAGATCGGTGAGGTCACGGTTGCTCTCATCTATCACAGAGCTTTGCGACAATGTGATAGCAAAGCCGCGGGCTTAGGGGTGTCCAGTGGGCTCCGACAAGCAGGGGGAGTGTGAGGGAGTGGGGGTGGAGGTCAAAGGGCAGTGCAATGTGACTGTGCTTTGGTGTTAATTGGCATGGTCGAGGTGTAGCTGGCACAGGAGACGCGGTTGGGTGGAAAAAGGATCGGCCGGGATGCGAATGGAATAATAACGATGGACTCCGATGATAGATTATAAAAGAACTGGCATTTTAATGTCGGTTGGAAAAGTATTTGGTATTTCTATTTAATTGTCTATTAAGGTGCATATAAACTCCTGAAACAAGCAAGGACGACTGTGGCAAATGAAGCCATCACCTCAATCTTCAGACAGAATGACACCCCCTCGGGATCTATTTGCACGGTGAGTGACGATCCAACGACCCCAACGGGTCAGAAGGGTGACCTGCCCGGGACAGGGACCAAAAGTCCAACGCAAAGGTCAAGGTGCAAAAGACGTAGGTGGTTCACGTTGGCGTCTCACTGAATGCATTAAAATGAAGTGTCCTAGCGGAATTCGGACCTCATTGACTTTGAACACGGGTCAAACCGACGATTAATAATCCTGAGACAGCTTGCTCACACTGGCTTCCGAATTCGTTGAGGTTTTAAAAATATGCTCATATTTGAGGGGGAAAGCATGAACAGTTGGATTTATGGTAATGAATAATCGCATCAGAGATAACTCGGGCTGCTTCCTCTAAGGATATTTTCAGGGAAAGCAGAGAGAGCATCTAGGGAAATGATCCTCCGGTGAAAAATAAATGGCTTGTGAGCGCACAAAGCTTAAAATCCTGGTAGAAACATGAAAAATCAATTTCCTTTCTACTCTCTGACACTTCAAGCCTCCCGGCCTTTGTTGAAGATCCCGACCGTGCCTGCTGCACCGGCGTCTGCTTTGCTGAGAAACGACGACATCTGCCGGACCCACGGATTGATTAATTGGCCGATCAGGCGCCTGCAGTGTAAACCGATTGATTGATCATCCCGAGGTTGGAGCCTTTGCCTTTGTCGCAAGCCCAGGGGAGCGCAACCTCTGGAGGTTCCTACTCATCTGTCATGTCCAACACGCACGAATGAGATACGAAAGGCTGAACCTTCATTACCAAGACATGGGGGGGCATATGTAAGACGATTTCAGGTAAGACACATGGAGTATGGGGCAAATCAAGAGCACAACAGGAACAAGGTGGAAAAGATGGAAACAGGTTTCCAAGAAAATTGTTTTCTTTGACACGTGTAAGGGAATACAGGTACAACAAAGTGGCAGAAATATCCCATGTTTGCATTCAGTCAGAGTTGGAAAAATCCTCCTCAGAGCTTTGGCAGAGGACAAACCTAAGAACCTGTAATTGGAGGTACATCTACTTGGCTTTGGAAAACAAAGCCAACCCCGGGGGGACCAAAGTGAATGGAACAGACGTGTTGCCGGACATATGCGCCTTGCCTGTCTTATACATGAAGCCCACCTCGGTATGTTTGTAGCCTTGTGTGATCAGGATGCAATGGACATTTTTGCAGTCTTTTCATGAATATTCATTGCACGCAGCAGCAGGTGGTACTTGTGGTCTGATGAAACTGGGCTGGGGGCTCACGATCCACCCCAGCATCTGTCCATCAAGTCCATGTCAACACTTTCAGGGTCACCTCTAACCTGCCTGCCGTTGAATACTTTCCAGAATAACTGCTTATCGAGTCACTGCTGGACTTTATTTATTCCCCTTTGTTCAAAGTCTTAGATTGGTTTGTTTCCTAATTGAAGGTTGTTTTCAAAACGGCTTCTTAGATCAATATCTTTATTTTGTCTGCTCTTTCCAGGTGCCTCTATTTATTCTCCAATCTTCCCTGCACGTACATCACCCAGAATTTTTTAGCTCTTCACAAGCTCCCCGACGCTCCTCTGTCTTTGTTCTCTGTGTGTCAAAGTTTTCCCAACCGTTCAATCAAAATCTGCGCCGCGAGCGCCATTAGTTGCGCCAAACATTCACTTCCCTCTAACTGATACAGCTCTCCTGTCAGAACCAAGAGAGGTGGAAAGCAGTGAACTATTCATAAATGAAAGACCCAGGAGGTTCTCGCCAAAATACAAAAAAAACCAAATGCACACACAAAGTTCAACTTTTTCTTTTTAGGCGTTCAAGAAGCAGATATGACATATAATGAGGTGAGCTTGAAAAGAGGCTCTGTCAAAAAACATGACGACTCTTCTCATCAACTGAGACCGACTGTTGTCCTGACACTATGTTCCAACCATCCATTCATCCACCAATCAATCACTAATTTTTCACTGATGCCCACTCGCCGTGCCAATTAGCTGACGGGGTTAGTGTCTGAAGAGCTTGCCAATTAGGGCTTTACCTCCCGCCTAACCCCAATACAGGCACGGTGTGTGGGCACCAAACCCTGGGCAGGGTGAAGTCCGGCTCCGCCAACTTGTAAGGAACGTCTGAGTGGACTCCCTCCAAGACGGAGCGTGGGAGAGAAAAACGAGGGTTGGAAAAAATAGACATACAAAAGATAACACAAAAGGTTTTTTTTTCTACCCTTAATGTTCTCATCATCAGAGAAAGGAGGAAAAAAAGATTCTAAAGGATTTTTTTTTAATACCACCAAGGGGCACCAATTCAAAACCCAGCAAGTCTACTTTAATACCGGGGAAATTAAATTGTCAGCATGTTATCAGCCCGGTCCAGTCGTCTGTGTCTGAAACGCGACAGCAAGAAACATGGAGATGTAAGGAAAGACGGGCGGGAAGGAAGCCCATCTATTGAAGACTACAATCTATGTCGGGTAGGGTGGGATTTTGCAACCAACACTTGATCTAGTGGGGGAAAAAAAGTTTATAATCTGATAGTGATCAACCCAATTATTCATCCTTAATAGTTTAGGGTTCACCTCATTGTGATCCAATGTCAAAAGTGTGTCGATTTTCCAGGAACCTGATATTAAAGCCCCTCTTAAACGTGGGATACGTTTTTGACGATTGCAAAGCGTTAAGAGTGGACATTTTGGACTAGCGCAGGTCGACTGAGCCGATGTTAAGAGCGTGGAAAGATTGATGACTTTGGCTTTGATTGAAAATTCTGCCTTAAGGTTAGAGCCTGTGTGTGACCAATGATGGATTGGCCATTGGACCAGTTTGCCTCAGCAAGGGCCTGATTCGTTGAAAATCAAAAAGGTAGGGCATGATGAAGGGTCCGTGACTTAATTAACAATGAAATGTGAAGAACAGAATACATAAATAGTCCATGTTAATGTCCAGGTGCAACATTATTTATGATTTTGAAAAGCAACGCTTGGGGTTTATTTGTGTATCTGCCAATTAACGTCTGTGCGTGAGTGGCAGAACACGTGTGAACCTTGACACGGAACTCGCCGAAACAACAGAACGGCGGGAAGCCGACAGGAGTGACTGACAAGCCGCAACCCTGCCTGCGCTCCTGTGACGTTTCAATTACGAGGAGCCGGACTCGCTGGTTGGAAGGAGTCGACTTGTCAGGGAGGAAGGGGAGTGACTGGTGGTGGCAGGCAAGGCCTTGAGGACATGCACTACCACTGAATGTATCACCCAAACTAGTTTTCTCGGTCTAATGCACATTGGGGCAAGTCAATACTTCCAACTTTGTAAGTCTTCTTTTGCAGCAGGCCAATTCCATATCGTTTTCCGTTCCTCTGAGTGGAACGTTCTCCATAAACATGTTTTTTTTTTTTTTTTGCCGCCTAACAGGCGTGGTACAAATCAGGTGCAATGAGAACCTGAATCAATGAGCTGAATTTAAATCCGACACGCCGTTTGAACTCTTGCCGGCACGGCAGAGCTCCAGCATGCCTACAATTGTAATTGGCTCGGGCGGCGGCTGCAGAGGTTATGGCTATTATAGGTGAGCGTGGGGAGGCATAACTGTTCACATCATGGCTCATATTGTGCGTGAAGTAGAGAAACGAATGCATGTGGTTGCAGGGGCTCGTCGTGACCTGTATCTTAATGAGTTTGGCGGTGAAGGGGAGTAATCGATAGCACAGTCGAGAGCAACTACGACCGATGACAAATGTTTTGTGCCGCAATGAATGTGGAGAACGGGCCAATTCACATTCAATTAAACAACACACGGAAATACAGTCAGGCGTGCAATAAAAACACCTGATTAAATATTGAACGGCTTTTAAAGGAAGCAAGATTTACACGTCTTTCTGATTGACATAGAAATGCTTTCTCATCAAGAAATTGAGAAAATCTATGAACCCCAAACACTAAATGGGCATCAGACTGTTTACAAGGAAAACCTCAAGGCCGTGACATCAGAGAGCAAGGCACGACCTGTCCATTTCCGAATATTACCGAGTACTCACATAGAGCTGAGTGCGGAGTTTTTCTTCTTCGGTGGCGATCCGTTCCCTGATGAGCGCCTGTTGGACGTTCTCTTCGGCCATGGCACGTTCCGCCGACAGAATGCGGGACACCTCATCCTCTACGTGGCGCTTGGCCTCGGCCTGAGCTTGGGCTGATGCGCGGGACTTCTCGACCTCCAGCCTGTGGACGATTGATGATGAATTTGTTTTTCCATTCCAAAAGGGATGTTTTAGCAACCAAGTTCTTCAAGTGCAGTGAAATGTTTGCAGTTACGTCAGCAAAATGATTTTAAACAATGTCACAAATGCAGTTAGGGATCTGATTCACCCTGATAGTCACTTTCAAAATACGTCAGGAAAAACCCAATGCGCAAAAATCCACGTGAGTCTCTGAGTTTTGAAATGAATTTGTACTGTTTCCAAATCATTTGCACTCAAGTGTGCTTGTCAATATTGAGCGACTGGAAAACGCTGTTGCCTCCACAGCAGCATTAAGCTCCGTGCAGACACAAGACCACCATTTGAACCTTCGTCACTGAGCTCTCTTAGTTACCTAGCAACACGCTCCCTGTGCAGCGACAGTGCGCTTGATTAGAAAACAGGAGGAACGTCCCTGAAAACATCTGAACAGCCTCCTCTGCTAGGAATCAAGTGGCGAGGTAAAATAAACACAAAAAAGACAAAAGCGAGTGCTTGGGCGAATTATGACAGAGTGAAAAGAAAAGTCGATGAAGATCCCATTAAACTTTAAGTCGAATCCTGAGAGATTGCAGACAGGTGAAGACTGACTTGTCTGAAAAATAGTTTCTAAAGAGTTTTGTTGAGAATGCGAGTAAAAACTGAAACGTTATGGTTTGGTTGTGCTGACGTGAGAAAGCTGCTAGATAGTTGCATCAATTTCTATTCTAAACAAAAAAAACGTTATAAACGCCAACATATAGATTAAAATACAAAATTAGGAAGGAGCCAGATGGACACTGAGGGCTTAGTGATAAGATACACAATTTGCATGACGATGACATATAGGTCAGGTCGGATGACTTCATGTGTCCCTCTACCAGACAAAATGTCAGAGTGCGTGCCGAACAGAAGGTGATGGGAGCCTCCCAAAATAACGCCGAGAGGAAGACAGAAAGAAGTGAATAGCGGCGACTTGACATGTTTAGCCCTGGAGGAAGCCCGGCAAAGACTGAGTGAGGAGTTGGAGAGAGAGAGATGGAGGGAGGCCAGCCATGTCCACTCCTACAGTCCACCGGGCCGCACACGTCAGCACACTCCATCCATCATAGGGTTCAGACTCCCACTCACTCACACAAACATCAACACACACTCACATACACACACAGGGGACAGTTCCTAATAGCCTTTTACATTCACCATTTCCCCCACAATCAAAGCTGGCTTTACTCGAAAAGTTGAAAAAAAAAAAATGTCATGCACCCCTGCAATCATTGATAAACGTTTGGCATAAATAGACCAAACCATGTTCGAAATAAATGGAATAAAGAAAGCTTGGCAAAAGCAAAGTGTGTTTTCTCACACTTTCTCACAAGTGCTAAGCCAAGCAAAGACCGCTATCACTAGCTGGATGCTATCAGTCTGCCTTGCCTCTATTGCTTCCCAGCCATTATTGCACTCTCCCGGGGATATTGGACACATTTTTCATTTGGCTGTACAGGATTGACACCAGGTGGGGAAGAGAGAGGCGAGAAAGACGATGCTTCCTTCCAAAAAAAGGGGGGGGGTATCGAAAAAACCTTCTATGTAATGGAATGATTTTGGAGGACATGGCTGATGTTTGCCCTTGGACTGGAAGTGTGCAAAATGAAGTGGGTGACACTTTATTTCCAGGAATTCAATCAGGAATGTATGTTCCAAGTGAACAGCTTGCTTGGCACAGTTTGTTCTTATGGGCTGAATGCATGCTGAGTTATGAATGTAAGCACTCAAGAGGGGGCAACACCAAACAGGAAGTCGTGTTTCCATAGCGTCTAATTCTCAGGGAGTTTGGTGAGATACTAGTTGGTGGTTCAAGCCGATGGGTGTCCAAGCTCAGGATGATGGAATACTTCGATACTCATTGTTGTCATAAACAAGGGTCCAAGCGATGAGTTTTAGGATTGGCTCCGAGGGAGTAGCATAGAGAACAAGGAGGCTAAGAATTGTTTAGAGCGGTGGCAGCCAGGAGACTTTTTTTTTTATTTCCGACTATACTACAACTCTCTAACCCTGCCTAAATCACTCTCGCTGGATTTTGGCCTGTTTTACTGTCGCTTCTCCTCAAGTGGATGTCATTGATTTTTGTGAACTGTGGGCCTGTTAAAACCTTTTGAGAGTCTTTTGTGATTAAAGGCTTTACTTGATTTGATTTCCTAGTTCGGTGCTTGGAAGTGAAGTGAAGCTTGACCTGATCATTTTTACAGACTACCATTCAACATGAGAGCAGACAAATTGTAAGAGAGACTCATAACAAATTTAAGATCTCTGAAATTGTTTTGGCTTCTCTTGTCGATCTTACACAAACTATTTAAAATAAACATGCTAAACAACAAACATATTACTTTGTATGGTCACTTTCAAACATTTTTAAGAATCGATTAGTCTCTCACTTATTCCATCAATTAATTGAATATTCGGATCAAATTTCATTTGGCATCAAAGTGCATTACAAAACAATTTCCCCCCCATTTATTAGGTATAGTTTAGTGATAAAAACAAGTAAATAACAATTAAAAAATAGCACGCAAGAGGGATTAACGTTATACTCACCAAACCTTCTAAAACTAATTAAATTCCTGGTGAGGTTATTGTTTTCCGTAGTAAATAGCCGTCTTGTTTTGATTCAACACAAAAGATAATCTGTTTTTATGAATGAACAGTAATTGTGGTCAAGGGGCTGACATAAGAGGATTTCTACCATTCTAAGGCAAAAAGAAATGGCTCACTATTTGATTATTAAAATAGTCGCTGATTAAACGATTAATTTTCACAGTTCTATCTTCTATTTCTATCATATTCCTTCTGTCTTCCAAAATATGTAAGCTTACATGAAATTCATCACAACACTCCACAAGGCAAAACGGAGTCCAGCAAAAGCACCCTGAAACAAAGGCATTTAGAGGCTCTATGCAATATTGATGTTGGGAATAATGTTGCTGAATGCTGGCCATGAATATTTGATGGCCCCGATGCGCTCTCTCCAACACGTATGCGCTGGCACATAAACACGGCACACCTGACTGTAAAAAGGGAGTTTAAAATTAAGCGGGGACAATGAACGGAGCTGATTAATTTAGAAATGTTGCCACATAAAAGCTGTTTTGTATTCTCCCGGCCACAAATCTAAAAAGATAACTGCGATGGTCTTGGGAAGTATGACTGTGGTAAATCAGAAACATATGGTCAGCTTATCTGGCCTGCTTGAATATGCAAAGTGGTGTGTAAACCTCACAAGAGGCTATCGCAGGAAAATGTAATAAAGACCACGTTGGGTTTGATTGCTTTGTTTGAAACAATGTCCACATAGAAGTCGGGATGAATTGTTGACAAAAGGACAGTTTGATGTAAGTGCGACAGCACTTCTGTCCGCCTCCTCCTATTTCTTTGGAGGTGTTCCACTTCGATGAGTCACGGGCAAATCTGTACCCTCCAGCTGCAGCTCCTTGCAAACAAATGAGTTAAGAACCACATCTAAATTGACTCCTCGCTCAGCCCTAAACTTCGCCTCCTTGCTAGAGCGTGCTGTGCGAAAAGCAGATCTCAGGACTTCATTTATGGCTTGAAAGCTCCGCAGAACAAATAAAGACTTTTGCCTCTAAATTTACTTGATCCCAGTTTGACTCAATAGGGGAGTGGAGCTAACTTTTTTGCTACTCTGTTTTAACCTTATTTAAAACTTTGGTTTGACTTAATTTAGATTGCTTTTGCGTGTCAGAAATATTTTCACATACCGGCCTTTAAAGGTGGGGGGGTAAATACGACGAAATAAAATAATACGACTGGCATAAAAACAAATATAAAGGAGATGGTGAGCTAGTGTCATGTTTGGCCTGGGGTTGTTTAGCTTTTTGTCCCTTGCAGACTACCATAGTTTTTTTTAGTTTTCTTTGTAGACGCTACATTTATTTATATATATTTTCTGTGGGGCCCGGTACCGGTCCACGGCCCGGTGGTTGGAGACCTCTGTTCTAGACTTCAGTGTAGAGCTCAAAGTACTACCTTTATCAAAAATGAGCCAGGTTTGATCTTCTACTCCCGGAAATGTCTTAAGGCAACACACTGAACAGCTTGCTTCCAGAAATATTTATTGGGGTCCAACAATAATTGTTAAGGGATTTTTTTGGATGGTACAGAGGTGTACCGAGTTCCCACTGGGATCATATAAGGTACGAGGGCAGGAAATGTAGCCGGCTTGTGCTCTGGCCACAGGCTACTTATTCCGTAAATGGAATACAGTCATTCAGTCTCTATACGGGTCCTCGAGGGCCGGTAACCTGCTTGGATTAAATGTATCCCTTCGATCCTGATCATTTGAATCAGGTGAGTTGGAGGAGGGAGTTATCTGAAATCCCCAAGATACCAGCCCTCAAGGACCAAACTCTGAGGAACTGTGCGTTTATCTGATTTGAACCGGTATCACGCAGGTTTCACATCTGTTCTAGTTTACAGTTTTTTTTTAAAACGTTTGTCAACTGAACCCAAACCGAACCGTGTCCCAAACCAAATTTTAATACTGTATATACCGAATCATGATTTTTAGCATGCTGTTACATAGACAGACTTGTTCAGTGATTTTTTTTCCTCAAGAACTGCGGACTAATTTCAGTCCAGAGCATGAGTGGCTTAAAAGTCAATTGACAGACCGAAAAAAACAAAATAAAAAAAAACCACCCACAGATACATACAATTGCAGTTGATGATTGCTTGTTTATGGCTGCATTTTCCACTTTCCTCGCCCGAGAAGCGAGGGCTTGAAAGCTGTCATGATGTCCATTAATTGCAAGGAGAGAGCAATTGTGAGGCACTTACTCCTTTTGAACGGATGTCAATAAATGAGCTGCAGGAAGCAGTTACATGTAAAATAAAAAGAGAACTGAAAAAAAAAACCACGAGAAAAATACCCATTTTCTCCTGAAGGAGGTAAATCAATAATCTCGCACTACCTCCTCCCGAATCAAGAGAGCTTGTGTTTTTCTGGGGCGCCATCATTATTGTTCCTTTACCCACAAACAGAATCCGTTCTGCGCATCTCCATCTTTAGCTGGGCTAATGGATCGCCCGACTCTACATCCAGGAAATTACCTGAGGTTTAGCACCTTCCTTTCGCAGGCATGATTAATTGATCCGGAGAAGACGGCGAGAAGTGCTGATGCGCTTTGGGAAGGGAGACGGATTGAATACGCGGTGGGAATCGGAAGGAGACGGATGCCGACCTTTATGACTATTAATGAAAGTGAGGAAACGGCGGAAAATATCCGGATAAAATCCTTCGACGAGTATGGATCGACACCGGTGCAAAACCGATCACACCGAGGATGTTCCTAATATTTTGGTAAACAACTACAGTCGCAACTACTACTAAGTATTGGATTTACCGTATTTTTCGAACTATAAGGCGCTCTTATAATTTTCTCAAAAATCGTCAGGTGTGCCTTATGTATGGATGTCAAATTGAACTTGAATAAAGTTTGACTCGTTTGCTGTCCTGCTTTGGTTCCGTTAATGTGAAGTAATGTGCCTTATAACCCAGTGCCCATTATAACCCAGTGCGAACTACATATGGGAATTTCCAAAAATACACCTGTTCATTGAGACTGTGCCTTATAATAATAATAAAAAAAAATTTAAAAAACGGTTAAAAAAAAAAAAAAGAGTCCGCCTTATTCTGTGCACATATTTGGTTCTTACCAAGTCTGCAGTTCTTGCTCGGTCTTGACCCTCTGCTTCTGCAAGCCTTCGTACACCTCATCACTGATTCTTTTCTTCAGGGCTTCTTCATCAACTGAGCGGAAAAAAAAAAAAAAAGTTTGGAGCATCAGCAATAACGCAACTGAAGTGTTAAGGACACTGGCAAAGACCTTGTAGATTTCAGGGCGCCTCGCAAAACGCAGATACGGACGACATCTGCGTCCACATTCCTGCAACCTTAACTAGCTATATTCATGTCAGGGACATCACACGTGGACGCCTCTTGTGTCCTCGCCGCTCTATCTTGGCAGGTAATTAAGCATGAACGTAAAGATGGCAGCCAGCGACCGGGCCAAAACGTGCTTGGAAGACACGATACCACACGATGGCCTTGCACGGTGTGTGTCTGCGTGAGTGGAGATTACACTCACACTGCATTAGTTAGATGGGATAATCCCTATTGTCCGAGGCTATTATTACCTGGTAAAATGAAATAACAGCGGGGGCGGTCACAGGACACGCAATCACACGCTTGCATAAAGACAATTTCCTTCAAGATGGAAAATGTTAATATGGTCTTTTTTGAAAATGTCATAAAGGCAAATTGAATAGCAATAATAGAAACATGCGGGCAATACATAATTGTAGGACTTTCAGGACACAGAAAGTTTGGGTTTCTTGATTGTCGCAACTATTATTCAATAAATTTCAAATTTTTGTTATTTTTGGACAAATCCTACTCAATTAACACAAGAATAGAAGTAAGAATTTAACTGAGGGTCAGACCGATACGGATTTTTTTTTAAGACGGTTTCAATTTTTGGTAGCAAAAAATACACTTTGATTACGGATTAATTTTCAGATTTTTTTTTTTTTTTTACAGACTGCAAAGTAAAAACAAAATTCAGTGGGCCTCAAATATACTGTACGTGGATATTTGCTCAAAGAATTAATTCAGTTTGGAGGCATGATGCAGAATGCAGATTAACACTTCTATTTTTTTCCTCATTAGCATTTATCTCTCCCACGACCTTCATATAAAATTCTCGCACACCTTTTCCAGCAGCTTTAACACCTCCCCTACCTCTCGCTTAACAATTCAACTTACCTGCTTAAGCACGACAAAGCTTCGACGGTAAACTTTCTCTCGCGCCGTAAAGCGGAGGCTAACGAGAGCGGAAAATATGATCCGCTCGGTACAATAAAGAGGTAGCGCGGATCAGGCGGAGATGCCGGCGGGGAAACATCCTTCATGCCTCAGCCGTCGTGTTTGACAACAGAAAAAGGCATCATTGATCAACAACATTACAACTCTATCAGGATCAGCCACGCATCATTTACAGGGTAAATCTTAGAAATATAAGGCTCCCGGGGACGTGAGGTCTACAAACCAAATTTTTAAAAAACTAAATTAAATAACATATTAAATCATAACAATAAAAAATATTAAAAATAAATGTAAATAATATTGATTTAAATTAAAAATATATTCAATTCAATTTCAATCAATTCAGACCTTTCATGTTGGTTTGATAGTTTAAAATCAGTGCGATGGTGACACCTGAAATGTCCGCAAGGGGGCAACAGTGACTGGTATCGGTGACTAGTATCGGCAGCGAAAACTCAATACCTCGAAACAAGGCCGTTTTCAACCTGTTACTGATGTCTGATATCGGAAGAAGTCCTTCCCTACCTTTCAAGTTTTTAAAAATAATTACCAATATTCATCTAGTGTTTCTTAACTCATTCACTACTAGCGCAGTTAAAATGAATACGTCTATAGCCGTCAATGGCAGTGAATGAGTTGAGAAAATGCTCATGTTAATGATGTCTCATAACAATCAATCAATAATTGACGAAAAAAACTAAAAGAAAGAAAACTGATAACACAATTTGAAACTGATTCTAAATCATTCAAAAAACAAAAGTGTCTACATTCTCAAGTGATGGCCTCCCTAGAAAATCACAATGTACTGGTGTGCTATTTTGTTAGCGCGGGTATATGTGAGTGACACCTGTACTCGACTTTCAAGTAAAAAAAGGATTAAAAATTCATCGTCGTCACTCACCATCAAAAGCTGGCATAAGAAAGGGTGTGAAAAAATAGTTGGCCAGAATTGCTGGTGGAGATAATAGATGAAGGCAAATTGCATTTCTCATCAGGGCTTTCATTAACCCCGGGACCTGCGTGGTGGGCATAATCTGTAACATTAACACTTCCTCACGATTCTATGGTGGAGTTGCCGCACACCTTTCGCCACGCTCAAATCACAGTAAGTATTAAAAATAGAAAATAAAATCTACCCTGAAGCATACAGGTGCTGTTTCAGTTTTTTTTTTCTTCATCATTCCGAATCATCTTAACTGACAGCTCGGGCTTCCGCGAGATAACAAGAAACGTCAAGAGGAAAAGAAGCGGCGAATTTCACACGTTCTACACTTCACCTTAGTACATTTGAGCAAGGCAGAACAGTGTCAAAAACGGCTATTAGTTCAATGTGGTGTGCGTGTCACATGAATATTTACAGCACGGTGGACAGAAAAGGTGTCGAGAGGTTCTTCACCTGAACGGAATCCGGACACGTTCTGACACAAGGCTTAGGGCAATTTTTCTTAACAAGACTTTAACTTCCAGAATTGTTTTGACTTATTTGAAAGTGGTTATTTGAGCTATTATTTTCTATTTTCTCCTGTTTATTTTGGGGAAGGGCTCTCAATATAAACATTTTTTAATAAGATTAATTTATTGAACAATAGAGATTTATTTTAAAGGTACATTTGAGGTCATTTGTTTTTGTTTTTGCCTCTTTTTGGCTGTCAATTTTCATTTGTTGTTTGGTGAGTGGACCTTTTTTTTTTAACAATACTAACTCAGAGATTTTCAATTATTCAAGCCCATTTTGTCTCTTAAAACTATTGTTATTGTGAGTTTGGCTCTCAGTGATCATTCCTGGAGTTACATCACTTTTTCAACAAGATTTTAACAAAATAAACTCTGATGGGGTATTGGAGGGTTTTTTGAGTGCACTTAAAACTATTGTTATTGAGGGTCAATTTTCATTCTTAGCATTTGATGGGCAGAGTCTTACAGCATTTTTTCAATTTATAAGAATTGATATAACTTATTTGAAAGAGGCATTTGAGTTTTTTTATTTTTGACTATTAAAACTATTGTTATTGAGGGTCTGGCTTGCATTTAATTCCGATATTTAAGTAAAGTGGTAATGTGAAGTGTTAGAGTAACAGTGCATAATAACGCAGTTTACAATGGTACGTATAATCTTTCATCTAGGAACAAATGATGTATTTTAATGTTGGCCATGATGATGGTACTTGGAGCGCAAAGTATATTTTGAGGTGACACTCGATGCAAAACCTTTGAGGAACTACTCTCAAGGGTCAAGGTGCGCGCCTCAATAGTGATTTTTTTCATTTCATTTCCTTTTAATTTTATTATCTACGGTGCCATAGAGCATGCTTCAATCCTTGATAACATTTATTTATTTCAAATTGTATTATCTACAGTGTCAAAGGGTGTCCCTCAAACCATGGTAATTTTCTTTTTAAAAATGCGCAACCCAAGAGTGTAAAACCTTTTATTGTAATCCACCGTTGAGCTGTCGCCGCCTCACCGAACGCACCAGACGCGTTTCAAAAACAAAGCACGCTATTGTTTATCTTTGAATCTGAAAAGCAATTAGCGCAAACAATGGAGGGACGCTTTAACCGGATAGTCGCCGGGAAAAAAAGGATCTTTTGTTGAATATAAGAGAGTAAATTAAAATGTCTGATTGTGAATATTACGCGCTCAACAAACGGCCGAGTGGCTCGGATGAAATTCGGTGTCAACGAAGGGCAAAACTAAAACTGCGCATACGCATTTCACTCCACCGCAAGCATGCTGGCTTATTGTGCCAAACTGCAGAGGTGTCGTTTTAATCACTGGAGTCACTGTGGCGTGGCACAAGTTGGCCTTTTTTAATTAGCACGCTGATTGAGCACGGTAAAGGACGGGGAGGAGGGGGGAGGGTGGGTCCGCCGGACGCCCACTCCGCACCCACACGCCTGTCAGTGCGTGCGTAATGAGCAACATTCAAATGTCCTCGGGAAAGCAAAATGACTGCGCAACTTTACTTTTAGAGCGAGAAGCTTTGTAAGCAGTCAGATTACACCTTGTTGGAATAATTATTATGCAGGTAATGACAGCAAAAATGGCCGCCTTGATCAGCTGTAATGAGCTACTAATTTATTAACATGACTCGGGGGAAAGAATTTATCATTTTATTAGCAATTGGAGGCTGACAATGAATAACAACAATGGAGACTAATTAAGAAGACCAAAAAAAAAAACAACGTTGGGTAGCCTAAAGTAAACACCCACACAATAAACATGATTAAAATTCAAAATGTAGCCGCACATAAAATTAATCCCCTGGACACTTCATCTTCGTAGAACCTCTAATTAACTTAACGAGGAGGCAGAATGAAATGAGTCATTATCGAAAATGATTCTACTTTTATAACGCGTGTATTAACTTTTGATTTGGTGAAATGATGACAAGTTTGTCTGCCCACCTCTGAGAGAACATACAACAATGTAGTACTTAATAAAGTGACACAGATTTAAAAATGGCGGCGTTATGTTAGGAAACTTACTTGCTGGTGCAACAGGAGGAGGAGGTGGTGGTGGTGGTGGTGCTACGGGAGTGACCTCTGGGGCAGAAGATTCTGACTCCACAACCTGTTGAGGAGGAGGAGGAGGGGGAGGAGGAGGAGGGGGAGGAGGAGGTGTGATCACTTGAGGCTGTGGAGAAGTTGTTGGCAGAGCAGTGACAGCCTCAGAAAGAGGAAGGGTCGGAAGGAGGTTCGAGTCAGGACACGGGAGGGCAGGTGAGGAGCGGGGTTCACTTAGCGGGGTTACAGTAGCAGGGAACGGAGCAGAAACAGGCGGATCAGGAGGAGAAGGGAAGGGTGTAGTTACCAGCTCGACAACAGGCGCAGGAGCAGGGGTCGGTTCAAAAGCAGGAGGCACAACTGCAGGCAAAGAGGAGGGCAGCACCATGTCAATGACTGTGGGTGCTTCTACCTGCTCGGGTTGAGGAGGAGGAGGTGGAGGAGGAGGTGCTACGGTGTCTGGCGGAGGAGGAAAGGAGGGGATGGGCTCCAATGGAGGAGGAGGAGGAGGAGGTGGAGGAGGAGGCTGGAGACGAGAGGCCATGGAAGGTTCTCGCATTCGGTTGATGACGTTTTCCGAGAGCTGAAAAGAAACATTCAATAGAATTATTAAACAGTTCTTTTACCAAAGAACAATCTCAATGGTCTTATTTAAGGAAGCACAGCAATGACATAAACGGGATTTGGAAGTGACTCCTGCCAACTCTTAAAGTCCTTTCTAATTGACTTGAAGCGGCTCCATCTATATTTACCGCACACGCAAACTTTAGAAGCCTCTGCTTTGATTGAGCAACTTCTGTTCGGTAAACTTTGTGGTTGCATGGTTGGTGCAAAAGTATGTAATGCTACTTCCACAAAAGCACAGATGCTTCACTTTACTAAAACAATTTTGCACCTTATACATGACGTAACGTGCTTTGCGTCATTCATTCATTCCCACGTGGTCTGTGACATCAACGTCAACATTCCAATGACTTTTATATGGCCACACAACTTACTTTAACACATTCATGCATGAAAAGAGGAAAGTTATTGTTTACACAATTGTTTTGAGAAACTTTATGTAGCTAGAAGTATTTGAGGACGAGTTTGTTTGAAAAGAATAGTGATCGATTTGACAACATCAATCCCAAGCAATAACAGCAAAATATTAAGACTTCATTATTGCATCGCACTTATATTACAAAAACAATCACGGATCACGTCACGTTTTATTGACGTTTTGTGCCAGAGTGCAACATGCAAGTGTGCTGCTGTCAACCCACCCTGATGCCCTTCACCACTGTTACATTCTCGTTCTCGTCCGACTCAAATGACACGCGGCGGGTACTGTTGTTGGCTCCCATTCTCACACCGCAGCGATCGAATATATTAAATATCTACATGCACTAATAAACACTAACGTCGAGTTTAGTCTTAGCAGAGTTTAGAAGCAATTGGAATTGCAAAAGCCCGCACGTTGTTGTTCCGGCTTCCCCAGTTGGACGTAGGCAAGAAAATCAATTGTGATTCGTTGATGTCTCTGCATTAAGAATTTCTATTGGTTGTTTTTGTCATGGATGGGGCGGAAGTCTTAAAGAAACAGGCCCTTTCTTCAAGAAATAATATTTAATAATATAAACGTTGTTTTTGATTTTTAAAATCTATTATTTTAATAATTATTGCTTCTTTTATGCGTTAAAAGTACTGTATTAAATTATTTTGCATTACGCGTGGCATACATTTCTGTAAATTATTCACGCTGAAAACAGCTTTATAATGTATTATAATATAATTATAATTTTATTTTATTATTTATCATTTTATTTTAATAATTATTGCTACTTTTATGCGTTAAAAATATTGTATTAAATTATTTTACATTACCTGCGACATACATTTCTGTAAATTATTCACGCTGAAAACAGCTTTATAATGTTTCATAATATAATTATAATTTTATTTTATTATTTATCAGTAATATTTTATTTTATTTTTATAATTTTATTTTATTCAGGCTGAAATATACTGCCCATTTTCTTTATTTTATTGAATAGACAGTTTGTCGAGCTGACAATAAGTGATGACAACAATAAAAAAATACATATTGCAGGCAACTGTGAGGTAATTATGGAACAGGGCAGACAGAAGGTGAGAAGCAGGCGTAGTATTGCCACAGATGACCTATTGTAATTCACATCCAACACAACATATTGCTTGTGGCTTTGGAAAAATGCCCAGATTGTTGTCAGCTTCACTTTCCACCAAGGAGCATATCTTTGTCCACTCAGTGCACAGGCACATCTGTTGTTTACTTTGCATTATGACTCATTTTGGTGGTTTATTTCTTTGCCTATGTTTATTTCTTTGCCTAAAACAATGCTTGAAAATAAATATATAAAAACAGTCTTCAAAAATAATTAAAAAAATGTATTTCTCGAGTATAAACATTGGGGACATTTTTACAATTTGATTGTGTTAGGTACAACAATAGCAGCTCCAAAATGAAAAATTACAGCTTTTGTTTGTTCCTGAAAGTCGAGCTGCCTTGCAAGATATCAAAGTATAACGCAAAATTTGATTTTACTTGAGCACAAAAGCTATCATTATGGATGACAGCTCATAACTCTTGTCGTCTAAACTCAATATATTATGAACAAAAAAATTGTTTCTTAAAGTTTTGAGGCTACACTTACATAAATCGGATCATAAAGATATTTTCAAGTATTTATGGTTGTTGGATACACATTATGTGATTTTAACTATACCAAATAGTGGATGCAATATACTCTCATTTGAAACGCTTTATTAGTGTTTACACTGAAGTAAACACTTCTTTGTAGCAATGTACACTTTTTGTTTTTTTCCACCCCTCTCATATTTGCATTCTTAAACCATTTAAATGTGTTTCATATGTTATACTTTACTATTTTGGCATCACATCTGAAAAGCAAATTTTCCCTCGCTATTTTTCTCCATGTGTCATTTGTCTTTGTTGTACGAACAAGCTCAACTTCATTGTGTTTGCCATTCTTCTGTTTGTCTGTTATCAGTAATGAAAAAAAAAAAGAGTTCTCTTGCATTGCACTCAAAGCACATTCCCTCGGGGGAGACCCTCATTGCCGAATCTATTATGATCACAGATTATATAATGACTCACTGGAATATGCAGCAACGCCCCAGGGTGCTCCTTGAAAAGCCTTAGGCTGTACTGAACACAGAGTTTATATAATAGATACACGACTGAATAACAACCTAATAAAAACAGTCTGCCGTGCGCCTCGCAAAGGTTCTTTGGTCATCTCTCATTTAATATTAATGCCAAAGCAGACAATATTCCAGACAACAAAGAACCACATTATTTATATCCAAACACATATTAACCTGAACAGCATGACCTTGACCCACTGTTATTGGGATTGAGAAGGTCAGGAGATTACGTGGACTGATGGGCAGAAGGCTTTGGCGATAAGAACTTCAAAAACCAGGACCACAAGAACTTGACTTCCTTTTTTTAGAAAAAAACTGTCAATGTCTTCTCATTTCTTAAGTGAGAAGAGACGTAAAGATAGGCGACAATGTTATCTCGTCATTCCACCGGCACATCAATCACAGTCTAGACTGGTAAGAATCGACCACCTCCACCTCCACAATCAATGTCCTCTACCATTGTCACCGGTACAGCAAAGATTGTCAAAGATAAGACCAAGCAAAGCCCTGCCAAATCTAACCACTATGGATGCTTTAAAATGAAAGAGGCTATTAACAAACTGACAAACACTTGCTTCTCTACTGGCTTTCTGTTTTTTCCCCTCTCGTGAGAGAGATATGGATCGAACTTTCCAATAAAGAAGAAAGGGGGTGGAGGGGTCCTACTGTGATCTGTAGATTCCTGCGAAAATCAATATTGCATTAAAACACGTCTCTGGATGAAGGATTTAACATGATGGAAGCACAAATTACAGTACATTTTCTAATCAGATATAAAATAAACAAATTTTTAAAAATTTTATATTTATTTTAATTAAAACTTTTTCTTTCTTTTATGATTTATACTGTCTTTTTTTCTAAACCGTACAGTGACAAACATGAAATGACTATTTGAACTACAACTCCCATAATCCCACGCGCTTCCGGCTTCCGGTGTTATCGCTGTAGCGGCTAAAAAAGATGGCTACGGACGCAGGGCGATACAGGGGAGCTGTCAGCAAAAACAAAGACCCCTCTGGTCTCCTCATCTCTGTCATAAGGTATTGTGTGTCACTTATTTTTATCTTATGAAGTTAAAAAATTGAGGAATGTATTTGAAGGATACTCGCGCTTATGGAAGGTCCGCTATGTTTTGTTGAAGCTCTTTTAGCATTGTCTTCCTGTGTAGCTCAGATAGATGTTTCGTTTTAATTTACATGGGAAACATTTACAATTGTTTTAATTGGAGGGATAAAACATGTCTTACATGGTAACTATATGTACATATATTTTTATATATTTTATATATTTTGTCTATGTCTTCTGTTAAATCCCGTTATAATACAATATCTGTCTGACATATTCTGTTATAAAATCCTACATGGTTTATTTGGAGTACTATTACGTTTGAGACATATAAATATTGTGTGTCTGAATATGTGAAATCTTTCCATCCATCTAGGACTTTGTCCAGCAGCGATGACGTCCAGGACAGGGAGACAGAGAAGGGTCGTCTTGAGGAGGCCTTTGAGACATGCGACCGCGACCTGGACCAGCTTATCATCCAGCACTACGCCGAGCTCACCACCGCCATCCGGACATACCAGAGCATCACGGAACGCATCACCACCTCTCGCAACAAGATCAAGCAGGTAGGAAAGGTGTCACGTTGATTGCCGTGGCGCCGCTAACGTCCCCGTCTCACACACAGGTGAAGGAGAACCTCCTGTCTTGTAAGATGCTGCTCCACTGCAAGCGGGACGAGCTGAGGAAGCTGTGGATCGAGGGCATCGAGCACAAGCATGTCCTGCAGCTCTTGGATGAGATAGAGAGTATCAAGCAGGTGCCTCAACGCCTTGAGGCTTACATGGCCAGTAAGCATTACCTCCATGCCACGGACATGCTGGTGAGTAGAGGAAAATTCTGTGGCTTTAACTTTAAAAAAGACAATAAGCGGCTAAGAATTACTAAGAAATTAAATAATAATTATGGACGTTCAATACCACTTTTTTTCAAACCAATACCTGTACGACTGTTCAATTCTTAGGTAGTCACTGAGACTGATACCAAGCACCGATACTGCCTTGTCCATCCCTTATAATAATAATAATAATAATAATAATAATAATAATAATAATAATAATAATAATAATAATAATGATAAAATCCTGGATAGCATTGTTGGGCACATTTTTGCAAATCTTCATATAAATCATGTTTTTAAATATTGGGAAATATTTTATCATTACATACTATATGTTTGTTTTTGTTTTTTATTTTAGCAACTGAAACCCCTCGTGACTTTTGTTTGCACTTGTACGCACGCAAACATGTTTATTTTTGTCACGCCTCAAAAGTTTATTCCCTACATCCTCTCATGGCACCAAAGAACCAATTTGTAACCTAAAAGCTGTTTGTGCTTTTCAGGTGTACCTGCATTCCGTTTGTTGCACATTTTGACACAGCAGACTGTGATGTCTCTTTCCCTTCTCCTGTTCTCCCACGCATCCTTCCTTTCGACTTTGGAAATAATTAGTCTACCCGAATACACTTATCTACAGGAGGGAGGGGTGGGTGGGGAGAAGTGGGACGATGGCGGACACAAAAGAAGCGTGAAAATCCGCTTTGGCGCCGGCGGAACGCAGCGGAACTTCCTTCCAACCTGCGCCGGGTTGGCCGCTTTGACGCGTTTTGAAAAGGAGTCGAGAGTTCAAAGTCAGTCGGACTTTGATTTCATTGATCTGGAATGTTAGAAAAGAGTCGGCGCGAAGGTAAAAAGACCTCTAGACTTCCAAATATTCATAAGTCACAGATATAATTTCCTTCCTTGGTCTTACCTCCAAAGAGGTGGATTAACTGCAAATAAAATTGTGTGTGTGTGTGTTTGAGTGAGGCTTATCTCTAAGGGTTGTCAATTAGAATTCAGGCTGTGTTCTCTCCTCTTCTGAACGGCGGTCCTAAGCCCCGTGGTGCTGGATAAAAAAAACGCCTTCTTTTCCTTCTTTTTAATATATTGTTTTCCAAGATATGAATTTTACTTTTCTAAACTTTTATTAAAGGGCAAGTCTGCTATTCTTGCGCAATCATACAGAGATAATAAATACATTCATTTAAAACTATGAGGCTCCTCCCACTTTTGTAAATATCTCATACAAATATTGTTAATTTCTTATTACAGATAGTTTTTTTTTTCTTTATGAACAGTTGACGGACGAAGAAAGCACTGGCGGAGCTAGTGGCGGGGCTGCGGGGCACTGCCTCCCCCTAAAATGTGCTTGAACCCCCCCGTCCGCCAGATGTGTATATCTGATAAAAGTTTTTTTCTGAATAATTTGTACAATTTAATAATAAATAAATAAATAAATATATATATAATATATATATATATATATATAATATATATATAATATATATATATATATATATATATATATATAATTTAAAAAAAAAGATGAGGTAAGTCGTAATAGTCATTTCACACACAGTCACACTAGTTGAATTTTCAACTAAAATGTCACTGAATCGATTTCAAGTTAATAAATCGTTGAGTATGCTAGTTCTTTATCAACTTTGTTTCAAAACATACTTTTGGGCCATTTTAAGATGAGTCAGATGATTCTGAACACAATCAAATGCTTCCGACGTCTCCCCCATGTTGTTCAGGTGTCGGCCGTGGAGTCGCTGGAGGGCCCCCTGCTGCAGGTGGAGGGTCTGGGCGACCTGCGCCTGGAGCTTCACAGTAAGAAGCTCAACATCCACCTGGTGCTCATCGACGAGCTCCATCGTCACCTCTACATCAAGTCCACCAGTCGTCTGGGACACAAGAACAAGGACAAAAACGCAGCGCGCCTTCTAGGGTAATAATCCATATTTTCTTCTTCTACTTTTATCAGTTCACTTTGTGCAGTTTGGACTTTTTAAAGTTTCATTAGTACCCCAGACAATATGATTGCGTAATCATAGCAATGCATCTTCCTTCCTACATTATTTGTGTGTCAAAATGTATCTTTCAAAGTGGTGCTTTCATTATAAGTTCAAAAGAGTGCCAGTTGCCAATTATTTCCTATATGGACACCAGTCCAATTACTGACACACAAAAATATATATATTTTCCCAAGGAATGCCCTCCAGATGACCAACTAGTGCGACTGTTCCATACACAGCGGTAAAATATATTAGGGGTAATGCAGCACAGCGATTTTGTTTTGTTTACGCGTTTCAGGCATAGCGTGCGTGGGCGCAGTAATTACAGTGCCAGCGAGATACAGTGATTTATTACGAAGGGTCAGTCTGTGACAAGCGCCGGTGTCCCCTAACAACAAACCCGGCCGTCGTACAACCGCGCCCACTTAGCCAGCCGGCACTGTGTTTACACCGGGTGGACTTTAAAGGGCCTAAATTGCTCCCACCTCCAGCTTAAGGTGTGATAAGTAGCTCATTGGGAGGCAGTCGCTAGTCCCCACACAGATGCAAGGCAGCGGGGTTAAACAATAGATTGACGCTGTTAGCAAGGGGGCTAACAGCCGGGTGGGATTGTTTTGGCCGCTAATGCGCCGCTTCCTGTTTGAGACATTTTGTGCTCTTTAGGTCTGGGGGTAAAGACGCGTCTCCCATGCCGGCGTTGGACGTCAGCAGCCTTTCCACCCCACGGAAGCTTCTGGATTCGTCGCAGTTCAGCACGCCGGGATCAAGCAGTGGTGAATATGCATTTAGGCAGAACAATTTTTGATCTATTGATTTCCTAAATATAATATATAATGTTATAGTTTGTGGAATTTAATTAAGCAGTAAAATCCAAATGGCTGCCATTTTGTCTGTTCTAATATCACCTGACCAAACCCCAAAGCAGGTGAGTCTTGATTGGCTGTTACCTGACTCCATTTTCAGTCAACATCAAATGGCAAAATGGCTGCCCCCTCAGATGGACTTTGCTGCTTAATTCAAACTCCACAAATGTAATATTAATATGTAATAACATATAAGTAGGTGCGCAAAGATCATAATATTGTAATAAAATTTTAGACTTGACTTCCCCTTTAATCGTTCTGCCCGACCACTCTCACGATATAAAAAGTGACCTGCTCAGTGCAGTTTGTGACCATGCTGATATTAATGCTAATGGCGTCATTAGCATCTCCATTTGCATGTCATTATGGGTTTGCGTTAGCAACCCGAGTACACTATTAAAACATGCGAAGTTTGCCTCATTTCACACCACACGTTTGTCACAACACGCTTCAGCCACCACCGCCATCGTAGTGTGCGTTTCCCTCGCCGACATCATAATCATCTTGTCCGCCTTTATCTGCGTCGTTTGTCATCCGCCGTCGCTGTCATCGCAGCAGGGGGGGTAGCGACGGCGGCGCTGGTAGCGCTGGTAGCGTTGGTGGGCGGCGAGCATTTGTAACGCTTAAACCGGAACCACAAGAACAAAAATGAGAATTTAATGAAAAAAATGTCGAGAGCAATAAGTTTGTGTCATGCATGCTTGGGTTTTTATGAGTTTCTCTGTGCATAGTTTTTAGTAACAAACATTTTGTGCATCTCATTATTAACATGTTTGTTTTTCTCGCAGTTCTATGCATTGTTTATTCTTCCAGGATTTTTTTTTTCTACGCTTCATTTTGTTTTCATCACCATGACAACCGGCAAGTGGCGCTAGGTTGTTGCAACTAGCTTCGGCTTCTTCTTCGACAAAGTCGCTTGAAAGAGGCTTTGGATGTTCATCTAGCCAATCTGCTCAGTCACATTGTGGAGATAATTGGTTTAAAAAAAAAAAAAGGCAAACATTGTGACCATCTAAGAAAACAGCACGCTGGCCATGAGCTCACATCCGCACAATTTCCCGCTAATAAATACATTTTTATTCGGCACGGTCACCCCTGCAGGGCAAAGCGGTAAAAGCTACACCCGCAAATTTGTCCAAATTATTCAAAGAAACCGACAATTAGCAGGCCCGCAGGCGATAAAGTGCCTGCGCTAATAGCTGCGGTTCGCGGCGCAGCAGCCCGCCTCCATCAGTGGCTTAAGCGCGCCGTTTTGCCTAATAGCATTAGAACACCTCATTTGCAGCTAGTAATTGTCATAATTATTACAAAAAACTACGACTGAAACGGGGAGAAGAGGCGAAGGCGACCCAAAGTACATTAACTTGCCATAAACATTAACTCCCCCTAACATGCTCTGACGGGAAATTCGGGACCATCTGATCTCGTGAAAATCAAAGTCTGGCTAATTTGGTGAAGTCGTATTCTATTTTTATGTATCGGCTTTGGTGTCTTGCGTTATTAAGAAGCTTTCTCCTCTGTTTTGTCGGGTCCCTCTTATTATATAAAAGCCTCGAGATCCACTTTCTTGTGATTTAACACATCGAATAGGAACGCAATTTCATCTCAGAGGCTCGTATCTTTTTATGCAGGAGATCAAAGGCAACCGTAGGGATTTTCTTTTCTTGCTGTTTAAAAATAATCATGTCTTAAGCTACGTGGGTTTCCCCTCCAGTGCGTGACTTTCAACAAGACGTGCGGGAGTCGAACCAATTAGACCTCCCCGAGGTGGACCCGGAGGAGAACAGCGCAAAGTTCATGGGCATCCTGATAAAGGTACATGCGAGGAACATGACAGGATCGACCTGTTTGATTGCTCTGTAACCTACAATAAACTTTCACCATGGTTCCTCCTGTCAGGCTCTGGCCAAGCTGAAGAAAATCCCAGAGACCATTAAAGCGATTATGGAACGGCTGGAGCCGGAGCTGAAGCAGATAGTGAAGAGGTCCACGACGCAGATTGCAGACCATGCCTATCAGAGAGGGGAGAACCTTGCTCAGGAGACACAACCGAGGTACGATTTTTTTTTTTTTTGGGTCAATTTTGTACAGTGTGTTTTTTGCGGCAATCCTTGACAATCATAATTTTTGCGGTTCAACAAAAAAACAATATTGATATTGTAAATGGAGCACATCTGTAGATGTTCGGCGCTCAATCGCATCAATTTTTCATTGGACTGTTAAAAAAAAAAAAAAAATCCCTCAGTGGCATTGTTTGTGTGACATCAATGCTACATGATTGCTTTTGCGTCCGATATTTCCGAATCAGTCAGACGCTCGTCCAAGTGTGAAACAACGCAAAAGGCCATCGTTGAAGTCCTACCTGTCATGAAGCTTGCCAACAACTACTTTAAACCTTGACAATTCACAGTTTAACACAACCCATCCAATCTCCCACCTGCGCTAACGGACGACATCTTAAAAGCGCGCACGTTTCTCCTCGCTCGGCCTACCGCAGGTCTCAGTCCAGTGATCCCGGACCGCTAAAGAGCAGCGTCTCACCTCCTGTCAAGGTTGCTCTCCAGCGGGCCCGTCTGCCTCCGACTCTTCTTGTTTTCTGCTCGATCCCATCCGACCTCGCAATGCATTAGGCCGCCCCCGTCGGTCTGCGAGTGTGTGAGTGCTTAACACCGCGTTTGCACGTGCGCCGCTTTGTCTGCAAGCGCATTCCAATTCCTCCACACGCTCTCTTCCATTTAAAGTCAAGTCAGGTTGCCATGGAAACTCCATCCGGTGTACCACTCGTCGTGGGGAACAATGGCGTTGTTATTGCACTCTCTGTTTTACAGCTATTACAGAGATACTTGGTTCAGATCCCAAGGTATTAGTTAAAATAGACAATTGGACCATTGAGTGTGATTGTCATGATCACGTGAAGAATTCTTTAATTTGTTGACGCAATGGCACACAACACTGGACTAGAAAAATAATCCAATTCATACATTTTAGTGTTTTTAGTTATTTGGGCACAAGCTCAGAGCTCCTATTTGCACTATTTTTAAAGTAATGTAACCTGTGCCCCCCCCTGGATTGTCTTTGAATGTCTTGTCCTTGCAGTGAAAGCAAAAAGTGTGTTTGAAAGCATTAGCACTTGTGGCTACTTCCTGTTTAGTAGGTCAGATTCAAGGACGCGTGCAACTGCTAATGTGAAGTTAATTTTTTTTAGGTACTCGCGATTACGTTCAAATGTATTGCTACAATTTTTGACTGGTCAATATGTTTGAACAAAGTCGTAAATACACTCGTACGTACTCACAAATACGTTCGAACGTACTCGCAAATATATTCGATTGTACTTCTAAGCTAAATGCTAAACGTAGCATTTTTAAGTTATTGACTACTAAAATGGACTTTAAATTTCCCATTATGTTAAATACTGTAGACATGAAAAAGAAATAGTATGGACTGTAAATGTTCAGTAGATAAATCAATTAATCCAAATTAGAAACGTTATTCGAATGGACCAAACTGGCGGATTTGTTTTAACTCATTCACTACCATTGACAGCTACAGACGTCAAAGTTCCATTTTTAACTGTGTTGGCAGTTAACGAGTTAATGACTCAAGAAACTTCTTTCCTGGTGCTCTTTGTTGCCCCCTCCACAGTCTTCTGCTCGAGCTGCTGGAGCTCCTTTTTGACAAGTTCAAGGCAGTGTGGCAGGCGCACAGCGTGGTGTTGGCCCACCTGCAGCGCATCGCCGTACAGTGCCCGAGCAGCGCCTACGAGGAGGGCATCAAGCTGTACGAGCAGGCCGACGTTTCTGCCAAGATCCAGACTGTGCTGCAGGTCAGAATTAAGTTCAAGAAAGTTAAAATTACATTTTTTATTTATTACGTCTTAGCGGGTTGACCTATCATGAGTCTTACCGATTCTATATAATCTTCATTCCGATACCTGTTGTTAATCTTCTCATTAGGGATGAGCGAGTATTCGATACTTAGTTAAAAGTATCGAGTAGTCACAGCGACGGTCGATACCATCCTTTCGCTGTTTTATTATGAGTAGTTTTTTTTCTCTCCAGTAAACAAGCTACAAATATAAAAAAAGAACTGTCAATCTCTCCACTTGCTGTTGATTATTTTGTCCCTTCCTTGTTTGCGTTGTCACAGGAGTATCTCAATTTCCCAACACGTCGCGCGCATGTCTTTAATTTCCTCTTTAATCTCATCACTGCCGACAATCACCGAGCGGCATAGAGTGGGAATTAAAATTAGTTCTGCTTTTTTAGTGCCTCTGTAGAATTTTATTGGACGCCGTGATGGATCTTATCTCACAACAGGATGCAGTTGTGGTTGTTGTGATGGTGAATTGCGATTTTCGCGGGTCTTGATAAGGAGGACTTTTGGAATACCTATGACACACTTTTATTGATTTCAGTTTTGGAGTTTTATTGTTGCAGTTGTTTTTTTTTTTTACTTTTCCTCATTTTTTGTTTTCAATTGAGTTTTGAAGGTCAAAGTTCACACTAATAGGTTGCATTGTTGTTTCGCAAAACACCTGGCATTTGCACAAGGATGTGTAGACTTTTTACACCCATTGTACACTAGATGGCTTGGTGACCTATTTTGCTTTTTTTTTTTTTTTTGGGGCACCTCAGCCAACATTTTGAGTAGTTGTTGTGAAAAATGTACCCGAGTCACCGTTTGTTCATCTCTGCTCGCAGTTTGGATTCAATTTGCATTCAGGCCTTTTCAACTCTTTAGCTGCTCTTCAAAGTTGTCTGCTTTTTTGGAGATCACACAGCAGCATCAAGAGCGAGCTTCTTAGATGTGGACTCCGCTTTGATAAATCCTCTCTTTCTCCCCACTGTGATTTTCCTTTTCTTCCAGGATATCTTTTTGACACATTGCACCTATTTATACCCGTCACAACGCTCCGTCGTTACTTCCTAATCTCGTTTCCTGATCACGTTTGATTTTGTTCCCATTCATATCTCTCGTCGTTAAATGATTATTTAACTGCGGTGAATTAAATCAACAGGAGGTACGTTTGTTTTAATGTGTAGAGAAAAATTAATACAAGAACGTCTTTGCTCCAAATATGCATATCAGCCGAGTGAAAACGAGGCAAATTGAACTGCCAGCAAGGGCATGTGGAAGACATTCTCTTTTAATTAGATATGAAGAACAACGTCGCTACCTTGTTCACGTCCAACATTTTAATCAATGTGTCACATTTATTCTCCTCGTATTTACGTTTTTGCCCGAGCGCGCTGACAACTGCTCCTCTTCATCACATCCGATCGCCCCGCCCGGCATCTGCCACAACAATCCCACTGGAGACTTGATAGGAAAAAAAAAGAATTATATGGAATGTTTTTGCAGACAATCTCTTGTTGTCGTGCGCTGCGATGTGATCGACCGTGTAAACACTGATGCTGTTTGTATGCTTCGCATATATACGTTATTCTCCCGATCGGATAGATTTTTCTGTCACTTGCCGTACAAGAGTTTTGTTGACTACCAAACTCATTCTGCTGTGACAATAGAAAATATATTTGAGCTGTGTTCAAATAAAAAAAACACTTTATTTGACATTTTATTTTCTAAGTTGCCAAGAAGGCCTCCATAAAAAAA
This sequence comes from Syngnathus floridae, assembly GCF_059516105.1. NCBI lineage: Eukaryota > Metazoa > Chordata > Actinopteri > Syngnathiformes > Syngnathidae > Syngnathus > Syngnathus floridae. Next base: position 5,870,631 of record NC_142434.1, read on the forward strand.
ATCGACAATATCTTTATCATGGGATTATTCACTCAAGCTTCGATTCGATTTTCAGTTTCCGATTTTGATTTGATTGTTTTAAAATCTTTTTTTTTTTTTTTTTTTTTAAAAGACTAATTTTACAACCAAATATGTTTTTGTTTTAACATGCATTTTTTTCTCTGTTACGTTTTTGTAACTTTGTGGAAAAAGACCTTGAAAATGACGATTTAATCATCATCATCGGTTTAAAGTCAACTTTCCAGACTGCCGCTGCGTTGGACTGGTTTCTCAATAATGCTTTCTTCCACCGGGGGCGGTCCATGGCCATCTTGTGGTTGAGAGTCCTATATTTATCCACGATTTAATGAAAGTTGAAATTGATTCTCAATGAATCGTTACCATCCTAGTTTTTAGGTAAATTGCAATTGAAAATTTGGGTTCAACAAACAAAACATTGGGCGTATCAATGCAACTAGTGCAAAACAGTTAGTCTGTTGCCATGTACCGTATTTTCCGGACTATAACGCGCATCTAAAAACCTAAAATTTTCTCAAAAGCCGACAGTGCGCCTTATAGTCCGGTGCGCCTTATATATGGACCAAATTCCTAAATTTAAACTGGCCCGAAGCATTGTGTCATGAAATCAATCATAAGTGGCCCGCTGAAGACTATGAATCATGAATCAAAAAGACTATCGATCATTATTTTATGATTATAAAGTAATTTGTTGCGTCTGAAGTTGAAATAAGAAAGATAAAATGGTGAAGGATTTGATATGGATTAAAAATCTGCCATGATGCATTGATGTTGCGCCTTATAGCCTGGTGCGCCTTATATAAGGACAAAGATTTAAAATGCGCCATTCATTGAAGGTGCGCCTTTTCGTCCGATGCGCCTTATAGTCCGGAAAATACGGTAAATAGAATATTAATATTTGCCCTGGCCATAGTGCATTTTCATTGGAAATTGAAAAATAATAAATTAATAACCGCCACCTGTCCCGCTTCCTCTTGACCCCTTTCTTGACTTTCCTTCAAGTTCTCTCATCAGCAATGTGTTCATCATTCATTTCCTGCCCTGTAATCACCTGCTCCTTCTCAACTTTATCTCCGGCCCACCGCGTGTCTCTTTCTCGTTGCCGTCCGGTTAATTGCCTCCAAAGTTCACGCTGTCAGCGGGCTAATGCAATTTAAGTAGGGTCGGAGACCCTTCTTCTTCTTCTTCATTGCGTTGACATTTATTTCCTATCTCTTTGGTGGTTGCAGGTAAATAGGGCGAGAGGCGGGTTACCATATAAACTCATCATTAGTAATTAATTCAGTGATGGGATTAAAAGCAGCGTGAGACAAGTAGCAAACGGTGCCATACAGCGATCACCGTGACACCTATAGAGGTTTACTTTCAAATAAAATCTACATGTTTCTATTACGTGCTCACGGATGCTGTGACGGCTTCGCATTGCATGGTGACAGAGTTGCTCTTTTGCCACGTTAATTACATCATTACGGGCGGGACAGATCTCCATCTGCCCGGCCATTAGTCCTGTGCCATTCTTGGTCCGACCCGCACCGCGCCGCCGAATTAGACACAGGGCTAAATGGGCCCCTGCTAAATTATGGGGCCATTTGATACGTTGGTGGCGCTATTTCGGAGCATATGTATCGCACACCAGGTCGAAGATGGGGACAAGGGAGGGAGAAAATAGAACGATTTTGAAAAATGAGAGGTGACGGGCGCAAGCGAGGATAGAATGATGGAGTAGAGGAAGTTAACTTTTCTTAGTCGGACAAGATTTGCAGTGGGTTCGTCCTATTGTTAGAAGTTGATAAGATTTTTATGAAGCATGATAAGACAGTGACGAATTTGGCTATGGATCATTAGCTAAAAGAAGGACACAGTCTCAGTCAGTTGTCTTCTGTAGAAAAGTTTGTTTGATTCTTCCCAATTGTTTAAAATTAGTGATATTGGAGGTGTCAAGACTAATCGATTAATTGTCAAATTAATCGCCTCGTATCATAATAACCGAGTAATCGTTTGAGCCACCATTTTACCTAAAGATTGTCCAAAAGATTTCAAGCTCTCAAAAATAATAATTCTCAGATTTCTGTTGTCCTTCATGAAAGCAGACTGATTTATCTTTTGTGTTTGATCAAAATAAGGTATTTGAAAACATCTGCTTTTACTTTGGAGATTAATTATTAATTTTTTAAAATTAATTATTTCTTTGTTGTGGGGTATTGGTGAACTGTTGTTATCAAAATAATCGGTTAATAAACAGTAAATAAACAGTAATGCAAGAAAACATTTTTTTCAATACACTTTGATGCAAATAAAATTGTATCCGATTATTTGATTAATTGGTGGAATAATTGATAGAATAACCAACTCTACAAATATTTGATAGTGACAACCTGAAATAATCTTGAAGCAGACATTGACTTGTTTAGACACTTGAAAATTGTTTATTTATTTCAATTAATTAAAAAAATTAATACAATTTTGTTTTGTTTAAATCATTGTCTCTGTTGACCAGGTGCTGCTGATGGAGTACTTGGACGTGAAGAACAGCCGCAGCGCTACGGAGCCATCAGCCCAGCTCACCTATGCTAGCACGGGCAGCGAATTTGCTGCTTTTTTCGCCAAGAAGAAACCGCAGCGTGCCAAGCAGTCACTATTCAAGTAAGGGCCACGCACATTACGGGCGTACCGTATTTTTCTGACTATGAAACACAGTCTCAATGAACAAATCTATTTTTGGAAGTTTCCATATGTAGTATCGAGAGCATCCAGTTATAAGGCGCACCGGGTTAAATGTGTCACCTAAAGTCCAGTAATGGGGGTAATATAATGTGTGCCCTGAGACCTTTAGAGCTAGTTAAAGTTTCATTTCCATGCCTCTTAGGTTTGAATCGTCATCCCATGCCATCAGCATGAGTGCCTACTTGAGAGAGCAGAGACGGGAACTCTATAGCAAAAGCGGAGAGCTGCAAGGTGAGGAGCTTGTTTGATCATGAGAGTGTTGATGATCATCTGGGACGGTGAAAAGTGTGAAAAGTCGTGCAAAATGGGATGAAATTTTGAGAAATATCAACATTTTGAGAACAGCTTGGGTGGAGGTGATTGACTTTTGAATTTTAAAACTTGTTTTATCGATTTTAGTTTCACAAATTTTGTTTGTGTTCGTTGAATTTATTAACTTTGGAACAGATTGAACAAAAAATGTAGTCGAACCTCAATTGGGTTCATGAGCTCATTTGTAACCTGAAGCGTTCATAAATCAAGGTGATGTTTCCCATTAAAATGAATGGAAATACAGTTAATTTGTCCCAGCTTCAAAACGAAGTTATACTTGGCTTTTTTAATCAATGGTTAAAAATAAATATAATGGATAATATAAATAAATAAAAATGCACTATAAAGAAATAAAACACGCTCAATTAGGCTAACAAGAACATTCTGTTTCAAGTATTTGCAATCTGTATTTCTTGTCTAATCAATAATTCATTCGTTGATTTTGGCATACCGATCCAGTTAAAGTTGTTTTTTTCTGAAGAAGCAAACACGGTCCATTCGCTAGTCCATTCCAAGACTGTTCGTATATTCAAAATAGTCTGGGGCGGCTGTAACTGTTCGTGTTTAGCCTGCTTATTAGTAAAAATCAGACTCCAATAAAATGATAAAAAGACTCTCCAGAATGGGCCCGGGAACGGGACGCAAGGGAGCACAGATAGCACCTGGACAAAGCGGGTCGAGATGTAACACTCTGAAAAAGAAAGCGATAGCAGGGTGACTTTGCAGAATACACCCACCGAGACAGACCTTCAAAACCCTCACACACACACACATGTCCACACACACTCAGCAGTGAATGAGCAAGCTGCACAGTCAGACCCTGGAGAATCAAAGCTGCTCTATTGCTCCTACATCTTCTCTCTCGGACTCGCCATCTCTTTGCCCGTGACCTTGAGGTTTCACTCTGCGGCGCTGTTTGCCCGCAGCCACTCCTACCTTCACACCGAAGCCCCTGTGGAGAATGAAACACTGGGGAAAAAAAAAAGGCAAAGAGGAAAGCTCTTTTTATCTATACCACCAAAAATGCCTCAAAATAGGACACTATCTGCATGCTAATAAATCATCAATAAATTAGATAGGTTTTATCCATATGCTGTTAACTATTAATTGAATATTGCGACACCCATGTCACTCACCAGGTCAGGCCCCACCTTACAGAATGTGACGGTAGGGACCCCAAGTGGACAAAAATAATACCTGCACAGCTGCAGCTCAACATACGCAAATCAAAAGAATATTTGTAGCTAATATAGCACAACAACCTGATTTGACATCGGTATGATTGTTTGCTATGGATGTAAACAGGGTAAACTTATTTTGGAATTTCAGTTTTTCAATCTTCATTCGTAGATGCCTAATATGAACAAAAGATTCAATAGGAAAACCCTCGGATGAAAATCAGCCGACGTAACCATAGTGATAAAGACACAAATAATAATGAACACATAAATGATGTAATTTCTTAACAAAATTATTCAGGAAATCCAGGCTGACAAGTAAGCAAGATGTTCCATGATGCAAATACATTACAATCCATTCAAAGATGTTGCCGTACTTGCTAAAATGTATTAATCCAGTCGCTATTCTACTGAATGGATGCCTTTCCTCACCATAGCAGGAAGAAGCAACGGTGATCAACTGTAGATAAAAGAAGGGAAAAAAACCAATAGGCTTGAAATAACAGCTCACTCCCTCCCCCCCATCTTCCATCTGTCTGCACCTCAGAAAAGAACAGGCAGGATTTGTCTTCTTTTTTTTTTGAGTGGCTGAATGCCTCGGAGCGTTCATAAGAAGATGAGATTTCTCTGGGCTTTCATTTCACCTGTCACAAAGCGCCGTCCGCAAAGAACCCGGGCCCCCAGCCTTTTGAACGGCCGCAACGGGATTGAAGCAGTAAGAAATCATTTAGAAAGTGAAATAAGTCCACTCCGATGGTTCGGGGGAAGGGGAGGGTGGGGGAGGTTAAAAGTCATTGTTTTCATCAGGGTCCGGCGAAGAAGCCATTAAGAGATTTCAGACTGGGAGAAATTAGGGGGGGGGGGAAACATGCATTGAAGACTTCATCCCGCATCAAATAAAATTGAGAGGAAAAGGCGACTGAAATGAGAGATGGAGTTGATGAGTTGCAGTGGCTTCGGGATTTACACACCACTTCGAGCTTAGTCAAGTGTATCTCGGCGCTTATTTTAAGTCAATAGTGTTATTAGAAAATCAGCTTACCAACATTTGGAAGTGTTAGGCTTGATTGCAGGGAATCCTTTGGGTGCAAGTTTGACTTTTTTAAAATTAAAGTTACACTCCGTGGCCATAACATTAAGTGCACCTAATTACTTCTAATACAGTGATCCCTCGCTACTTCGCGTTTCGTTTATCGCAGCTTCACTACATCGTGGATTTTTTTTTCAAAATTAAAAAAAACATTTAAAAGTCAAAATAAAACTTCTAAATTGACTAAACGTGTCTAACCTTTAGGACAATCTAGTATTGCTCCAAATGTTCATTTACGTTCCAAAAGAAGTCCGTTTTCGTGTGTTAGCATAATCGCAAATTAGCATCTTTCCGCTAACTCATTAGCCTGCCCAGTACTTCTTGTTGGTGACCGTACTTCGCAGATTTCACTTATCGCGGGTTGTTTTTGGAACCAATTATTCGCGATAAACGAGGGACTGCTGTATAAAAACAAATCAGAAAATCAGCCTTTGGCTAGAAATAATGATGTAACTATAGTACCAACAGACATATTATATTTATCCTCTGCGAAGAATAACTATTATTAGCATACTGAGGAGCAGAGCCACTTTTCTAGATGTTTGTCCCTATTGTACTGCCCCCATGTGGCCAAGTGTCACACAACATCAGGAGCAGCACAATCCCCAATGTATTGAAGCAAAAAAAAAATATGATCTCCGATTGGCTCAGTGCATGGTCAACCTCCGCAAACATCTCATCAGCACCAATTACAAGCTTCACTTTCTCGTTCAAGTAAAAGGCGGTCCCTCGGGGGGGCTGGATGACACGTCAAGCTTTTAATCAACATGTGTGACTGTGCAGTAAACGGGAACCAGCGACGGAGCTGTGTTTGTTTTAATATTACTATTACTTTGAAATGAATGTGTAATATATGTAAGCGCCGGCCCGTATATCAATGCAATGCATGCCGACACATGCGGCGGAAGACATAATTGCCTCTTGCATACTCCGCCACGCATCATACGCTTCAATTAACCCACAAGTCTTTATTACAGCTCCATATGTAGCCATATGTACCGCATTGTGTGTGTGTGTGTCTGGATGTCACAGTGTGGGTGTTTACTTCACACCACACCACCTCATCCACTTTCAATCACACTTTCGATGAATAAATGATGAAAGTTACAATTTTGCAGCTGTAGATATGTTACCATGCTCCTCCCCCCCTCCCTTCCACCATGTTATTGTCTGTTCAGCCGTCTGATGACACGGAATAGCCCGTCGGTCATTTTGGGGGTGAAGTAAGAATATATATATTTTCTCCTCCCAGCCTTTCACCAGTAATATATTTTAAAAATGCTATTTCGTATTGTGTCACGGCCGGTCATTGCGTCGCGTGTAATATTGTCTTGCCCCGGGGAATGTTTGAAGTGACAATCATACCGCAGAGGCACCGTAAACATAAGCGTGCCCGGCATATGCATGCAAATAAACAAACGCTCATGACCTGCTGAGATGGTCACATCTCCCACTCTGAATGTATTTCACACATTCCTCCTTTTGATATTCAAAAACATTGGTGCAAGCAATCTAATTACAAGCAGATTTACCCGCCCACCCCCAACAGCCCTCTGATATGAGAAAATAAGAAAAGTTGTGTGTTGTTTATGTATAAAACCGTAGCCGTCCCCTCGAGAGGGGAGGCGGCCGAAGTGGCGTTCCATGTCAGGCTGCTTTGTGGGACAGAAGGTGCAAATGGAAAAAAAGGTCTGGCAAGAGGTGTGGTTATCCGTATGGATAAATCAACGTGCACTTTTAGTAATTCTATCAAAGACACACAAAAAAGAAAAAACATACCTTGATGAATCTTTTGACACCCATGTCACTCACAAGGTAGATTCTAATAAACGGCCAGTCAGGTCTATACCGGCGCCCATGTCACTCACCAGTCCAAGTTCTAAATCTATAGAAACTCAAAGTCACTACACTAGAATCTGAGAATGGTGTTCCGAGGTAGACAGACTATATCCCCACCCCCAGTCTTTTTCCTCTCCGCCACCCACGGCAATCAATACCTGACTTCCCCTGACCTCGTCATTCAGGTTTAACATATTCATAATACAAACCTCAGAGGAGATTGGAACTTTGTCGGCGGAAAAAAAAGTCGATTTATTATTATTGTTATGGGATTTTAATGCCGAGGGCGCTTGCCTTTGCCTTGCCTTTGCTCTTTTGCAGATATCTAATGTTCAGACTCCATAGAAATAAATCTAGCCTGTCCTTCTGTAGCATTCCTGTGCTTGTGTCACATGAATGACGGATGAAGGCTCATGCGGTCGGAGCGCAGTTATGTCATACGCGATACATTAGACACGTCGTAATTGAACCACACCTCATCTGTATTTCTTGACTCGATAATGTCACAGGGAAACCTTGCTTGTTTTGCAGCCCCCCGATTATCATAGATAGTGGCACGTGGTGGCTGTTTTTAACAGAGGGCATAATTGCTTTTGACAGTAATTCTCAAACTAGATCGTTGTTACCCAAAATAAGTTTTCAAAATGTACATTATGCACCTCACCTCTTTCTAGTTATTTAGCTACCTTTCTAGCTATTTATCTAGCTATTTAGCTAGCTATCTCCCTAGCTAGCTATCTCTGTAGCTCATGCTCTCTCAAGCTATCTATTTAGCTAGCTATCTAGCTAACTATCGAGCTAGCTACGTGGATAGTTTTTATTTTTCCTTGACGTCACGTCCTTTGAACTGAATGTCCATCAGACCAATTGCTGGTTGGTATAGCATTGGTCTGCCCTGCCAGGCTACTAGAGCCCCTGCTACTTGTCTTTTCTGACACAAAAAAGTTCGGCTTTACAACATATTGTGCGCAAGCCACCAGAAGGCAAAGTAGGACCAAAGTCTTTTCCAAGTTACTCGATCGACAGCAGACGGAGATTACAACAAGGTCGACTTCGTTTGCACAGCGACAAAATGTAATCATAGAGGAAGAGCCGGTCTATTCTCCCGCCAAGCTGAAGCTAATTTCAATTAGCGCAGGAGGTCCTCTCGTCATTGGCGGCTTTGAGCGGCACCTCCGTGTTTACTTTTCATCTCGGCGACGACAAATTCAGGAAGAAAAGGAAGTTGGAAGTTTTTGGTTGGCAGCCGCATTTAAGCGTATGTGGATGTTGGCATAGCTGATGAACACGCAAAACTTGCATGTAGCAGCACGTAGCGGGTTCCTCTCGTGATTTTGTTGTGTTAATTAGAAGTAGCAGGCATCAAACACATGCTTGTACTATTGAGGCGTACGTTTTTGACACATAGTTGAAGACCATCAAAGCAGTTCTGAGTCGAGTACTTCAGTAGAATGTGCAGTTAAGAGTTTTTTTAGATCCCAACTTGTAGCAGATTTAAAGAGCATTTCATATTCAGTGAGCTCGTACATTGTTGTCACAGCATCACTGACAGCCGCTCACTCAGTGAAATCCACAAAGCCACGCGAAAACACACGTTTAATAATTAATCCCGCTCATTTCACGCCTGGATATATTTATGCTATTATTTATTTATGCCATTAATTCTCATCAGAGAGTTGGGTTCCCCCGGCTGGCGGAGCACGGGCTTCAAATTAATTTTAATAATGGAAAGCTCTCATTAAGATCCAATCAGACATGAAGGCTGGCTGAGTGGAATAGGATGCCCTCGCACTTGACCAAAAGATTCATGTATTATTGAGGTGCAGGTGTCAACTCTGGGGATTCGCTGATTATGTGATAATTCCCTCAGAAACTGTTAAACGCTGACGACAAATGAAAATAGGAAAGACGAAAAACCAAAATGCAAAACAGGAAGCACTTAACTTCTGTGTAAATTATTCCGTGACATTTAAAAGTGTCAACTGCTAGCAGGGAATCATCTAATAACTGAAAGATTCTTGAGTAAATACAACGAAGTATTTAATTCAAAGAGCAAGTTTGATGCCTCTTAACTGGAGCACCTAAAAGGGAGCACGTAATAATTTAACAAGAATTGACAATGGGTCTTATAATTAGGTGCGGCTTATATATGGATGTTGAATTTAAGTTGAAAAAAGTTTTTCGTTTGACCCGGTTCCGTGTGCCGTATTACCCCGACGCCCCCAAGATATGGAAATGTCTAAAAAATAGACGTATTCATTGAAACGCCTTATAATCCTTTGTGCCTAATAGTAAAAAAAAATACAGTATTGCATGAATATACTATAACATAGAGCTGAGTGACACACTTGTAAATGAGGGATTATTCCCTATCTTTACTCATCTCTTTCCTTCTCGCTCTCTTTAACACACGCTTGTACGTGCATACGCAAACACCCAAAGTCTCGGGAGACGCCGACGTGGCGTTTGATATTACACATGCATTTTCTCTCGCCGTCTAAATCTGGTCAGGGTCCGGAATTCATCGCAGGATCAAACCGACTTTTTCTCATCAAACCCAGGAAAGTGTGGCTAATGCAATTTCACTAAGTCACTGACTGACTTGATTACATGTGGGCCAGGGGAGGGGATGCTAAGGCGCCAACAAGGGTGGGCTGCGGGGGGCTTGTGTGGTGTAGGTAAGTGTGAGGAGATACTGAAAAGCATACTCGTCAAGATTCAGCCGCATTATGATTCATTAGGATTCCTCCCCGAAGCTGCGCTAAGCCGTCCTTCTTCTTCCACACGCCGCTAATCCCGGATGCTCACCCAAGTCCAGACCAACAAAAACATTTTTCTCCAATTATGTGGCAACGGCTGGTAGCAGTCGGGTGCCATCCTGACCCTGTCACGTCCAGACAAGTCTGAAGGAGTCCCATGCATATTAATGCATCTCGCTATTTAATATTCAGCGGTGTTATGCCCTGTTGGCAGCTGCTCCCGGACCCTCATGGATCAGCGAGGTTTCCTCGTGGCTTGCCTCGTCTGACACTGTTGCAGATGTTTAGAGCGTGAAATTAAATTGGTCATTGTCATCGGGGTCTACACACGGGGGAGTTGCTTGTTTGTGTACCTGAGAGCAGTTTACGGTTAGACGAGCAATGGAAACTTCCCAGAAGTATAGGAAGTTGGACAAAGGATGGAAGGTGGCGTCTTTGTTCGTATTCGGCTAATTGAGTCTTAATTGAATTGGCACCACAAGAAGGAGTCATATTAGATGACAGCAGATCAAAGTCAGAAGTTCTCTTGAAAGTTGGCAAGGGAATAAAGGCCGACCTCGTCACATCTCATGAAAATTCACAGAGAATTCTCTCCCGTACGTTTCAAATAAAACATGTTCGATTAGAAATGCATTATTGAGCGCAGCCTGGGGAACAATAGCTTGATATGCATTTGAATGCACGTCGCCGAGGTCACACGGAAGACGCTTCGGCACAGCACAGAGGTGTCTTTGTGTTCTATCACACAAGCTTTGCAAGGCCATATTGGAAATGGAAATGGAAAAAGGAGAAAACAACGCCCGGGCTTTTGTTCCCAAAAACTCACTTTGCCTTTCTTACACCTCCGTGAAGTTTCTCATTAGCTCATTTAAAGTCACCCAGGATCTCTTGTATGGCTAAATCACAATTTGCTTTCGAACAGCGCGTGCGCCTTCATCCGTAGCTCGTATTCCTCCAAGACGTGCATACCTGAACGCGCGATCATTCTTTCCGCCGCGCAGTTTGCCGTATTGACGGAAAGCCACAATTCCGTCTCCCGTCAATTATATCGATTACTTCAGCATGAGCGGAGGTAATGAGCTTTAGTGTTCTTTCTCTCCCCTGTGATATCCGCCTCGTTCCCTTTTCTGCATGAAGCCCCAATCCCAGATCTCCCGCCCCATTGCCCCAATGTCATTCTGTGCCACCCATGTCGGAGCTTGTTCCCATGATTTCCTGATTAGCCCCTGTTAGCCAAAATGGAGCGTGGGCATGCATTTGATTTTGTGACTCCTGGTATTTATTTTTGCTGCTCAGTCTCCCAGCAACCCAGTGGGTTAGTGTCTCAGCCTCGATGTCAGGAATCAGTCAAAATTGACTTAAAACTAACCAGTCCAAAGTGTTGCTTAGTCCACTAGGATATGCTCCAATTTCACAGCAGAGGGGCGGCCATTTTGTCACTCAGTGAATGTGACATAACAGTGCCTAAGTGGAAAGACCCAATCAAAGATCAGCTTGCAAACATCACATGACCATATTTAGAACACAGGTGAGCCGTGGTAGGTCGTTACCTGAGTCACTGTGATGTCATTTTCAGTTGCTAGCAAGTGGCAAAATGGCCGCCCCATGAGATAGATAAGGAAAAAGTCTTATTTTCTACCCTCCCGTCCGTATTTGATCGAGTCATCCTTGTTTTCTGTAGGTGGCGCCGATGACAACCTGATGGAAGGTGGAGAAATGAAGTTTGTGTGTAAACCAGGAGCGAGGAACATCACTGTCATCTTCCAGCCTCTTCTCAGGTACAACACTTTCCACAATGTGTCTGAAAATCAAAATGAATTAGCGGGTAATGGAACTTACTTACCAGAGAAGAAACGCCAACACACTCAAGATGTCAGAGAATCCGGCACATGACTCGATACCAGTAAAACTCAAACTAATTCTATTTCGAAGCTTCTTAGCGACCATCCATTGATTTGTGACTTTTTAACGTTGATCGATTTAGCGTAAATCGGACTCGATGTAATGCACTGCACCTCCGGTTGGAAATGTTTTGTTGCTACCCTCCAGCAATTGGAATCGACAGCCGTCTTCGCTTTTACATCGCATTAGATTCAAGTCTTTGGAAGGCCTGCTAGTTTTCTATATAACTCCCCGGAGATTTGCGGGAATCTAATCATGACGACGCCTAATTGAATTGTGATGCTGTGATACATTAGCTTCAAGGCTCCATTAAAGCGAGATGGTTCTTATTTGCTCGCCGTAAAATTTGACGCCACACAATGTCTGTTTATAATGCACATGGGTGGGATGATGTGGCGAGCTTAGCAAACGTTTTGACGCTCAAAGTGTCTCGAATGCGCCGTTTCCGCTCATCCACATGGCGACTCGATTCGTAAATCTGAGTAACTGTAAAGACCGCATTAGGGTTAGGGTTAGGTAAGTATTTCCATGACCCTTCCTTTCGATCCCTCCAGAAATAAACTACCAAAAACAACAACAAAAACTTCTTCCTACGCTATGTTGTCGATAATAGTTTTGCATCAATCACTAGCAGTCGCTTCGCATTCCCTTCCTCGTGACTGCGCCGCTGGCACGCCGTGGCTTACAGATGGTTTTCTAATGGCGCAGCTTTGCTGATGGATCGCTAAACCTCCCGCAGCCAGCCGCGCAACTCGTGGCGGCTTTAATGACTAAAGCTTTCGGGTTGCGCACAAGCTGGCTAAATCAGACCTAAACAACTCATGCCAATTTGTGTAATTTGTCAGTCTCCCAAAATCTTGCTAAGATGCAGGCATTTTTCTTTAGACTTCTTAACTCATTCCCTGCCAGCAGTTTTCAAAGCAGTTTTAATATTGTCAGCTGTTTTAAAGAATTTTAAAGCTCTTATGACACATTTTTTTTGTTTTTGTAACTAACCTCAAATATTCTATATGAAAAATGCTGATGAACATTCAAAATATGCTTTCCACTTCGCAAATCTGTAGTTACTTAATTACAAATATGCAGCGGTTGACTGTAGTTTTAAGTTGTAATACCACTGTTGATCAATAGATGGCAGGCATGTCTAACATACATTTTGGAATGATATGCAGGACAAACATGACACCTCAACAAGGATGTGAGTGAGTTGTTTTTTGTGTAAAAGAGTTCTTGCACTTTATGTTAGGAATATTGTGGCTTCCTTGTAGATTTATTTTGATGCAAGAAAGCCCTTTGCACTAGAATGACGAATTCACCGGCGGAGGTAAACATTTGGATTGTAGTCGACGATCATGAACGTCCACGGCGGCGAATGAGCTAATGTTGCACAATACATACAAATGCACTCTTTGCAATACGGAGTGTCATTGGGGTCCCCTCTAAGCTGTTCATCCCCTGTGCCCGGAATCACTGCAGCAAATCAGCTCGCGCATTAGTCGCCGCCAAGGCCGCCACTTGTTTACCATTCCGTCTTGGACCGTCTAGCAGCAGAAAAGTTGAGAAGGTACGCTCTGGTGCCTTCAAGGTTGCGCGTGTCTGACTCTGAATATGCTGAGGGGGATTATTTATTCCACCGGGCCTTGGATGGCTCTGAATCCCCCTGCAGGTTGGAAGCCCGGGCAGAGAGGGACATCTTAGTCAGACATCGGTAATCAACACAGATGGATTGATTGTAATTGAAAGAAGCAAGTAGGAAAATTATTTCTTTGTTGTTTTTGCATCGACAGTTAATTAGCATGAATAATAATGATAATATAATAATAATAAAAATAATAGACTATAAGACTATAATAATATAATAACATAATCATTTAATATAATAATGTAATGATATAATAATAATAATAATATAATATTAATAGAAGCCTGATCTCTGAAAATGTGACGAGTCCTCAAGTAGCGACTATATGGCTTTGTGGGAGTGTTTGCACGTTACTACATTATTTGACTTGTGGGGTCTCCGGTTGGCATTTCGCTGGTATTTCCACCTCTTGCACTGGACGGGCTTGGCATTTTGAAAAGATTCCGTGAGGGCTGCTAATCTCTCCCACTTCACCCGTCGCACGAAGCCCAGGCGGCGATGCTTATGGATGTAAATTAGATAAAAAGATATACATTAGGGCAATGTTAAACCGGGGGGCCCGACGTTATTTTATGGCTCGGGCTCATTAGTAACACGGGAAATGCGTACGAGGGTCTCACAAAGTTGCAGTGAGGAAAAACTGCCCACAAGGTCAGCGCGTAACAAAGGGCGCTCGGAGGGAGCGGCGAGGGGAAGGACAAAGGAACAAGCCATGAAAGTAATGAGGAGCAGACAGAGAGCTCCATGACAGGAAGAGGACAGAAGGTCCTGGCCACCCGTCGCAGTTGCCTGTGGTGAAAACGGCATCCCACCATGACTCTGCACTAATTTCACACTCTCATTAAATCTCCTCCCCGAGAACAGAAAGAATGCCAAGATGAAATGGGAGCGTTTTAAAAACACTTTGGAAATAATATCCTTGGGGAATATCTCAAATGATTTATCAGGGCTTATTTTGTGTAACACGACTGAATACACTTTTAAATTAGTCTTGGTGTCTATACTGACTTTGATGATTAATTTGTCAGGGCCCTTTAAATATTGTTATATATGACATCTTCACAAAAAGTAGTATTGGTGTGTTTTTCAACAAACTCTACCCCGTTCAGAACTTATTTTTCTTTTTCCATCTTTTCGAACTTTATCAGCAGAGTTTTCTCTCCAGTCTCTCTCACCCACACCCATTAAATACTAGAGCGTCGACAAGAAGGAATTTACACTAGAAAAGGTCACAAGCTCACGCGAGATGAATGAAGTCGACAAAAGAAAGCAACAACGTAGAGGCGGGAACCAGATGGCGGCGAAAGCACAAAAGGAAAAATGATTAAACAAAAGGGAACAAACGGACAGGTGGGTTGAGAGTAGAAAATGATAAGAGCGAAGAAGAAAGAAAAACGAGAAAGCCTCTTAAATTGCGTCTGTGTTGAATGGCTTGTTAGTCCGCTTTGAATTGGTAGTTTTGTATGAGCGTGCTCGTATTGTTGCTGTAAAACAATGTGCTGGCTGGCCATGGGGAGAAAATGAAAAAGGCTGATAACAAGAGCGCTTAACTGCTAAGTGCTTAACATTAAACACTGCAATATACTCCACTGGTGTTAAGAAACAAAAATTAAATGTTACAGTGCACCAGATGAATTGTAGTCATTTCAATAAACTGCAGATTCAACGATTCACCTAAAGGACTCATAAAAATGTTCCGATACTACAACAGCCGATACCTATAAACAGCTAGTCATGTATGATTCTGTCTTTGGGTCTTCAAAAAGAGCCATGTGCTTGCTTCAAGATATTTAGTTAGTTTGTAGTTTACAGTAAAATGAACACAAACTAAAGATCCAAACACAAATAACAGTCTGCTAGCGTTAGCTTAAAAGTGACACATAATACACATCATAGATAACAGTTAGCATCAATGTCGCAGTATAAACCTTTAAGTAATAGTTAAACACTGGCATGTGTTTATTCAATCTGTTAAAAAAAAAACGGTATAAAAGAGCAATGGCGCAACATTCCTTTTTTTAAATGAAATATGTAATCAACGAAATTCATTTTTATTCTTGAGTTAAGATTACTCCTTAATAACGTTTTATGTCATTTTTGGATGAGTTTGGAAAACATCAAAAACAACAAATTAGACAAAATAATAGACGGCCAGTTCTTTGACCTTGATGACTGTTTATCGGCAATCCACAGAAATAAAGAAAATATTTTTATTAAGCACATTGGCAATTTTTATTGATGTTTTGACGGTATGCTAAAAATGACAGTTATGCTATTTGGCTAACAAAATTCAAGACAATTAGTCGAAGCAGTAAAATGTGAGTTATGTTCAGTCAATAAGCATTTAAAGTTTATTTTTGGTACACTCTTGGTTAACACCGTATAATTTTTCCAGAAGCTTTAGCCACGAGCTAACAAGAACAAAGTGTGTATTTGGCACGGACACACGCACATCTCCGATATTAAGCCCATCTTTGCAGGGGTCTTTTCTCCATCTACAGAAGGCTGGATAAATGCTTTGATTTTGTTTATCCACCCCATAATGGAATCACACTGGGTTCCCGGGGCAACCTGTGAAGCCGACAGTCGTCATCTCGGCCGGGAGGGCCGAATGGGGGCTGTTGAAGGAGTGCTACTTGCCTCAGCGGTAGACGTCCCGTGAAGTTAGCTTTGATGACCTCTAGAGGGAAATAGCAGACGCTGAGAATTGTTGGCTTGTCCCATTAGTGGCTGAAATTGTGCAGGAAGATGTTTTGATCATCCGCCAATCGGTTGTTGCCCCGCCGGCGCTCGTGAAATTGCTAACACACAACAAACATGCATTGACCACACAAAATTCAGACATTGCAAGTGATTTTGCAATTATTGTGTGAGTTCCAGATTTTCTATTTCCTCTATCCTAACCTCCTTCCATCCTTCAATCCTCCCGACAACATGAGCTGCCACTCCGCGTTAGCGTCACATGAGTGAGCCCACATCACAGCGGCCTTTGATTGGAGGCCGGGGGCCTTTCCAGGTCGGCGAGCCGCTCCGTGATAATAACCTTGTTTGATTGCTGGAGCGGCGATGTAATTGATTGATCAGCAAAGCCTTTTGGGGGTTTGTAGGATTCTGGGTAGATGCCAAGGAATGGATGGGTGATGCAAGGGGTTACTTCAACCAAGTACAGTTCGGATTGTCAAAATGCGGTTCAAAAAGGTCAGTCTTGACAAAGTAACCAAGGGTATCCAGGTTTTTCTTATTTTGAAACCACTGACCAGTGTGTCTAGCTCCTCATTTTAGCTACAATATAAGTACTTACGTTTTATGTCCAGTTTGATAATAGTAGTTACGTCAACTGTTTTCAGAGGGGGAGTATAATATTTGTTGTTTTTTCGGAATATTTAAAAAAAAATCTACACTTTTTAACGTTTAATTTTTTACCCAGTTATTTGATTGATCATTTATATTTGGTTTATGTTTTGACGTATTTGCTTGATATTCCCAACTACTTTTAAAAAATATATTGTGATGTAATTTTTGCAATTTTTTTTTCTTTCTTTCTGCATATTTTAGTATGTTACCCCTCGATTTTTTTTCTTGGCTGATAGTTTATATTTTCTTATATTTAGTTAGAAATATAACTCATATTTATAAATTATAATAAACCATATAAATTTTTTGTTTTTTCTTAATAGTTAATCTATTTCTACTTTTGTGTCTCACATTTTTTTCAAAATTTTAAAATATATTTTCAATCAGTATTTTCCTTATTTTTAAAAATGTTGTTCTAATATCTTTGTATTTTTATATTTTTCTAGTAATGTATTTGGATATTTGGATTTTTTTCCCACCAAATCTTTATATTTTTTTAAATCTAATTCTTAAGAGTCAATCTACTCTTCAAGCCCTTTTGTTTAATGTTATTTTCTATTATTTTAAGGTCTTGTCTAATTGCTCTTTAGCAATATTTTGAACATTATTTGCACTGGCTCTCGTCAGATCACAGTATCAACTGAGATTTACTCCAAGTTTTTCCCAAATTATGGGATTTTTTTTGGATGCGGTTTTAAAAAACACTTCCTGACCTAAATAAGTGTTTGTGATCTCCTAATTGCTCCTTCTATAAATTAGCCCAGGATTTTGGATTAGTTCATTACTCTCCAAGCTAGATGCTTCACCATTTTATGTGATGGCAGACTTTAACCACTCGGTAATCGTGACGGTTTCAAACAATTAGCACAGTATGATTTAATATTGGTTTACCAATGATGTCACACTTAATCATATCACGAAGTAACGAAGGTGAGGCATGAGTTGCAGTCTGTGTGTTTATACGCGGTGTCTTTAAAACCTCCCACAAACTTCTGGAAAGAGCGCAAGCTACATTTGTCAAAAAGATGGATGTTCCTCCCGGTTCGTCCTTCCTCTCAATGCCCAAACCGAGTCCCCCACTGAGTACGCAAGCGGCGGAAAAGTCAAAACCCGGCAGACTGATTGCACCTCCTTTTAAAGTTCTCCTGAAGTTCAAGTCTAGAAACAGTTTAGTAATAAAGCCCTACACAGAACTTGGTACAAGTGGAGTGTGATTTGTCGGGAATTTGAGACGGGGAAAAAAAATCCATTATGTTTGATGTGAGTGTCTCACAGCGAAAACCCGGCGAAATAACGTTAGGCCGTGTTGTAATGTGATTGCGGCTGTGCGAATATGAGATTTCTAATGGATTTGAGCACATTACAACATTCTTTATTTGTAATATTTATTCCCCACCGGTTTCAAATGCCCTTTTGCTAAGTACGACATCTCCCCTCTGCGTGTTCTCCAGCTGAGAACGATTATTCTTCTTGTGGTGGGGACATGATGGAAAAAGAAGTCTCATTTTTACATGTAAAAAAAAAAAAAATATGTAGGCATTACATTTTGCAGAAATTTCACGAAATAAGTCAAGTTGTGCAAGCATGAGCAGATCTAATGAGTTAGATTAAGGAGGACGCGGAAGAGATTGACACCCACAGATGCTCCCCGCCGCTTGACGAGATAGGAGATGGAGTGAGGCCATTATGCAAATGTCAGGTGTCAAGTGTAAATGAGACTGGAAGGACGGGAAACAGAAGTATCGGATATCATCACACTGGCGAGGTGATGAAAGCATCCCGACACGAAGGGATAGCAGAAGAGCGCCTCGGCTTTGAAGGGAAGGACAGATATTGACAGTTGGTTTATTGGAGGTGGCACATGAGTGCCTTTTTTTTCGCCTGAAAGTCTGTAATTTTGTCTTAAATTGTGGTGTATTTGTTGTTTCGTTTCTGCCAAACTGACAACACGCGTAAGATAAAAAAAAAAGATTGAAATAA
The DNA here is from genome assembly GCF_059516105.1 of Syngnathus floridae. NCBI lineage: Eukaryota > Metazoa > Chordata > Actinopteri > Syngnathiformes > Syngnathidae > Syngnathus > Syngnathus floridae. Next base: position 5,889,429 of record NC_142434.1, read on the forward strand.
AATTACGTACAAACTATATGTAAAATATATGCTCCGTTAACGTGTGTTAGTATGAATAACTTGATGCAATTAAATTAATTTAATATTACGAAAAATATTCTAATATTATTCATTTTTAAAAAAGTATAAAATAAAATGAATACATTAAAATACTCAGTTCAATAAATTCACAAAATATTACAGTAAAATATTAAAAAATAATTCAAAACTGTCCTTTCAATAAAATGTAAAAAAAAATGTTATCAATGATTTGTAAAATAATAAAATCAAGTTATATTGTTACAGTAATAAATTAAAAAGTAAATATAAAAATAAAATAATTGAATTTGAAAAGTTGAAATAATTATTACAGAGTTCAATATACAAGCCCATTATATCTTAAATTACTATTATTCAAAATAATGCTAAAAAATGCTAAAATAAATGCAAAAAAATGTAAGTTAAATGTTATTGGAATACGTACTAATTTTATACAAATAATGAACTTAAATTTATTAAATACGTTTAAATAATAATATTAATGTTGTAAAGTTCACTTAAAGTATACATAATAAAAATCTAATTACATTTTTAAAATGAAACAATAAATACAGAAATTAAATTAAAAAGTAAAATGACTACAATAAAAACAGAGTATAAACAAATAAAATTACATTCTTAGTTCAATGAAATTCATCAAATATTAAAGTCCAAAATAATTAACCAATAACTCAACTTTCTATAAAGAGAACTTCAAAAACCACCATAGCTGCTTACAAGTTGCTGTACATAAAGTAAAAATAAGAACTCTAAAAACAAATGTTCTTCAAACAATAACATAAAGTCAACAAATACAATCAAACAAAACCAATAACAAAAACAACACTGTTCTCGCCTCTATCTCAAATGTGTCTGAGTGGCAATATGTTGAGCTCGTCTTAACCGACATTATATTTCTTTTCGCCATCCCTTTCTTAGCATTTTGCGGCCCGAGCAACCTAACCTTTTAGTCACCCTTCTCGGTGATACCCTTCAGTGACGGACAGACGCAATATTCGCCATATGGCTTCGAACATGAAAGGCGTCACATCAGAGCCCAAGTGAAACGTAACAAAGAAAAAGGTCAAGGTTGTCATCTCTCTCAAGTGGACGCTCGCCGAGCAAAACATGACAACAAGCGCCTGAAAAATCAATGAATAATTTAACCCTTTGCATTAGATTCGCCCTTCCAAGGAAGTCGTACACAAAAAGACCGTCTGATCGTGTCTGCTTATATCTGCTGATAGTTTATTCCAACTCACATTAACTCATTCAGTGCCAGCCCAGTTAAAATATGTTTGACGGCTATAGTCGTATATATTTTTTATGTTTGACATGCAGAGGACCTTGAGCAAAAATAATTTCTTATTAGATCGCAATTCTTTTTCAAAAATCGTTCAGCTCTACTCTCGTAATGTGCCGGTATTCCCAGAGTTCGCAAAATTGCATTTCGTGCCAAAATGAGAGCTGTCACCTGACCCCCCAAGAGATACTTTCCAAATTCCGCCTTTGTTCGCTTTGTCTCTCTTACCTTCACTCCTCATCGCTTGGGGAGCCCTTAGGTGTGTTCCACACCTCTCACCACTAGTTGTCTTTATTGCACTTTCCTTTTTAGATTCAATCAGGGTGACACCGGAGCCCTGAGAACTATTTCAATTTACTTGCGTGGGATGGAAAGCTCTGCGTTTAACATAAAAGGCCGAGGACGAAGGTTGAGAATTTGGAGAGATAACAGCGACGGCGTGCTAAAAATAGTGAGCGGTGATGAAATGAAGGGTGGGAAATGGAGAGATAAGGAAGTGTGCCACAAGTGATGAGGCGATAACATGGGGTGTGATATCGCAATGAGTTTTTTTTTTTTATGCCAGACCGTTAGCACCTCGCATATCACATACAGTACAAAATTAGTTTCCTCCAAAAGTAATGGAATGTCAAGGTCAATTCCGTTGTTTTTCGATACAGAAGACATTTGGATGTCAGATCAAAAGATCAATATGACACAAAAATTCAGAAGTCCAGCTTTTATTTCATGGTATTTACAAATTGTCCTCAATTTACAAAAAAAAAATGGGTTCCGAAAAAGCTGTTTGTAAGTTGAATTTTAAGTTGAGACACATTAAAGTTGGTTTTAAATTTATTAAAAATTGAGTAAATTAAATAAAAAAATAAATTTGAAATAAATCATAAACAGTATTTGCTGTTTACACATATATGGTCTTAACATAAATTCAATTTAAAAAAACTGAATGACATCTTCATATCATAATGGATAGCTCAACAAAGTGTTTTTTTTTCTTAAAAAAAGAAAAAACAAGAAATTCTTCAGGAAAACGATGAACATTTAATTTATGTTTGGTGAGCATAAAAAAATTCCCCAAAAAAATCTAAAAAAATATTTTGAGGAGGGGTCAGCGCCCCTGTGGCCACCCCTCTAGCACCACCAGTGCTTTGTTTGTAAGTTGAGGACTATCTGTACATCTCGATGTTTTAAACAATGCAGGACAAAGCGCTTACTCTTTAAAGCCACCCACTTTTCATCTAAATATTGAATGTCTTCAGGTGGCCATGGAGTACACACCATAAGGAGCACCACAATGTCCATTGAATGGTAGCAAAAAATTAATCACACAATATTAGACTGCTATTTTTTTTCATTAAAAAACAACTTCTCATTCACTTGTTCTCTACTGATTATTGGAAAGTCAAATAAATATAAATTTATTTCTGAATATATATTTTATTATAATGATGATTATAGCATCCAATGGTCGCACTGCACCTGCTTATGTCTAACTATAAAATCAAAGTGTTGAGTTGCAAGAACAGTAAGTACACACAGACAGGTCAAGGGAGGGTGCCATCACCTGTCCGTCTCTATTGACAAGCTTTACACAAAGCGGATAAAAGCCATCATTTAGAGCCCCCATCACCTCCCCTTTGTGTCCTGCAGCGAGAGCCATCTCTTGCCCGATAAACCTCCTAATTGCTCTGCCGAGCATTTGAGAGAGCTCAGCAAATCTTGGGTATCCTCTGCACTACACTCAAAGTAATCAACATTAATCAAAATGCATAGCAAAAAAAATACTCACATGTTCCATATCACTCTTTTTCGGACCATTACCGGTATGTTTATGCTCTGCTTACTTATTCACCAATACCGAGCACCGATACCCGATTTTGATATGTAAAATCTTATCTTAAAATAAAATTTTGAGCAAAGATGTTTCTTTGTGGACCAAATGAGGATTTGTCAGTACTGTAGTATAGCGCCACCAACTGATGAGAAGGACTTAAATTGATGGCAGATTTTGTTTGCCTGAAATATCGGTGGCTGGTATCGGCACACATAACCTAGTATGGTTGTAAGAATGATAAGATATTCCTGTATAAAATAAAATACAGTAAATAGAAAGTATTTACATACTAAATATTTACTAAAAAGTCCAAATTAATGTACTTTAATGAATAAATGCGTATCAAAAATCAAATATGATTTTTAGCACAGAAAAATATAATGAATAAAAAAATGAAAATTAACAATTATCAATAAGCATACAATACAAATATTGTAGTCATATTTTAAAATTAATACAAACATACAGTTATACAATAACCATACTGTATATAAAATATATATATATATATATATATAATTTATATATATATAAAATAAACTAATAAAAACCGACATAAATACAAAAACAAGTCAAACCAGTGCAATGCCAATGTGCCACTCTTCCTCAAAGTTTTGTTTGCTCTTATTTGTTTAGTCCCACAAGCACACAAAAACATGAAAACATGACCTTATTAGCGGATGTAAAAAAAAAAAAAAAATTGTTTCAGATACGTTCACTTTCTCGTCAGCCTTGGAGAAAAGACTAATGACGAGGTGGTCTCGGTCGCAGCGTGAGAGGGCGTTAAAAAGATGTAAGGTGAGCGTTAGGAAGATTGAGGAGCCGCGGCACAGCAGCCATTTGTCTTTTGAGGTTCCGGTGGCGTCAGCTAAACAAGGCCATCTCATTTCCTGTTGTCTGCAGGAAGCAGCTTTCACTTGCGTTACCGCTACCGCTCGCTGCTTCTTGGGTGCTCATCAATCTCGCTCGTTTTAATTGGCCTGCACCACACTGCGACTGGCCTCCACACACAGGCACACAAAGACACTTTGAAGGTGCATTTTTTGCAAATATATGTACAGCGGGGGACCTAGCTATGAACCTTGTGGTACACCAGAGACCAATATCACACTGATTAGTATTTGTAATGCTTATAAACATAATTTAGCTAAATCAACATACATACTATATGGGTGGCTACTAAAAGTAACGAAAAAGAAATATAAAAATAAATACTTTGATCGTAGAATTTTTTTGAGGAATGCAAATTTGCCCCCAAAAAAATGAAAGCTCTGATGTTACTTTTTTTATGGTTTTAGCACATTTACCAACTAAAAGTCTAATTAATCTATGATACTTACTGCCCTCGTTATTCACTACCAGTACCTGGTATTAATAGTTTAAGACTAATAATGATCGAATTTGCTGAAGCTAGCAAAGCTAATCGCTATTGTAATCTATGGAGACTTACAGAGACCTAGTTAAGACTTTTGCTTTGTTTGACAGACATTTTATAAACTGTCCGAAGCTAAAACCACATTATTTGCAATTAATTCACTTCAGTAGTTTAGTCGGCTTATCGACTAATGACTTCAACCTCTGCATCTTAAAAAGCTGAGCCGCCATTTGTCAGGTCCATTTTTTTTTTGTTTTTTTTGTTATCACTCTTGGTCCAAGTAGAAGCCACAAACTTTGTCCTTTATCCAATTATTCCCAAACTTGTGCATTTCACTGAAGGCTATCATCCACTGCATTGCTGCATCATAGCTGAAAATATGACTGAAGTCTAGAAGCTGACATACTGCCATCTGCTGGTATGAGTGGATATTGCTCAAATGATAGTTGATTAATAAAACTGTCCATTTGAATCATACTGAAGGGAAAAGCTCTGTTGTGGCTTATCCAGGCAGTCATACTTAATTGTATGTATAACAACACACCATCAAGCATTTATATTATAATTTGCACTCATCAAACTTTTTAATTTGCTTGCTTCAAATCCCCTGGAGGAACTCCCCCCTTCCTCTATGTTATTAATTCAACGCCACCATAAAAGTAAGCGAGCGGCTCGCAATAATCCGAGCGAATCGATATTGAATGTGCAGTTGAATAACAATTAAAAAGAAAATAAGATTTAGCGTCAGCGTTGGCCGAGCGGCGTGAAAACTCTGCAAGTGTCTCCCATCCATTAGCATCCTTTTAATGACTTTGACATTCTTGCTGAAGTGGCTGAGGAGTGCCGCAGGAAAGAATCATTGCAAATAGATAAGTGCTTTGGAGTGTCACCAGATGGGTTGCGTTGTGGTGCGATGGCTTCAACGTTCTTGATAGCCGACGGTGAAATCGGAATTCAACCGAGCTCCTACAAAAATAAATGCTGAGTCTTTAAACGATACTCTCTTCTATCCCATTTCTCTTTCAGCACGGTTACACTTCTGCCGGATGGAGACGGATGTCGAGAAACAGATTTGCTTTTTTTTTTTTCCACGACTTAAATCGTCAATTGGAATCAAATTGCTTCCCGCCCCTCCTTTTTTCACCCTCACTGTACTACAACTCTTGCAGCATGTCAGTGTTTGTCTGAGCTCACCAGGGCGGCTAAGTGAATTATTTAAGGTTATTAACATTTCACACGCCGGGTTGAGGCGGCTGCCGTTTCCACAGCAACCCGGCCGATGTTTCCGAACCAAGCGTTTTCGGTTGTCATCTCTGCTCGGAGCGCGATTCGTTTATTCCGGTTGCCTCAGTCCAACCCTCCCGGCGTCATCATGCGGGTCCACGCTCCTCGCCTCCAGATGGCACGTTTACTACTCGCGGGGCCCCCAGCCGCATTACTCAAATGTTATCACCTCTGTCTACGGAAAAATCCATCTGTGCTCACACACAAAGCGGACGATCCATCATCTTGACTCTGGTATCGAAACAATGACAGTAATGACAGCCGGGGATGGATCTCGGGGCAACAAGGCAACGCGGTAAAGTGGCAACTTTCTGTCCTCCAAAATCGATTTTATTTTTCTTATTTTTTGAAGATGAAGTTGTCAGCAGTAATTGTATTTTTCTCCTGAAAAGCCGACGACTCACAGACTGTTTAAGTTCTCTCCATATTTATCGAGAGGAACTGTTTATCTATCCCGCATTGTTTGACAGCTTTAATTAGGCCACAAAAGAGTTTCTCTCCCACTTTGCACTGCGGTCGACTTTGGAGCATCAATGGAGGATTTACAGTGGCTTTAGACTGCACACACGAGGCCTCGAGTCATGCTGACTAATTGGGTGCAAATGCTGAGTAGTCTGTGAGAGTGCCAGTTTTATCCACGGGAATTGTTTTGTTTAGCCTAAGGTTACGAGCTACATGCTCCGTGTTCACATGTGCCAAAGAAAATAATGTGGGTGGGTGATGTGAAACATTGGAAAGACACATTTCCAGAAGCTTGCACACATTTCTGTTTTTGAGCTCATCATGAAGCTCTTTTGAGGGTTGCGTGTCCTCCACAGTATTTGAATTGCAATTTTGCTCCAATCAAATTTTATCGCCGCATCCTTACATAACCCTCGCTTTGTTATTGTTTCCTCGCGTCCACCGTACTGTCCAATACCTAGGTCATGCGTATCCACATGTCTTCTAGGTCAAGCAATTTTATTTTCCACAGGGTTTGATTTATTTGCGCATTTATATGTGCCGCGCGCTCGACAAAGCGCTCGCTCTTGCGTGGCGTCGGCCCCGCGGCGCGCACCAGACGAGGTCAGCGACCGGCGATCCTGACAAACGAGGTGCGCGCGGGCCTCGGCGAAGCCATACGTTAGTGTCCCACTCGCATCTGGACCACTCTGACACAGTTTGCTGATGGGATTCTAAATGTACTGTACTGGGAAAACCAGATGACGATATAGTTTGTCCCACCTCCTCTGTGCAGATTCATTCGGGAGATTGAGATGAACATGGGCGCAGGCCAGGCCAAGCAGTGCCAACTTCAAACCTTCCTGACATACTACATACATGATCTTTTCCTCAACCAGGTTGGTGACGCCATGAACCAGACTATAAGACCCCCGCTCATCTATTCCTTCCTGATGCAGGTGCGCACAGAGATCAACAAAGAAATCGAGGCGGTGAGCAAGGTCGCTGACCCCTTGAAGATTCTTGCCAATGCTGACACCATGAAGACTTTGGGTGTACAAAGACCCGTGCTCCAGGTAAAGGCCTCACATGTAGTTGACTTTTTGATTTTTCCCCTTCTTGGAACAATTGCCCAGTCAAAATATTATTTATTAAAATATAAAAATAAAATTTAAAATATTATTTGATTTTTAAATTGCTAATATCCATTCATAGCCCACACGTTTTTGCTCAAAGTCTACACTACGACTTAGTTGACTTTTTGATCTTCTTGGAACAAATGCCCAGTCAAACTATTATTTATCAAAATATAAAATTACATTTTAAAATATTATTTGATTTTTAAATTGCTAATATCCATTCATAGCCCATGCGGTTTTGCTCAAAGTCCACACCACGACTTAGTTGACTTTTTGATTATTCCCCTTCTTGGAGCAATTTCCCAGTCAAAATATTATTTATCAAAATACGAAATTTAAAATGTTATTTGATTTTTAAATTGCTATCATCTGTTCATAGCCCACACGTTTTAGCTCAAAGTCTACACTATAACTGTTTGTTTTGTCAAGAAAGACACTGTCAAATAGTTGTGTCGCAGCTCTCGGATGTGTACAATAGTGTGCGTGTTTGTGTGGTTTCTGCGGCTGCAAACGTCAGTGGCAGTTCATTACAGAGGTAGCGCGAGGCAGTGGGTGTTTGGAGTTCAGCAGGGTTTTGTTTACGGCTCGGGCCCCTCCTTAACGAGAGGAGTGCAGCATCTTGCTAATTACGGCTGCTGCGGCTAATGAGCCTTTCTGCTGATAGCGGGAGCGCGTAATAAAGCACTCCCTTTTGTTTGGGATTTTTATTTTTTTTAATTGGGTTGAATAAAAGAACCCAGCACTATTTGGCAGCGTCTTTTCACTCCTTTTATATTTTTCAGACATCGTTTTGCTACCTGTGTGTGTATGGCTTGGCACATTTGTCTATCGGCAATCAGGGAAATGCATTTTAAATTATTTGGCACAATTGCACATAGAAATTAATTTTAGCCTAACTTCTGTAGTCTTGTTGTTAAAAACAATTAGCAACTTTTGCGATCCCAATTTTAATCATCCATTTTCTGTTAACTTCGCATTGTGATTCTTACCACAGCCTGCTTAGGTAACAAATCAGGTTAACTTAAGTTCATTAGTGTCTTTTCGTAAAATATATTTGGCAACTGCTGCAGCACATTCAGGTGCAAAATATCTTGAATGTATAAAGCGACCGCTCTGCTTCTTGGGGGAGTAGTTTATCTTAACAATAGTGTTCCCATGTAGTAGCCTGGCACTTTTTCCTACCAAGAAGTACAAACTTAAGTCTGTTGTGAGCTTAATGTCCTCGCTTCTTGCCTCCGTGACTGCAGTGGATGATTAAAGATCATGGTGACTGCGCCATAAAATGCTTGCAAGGGTTTCCAATCACGTAGCAGATGTGTCTTTGTGGCGGATCGGAGTGTGACTTTTTTTTTTTTTTTGCATGTCTGTGTTAGTACGCCAGGTGTTGTCATGGACCGTCACACATGCACACGCACACTGTTGGCATCATAACCTCGGGGGCTGCTGATGAGAGGAAGAGGTAGAACTCAATATAGTTTCAGCACATTAAGCACACTGTGCCGGGCCACAGCCGCATATGGGAAACCATAGGGGAGCACATTTTATGGAGGCATCTGCTCACTTAGGGCTGTTGAAGCATGCTAAGATGCTAATGTGAGCTGGAGGTATGGCTGGAGGAAGGGATTAGCATTGATCTTTTTCTAAAGCAGTTTTCCCCATTGAAATGAATGAAAATACTGGTAATCTGTTCCATCTTCCCCATTTTATATATATATATATATTTTATATATATACATATAAATAAAACTGATGTGGAGTTTTTGAGGCAAATGTCAATTCGATTTTTATTAAAATTCTGATAACCGATTAATCGGCCAATTAATACAAAAATATATACATAATAACTTTTGTTGGTCTCATAACATGAATATGAATTGCAAGCACAATATTTGACTGACTTTTTTGGGGCCGATGTTTAATTTTTGGGTGGGGGGGATTTTGAATGCCATTATCTTTGTCTCATGGTGTGATGTATTACTGTGTACAAAAATAATCCTGGGGAAATAAACAAAGCTGTTTTAAAAGAGTTAATGGGGCCGATTAAATTCACCAATTGACTAATCGGGTGGGCCCTAATAATTACAATACCACCCGTAAATAGAACGCATATGTGAAATAAAATCCACAATGGCCGATGCACTTTTCAGCCATTTATTGAATGGCAGGAGAATAATAATACACAAACGCACTTACTTAATAGCTGCTGTTGGCCACTGCTCACACCCAGATGTTGACCTCACGCCACCACACTAGGCCCCCACTTCTTCTACCTGCGTAAATGCTGCACAGGCACAGCATTTTCTCTCATATTATTTCTGTTTAAATATGTTTACAATCTATTTGATTTGAAGTTAGGTCTCTCTGTAGCATGGCTTTTCAGCTATACCGTTCGAGTCTGCAGTAGTGTGGTTGGTTACCTTATCTAGCTACATGGCTAGGTCATATTTTTTTGTCACCCCGCTCCCTCATGAGCATAATATTTATAGCTGCATTTTGCAACGTATCGGCTTTTTAATAAATCATGTCACGTTGTGAAATATTGGGGACCCCTGTGAGACAGTTCTATCTGACTTTGCGGCAATCGCTGCGCAGGAGTCAAGGTGAACGAGCGACTATAAAGAATACCCATTCAGGTTAATAAGTAGTATCGATACTGGAGATGATTTGCCTATCACGAGTCGACAGTGGTTCCCAAAGGGGCTCGGCGGGTATCGTGTATGTATATCATTGGGTAATAATAAGATTATGATGAGCCTGACACCTCCTGGCTATATATGGTCCACAAGGAACAAGAGATAACGTCCATAGAGGTGAGTGTCCATTCGCTGCCGATAAGCTCGGATCCATTTTTTTTTTCGTTTTGTTATACGCGTGTGCATGTGGGAATCAGATGGTGAATCCAACACACAAGCATGTGAGCGCTGAGATGCTATCTGTCCAATTCTGATTGATTCATTTAATTAGAGTTAGATAGAGGCAGAATAAAGAAAGAGTGGAGGCGAGCGAGGGTTATGGTTACGCTGCTGGATAGTTTGTCAGATTGGCTCCATTTATCTTGGTCCAACCCCCCCCTTGCCCCCTCCCTCCCTCCTGTAAAGCACGTGCAACCCGCCTCTATTCACCGCCCACATTCTATACCACAACATCCATAGAATTCATTAATAGATTAGTAATTGGACAGCAAATTAATCCCACGTAGTTTTTAAAATGAATATAGTTAATAACAGTTGTAGCACCTGAGTCTGAGTCACTTGATTCTTTATATACAGTCATGATTCAATACCATTGTGAGTCTCGGTCCGATACTCAAATAAAAAATCTGTTTCACCTTATACCAATCAGCTGATATTTAATATCAGGCCCGATTTCCATACACACAACTCTACTTTTTGGCTTTTGTGACTAAATGAATTTTTTTTATACTATGAAGTATAGTGCACTATACTTTACAATACTGTTTATTCCATTCAATCAAGGCGTTTAGTTTATTTTTGACCATTGGATTTTTTAACAATGATAAATATGAACTATAATAATGATATTAACAAAACATATCCATTGTAAATAATACAAAAATAAGACTACTTATTATGACACTACTCCATATTTCAGTGTGACAATTTTTCAGGGGGCTGGGGGATGCTGAATTGAACTAAAGGCTGAAGAAATATTTTCATAACACAAAGCAAATAAAAAGTCCTCAAAAGAAAAGTCCCAGGGATGACGAAACAGAATAGAATTTTTGAATCATAGTTTAGCTCTCTCAATAACCGAAGCAAGGTCATGGAAAATAAAGCATAAAATGAGCATACAAATATGACTAACTGATTTCTATTTTTTCCCCTCATAAATATTGTTTTTGGTGGCTACTCATCAGATAGGTCACAGAAATGCGTCTGAAAACAGCCTAGTGGAATTTTACAACACAATATTTAAAAACCTGATCTGCTCAAACTTCAATCCCATATCTCCCCAGTTGTGTCCAACCCCCCCTCAAAAAAAGCCAATCATCACTATTGTATGTGTGATATGCGTATCACAGGCATGTCGCACCACCAACTAATGATGGTGACCTTTCACCATTTATATTCACATCTGCGTGTGTATGTGTGTATGAGCGTGCCCAACCGCTACCTCCCGTAATGACACTGACCTTTATTGTTTGTCGTGATGTGTGTAGGCAATGCTTATTTGCTTCCTGCTGATTGCCTCCACGCACCAACACACACACACATGTGCGGGAGAAAAGGTACGGGGAGTCTTTTATAAACCAGAGCCCCCCAGCACCCATCAGTGGGTGCCGCAATCACAGCACAATGCACCTGTTAGCTTCATCAACCGTGCCCTGTGATTTGGACTTGAGTGGGAGTGGGAAGAAGAAAAGTGGGTGGCGGGGGTAATTTACACACACGCACAAAAAATGCTCCCGTTTAATTTGAAAACACCCTAAAGCTGTTGCTTGCAGCAGCTGACGCTAACCTGCTAATTTTGTGTGACCCAATCAAGTGGGTAGCTTAGTCTTGCTTGGAAAAAAACCAAATAGCTCACTGAGCAGTTGTGACTGTTGATCTTCAGTTATATACTTTTTTCATTTGTTTTAATAGGGAAAGATTATTTGAGATTAGAGCTGTTCAAATTAATCGATTAATTGACAAGTTAGCAATTATCAAATTAATCGGTCGCTATCTTGGTAATCGTATAGAATTTTTTTTTTTTTTTTTTTGCCTTTGTATGGTCCAAATCCTTTCAGTGCAGAAAACAATACCCGAATTGGTTTCAAAACATTTTTATCCGATTAGTCGATGGAATAACCGAATCTAAAAGTATTCGATAGTGAATAATTTAGATATAAATATATTGATCGTAGTATTGAAATGTATTAAATTTCAAAGCACCACCAAATCCTTGTGCTTATAACTTGAAGATGCTCATTCCCCACTGAACTGGCTCAATCTCTGCCGAGAGCTCCCATTTCTTCTATACCTGAGGTGCAACCTACCTTGCCACTGTTATCTCGCGCCAAACACACATGCTCTCCAGGCCTGCACTGGGTCCAAACACTGCCAAATTGGTCTCAGTCTAGTGTTCCGAAATGTGCTGTTAGAAAAAAAAAAAACTTGGAAATTGATTCTAAAATTTAACCTTTAACTTTGACAACTAAGAGCATCCATTTATTTAGATGTTGACTTAATGAGATGTGACGATAGATGCGAGGACTTTGTATAATTTTGCACACCCATTAGAATAATGAACACGGGAGATATAAAAAAAAAAGGCAACAAAGAGATAATTACTCTAATGAATTTTTGCTCCACTGCAAGGACTCAAATTGCACATCTTAACTCTTTAGATTGTTTATGCCAGGACACCATATTTCATCTTGCCCGTGCGTTTCGGGTTGCGAATAGCAGGAGCGTAATATGGCGGTCCATCTGCAAGCAGCCAAGTGTGATATTGCTGCTCATCTTTCAATTAGAACACTTACACAACGTCGCGTCGAAAGCCGTGATGGCGCACCATGAAAGAGACCTTGTTTTCTTTTATGAACTCAATCTCATCAGCCCGCCAGCTATGTGATTATTCCGCCTAAATGGGAATGCATTTTTTAAGTTGTTCCTGAATATTTCATCCATCTTTACCTCTTTATATACTTATTATTACCCTCGTCAAGTGCAATAAAAATGCCGGAGGTGGTTTGGATCATTGTTGTTTTTTTTGTGTTGAGGTTTTATGGTACTTCATATGATGCTTTCCGTATTACTGTTCACTGTTTTACATCAGAATTTATCGTAAAGAGTGTTGTGTAGTGTTATTTTGCATTCCGATGTTATGTTATTACTAGAGTTGGCAAAATTAATCGATTAATTGACAAGTAATTGATTATCAATTTACTCAACATCTATTTTCATAATCGTGTAATCGTTTTGAGACGTTTTTACAATTTGGAACATTGTAAGTATTCATGTTTGCGAGGACGGAAGGAATGTGATGGAAACTAGTCAAAATTAATCGATTAATCGACAAATAATTGGTTATGGAATTAATCGACAACTATTTTAATTATCAAGTAGAGAGCCATTTCTAGCCTTAGAATCGGAGACATTCATGAATACACTTTCATGTAAAATAAAATTGTATTTTATTTTACAGTACATAATGTTCTGATGTCAATGTATATTGTAGTTACGTCACATTCTGTTATTATGTTCATTCAGTTCCCCCATGCAATGTTGAAATTTCCTTTTCCCGCCACTTCAGGATCATTTCCTGCCAGACTGACATGTCACAGTCTTCTAAAAGATTATACAATGCCTTTTGTTGGATCAAATTCCAAATAGCAATATCATCTAAATTTGGAATTTTGCCTGCTGGGTTGTGTCAACAAACTTTCATAGACCCACTTCCCCAAACAGTTCACACAAAGAGTCACGTCGGGCGCGTACATGCGAGCCATCCGCCATGTGTCAAGTAGGGGAGCCCATGTGTGACTTTCCCCTGACGTTGATGGATGATGTGTCAAGAACACACTCCGGTCACTTGACTCACCCAAGGGAGGGGTGAGCAACCGTCGATTGGCGGGGGGATCATCTTGTGTCGTGTGTATTATTTCGGCAGCCTTCTGGTGCGACTGGTTACGCCAGAAAACAAGGGTTTAAAACATTGTGACCTCTGTATGACCTTGAGGAGCACCCCTTTGGGGGTGGGGCTTCCACATGAGACATCCTCAGCTCTATCCTTTTAATGCATTAATGTAATGACCATTTTTTTTAGTTTTTTTTTAGCTCAAGCCACTAAAAGAAAATAACCACTTTTAGCAACAGCGTCCGGAGCATTAACAGCCCTTTTTTCCCCACCGGGAATGTACGGCCATTTTTTTTTTTTTTTGGCGCTTAATGACAGCAGTTTACTCCATCAAACCACGACATGCATTTGCAAAGATCGGATATTCCTCTGTGGCAGCGCTTTTAAAGTGGCGGCGTGCTAAAAGAGGAAATGCAAAGTGCACATCGCTCGGTTGCAGGAGCTTAATGCGGCAACACTGAAAGGGGAATATATGTGCTTTTCACTCAATAGCACCGCGTATTGACCTTTAAGCGTGAATCATTATGGACGTGAGAGAAAGAGATGTATAGAAGCGTTCTCTCCGATGGTAATGGTCAACGAAAATGGACTCAAATGCTCCCCTTCGCCAGTCGGTCCCTTGATTACTTTTTAATGATTTCTCGTGTCCAAAACAAATGAGCAGAAATTGACATTTGTTGGAGGCGAAGGCATCGCATTGTTTCCTCTTCTTCATTCATCAGCCTTGGACCGCTGTTAAATTCTACGTTTTCGCCTCTGGCTTATTGTTGTGTCTTAAATACTTTCAAAATGGCTACTCTCGAATTTGCTCAGTTTTATATAATGGATCCCTCACGAGTAGGAGAGTGTCCACCAATGCCAAAGTGATATTGATTTGGATCAGCACCAAGTGGTAAATCCTCATGTCCAACATCTGCCCGCACTTTGTCCTTAAAATTAATGTGTTGCTCAACGAAATTAATGCCAACAAGTTTCCTGCAGGGGATGTGTGCTTATTGTCCGCAGCCAGGGTCTTAGTGTGTGCAGTGCTCGGTTCTCGGGCCCGTTATGGATCATTACGTCTCCCAGCGGAGAGGCCGCTCTATTTGTGTTGCCTGCTGGTGACATTATGAGCGAAGGGGGAAAATGAAAACTTACCAAAAAAAAAAAAAATCTTGTCATGAGTCATTTGTTGTCATCTCTCGTTCTGCCCGCAGAGCACCGTGGTGGTGGAAAAGTCCATCCAGGATCTGATGAATCTCATGCAGGACCTGAGCTCCTACTCCAACCAGTTCCTGGAGATGGTTTGTGACAAGCTCAAAGAATATAAGGAGATCTGCAACACAGCCTACAGGTAACCCCTAAAAATTATTATTTATTATATAAATAATTATTGTTTTGTAAATTATTAAATTATAGATTATTATCGTCATGCATTTAATGAGTTCATGTTATTTACGGACTATAAGGTGGAACATAATATATATTCCTAATATAATATAAGAATTAATATTGTCAAAAATTGACAGTTCGTCTTATAATCGGGTGTAACGTGTGTATTCATGTCAAATTGTTGTTAAATAAAGTTTGACCAATTTGCTGCACCCGTGTGTTTTGCCAAATGTGCCTTATAACCCGGTGCGAAAAATACGGTGACATCATGTCCGTCTTTAGGGGAATAGTTCAGTGTGAGGAGAAGCTGACCATCAGCGCTTCGTGGTCCAAAGACGAAGACATCAGTCGCTTGCTCCAGTCCCTCCCCAACTGGGCAAACATGGCTCAGCCAAGGCAGACACGACAAAAACGAGAAGATGAAGAGGACTTCACACGGTACGTATTGATACGCATTTTTTTTCCAATGTCAAGTTACCAAGACTCGGCAAACAAAGGTTGAGGAAAACCCACAAATCATCTTAATCCTCCACTACACAGGGCGGCGTTTGCCAAGGAGTCGGAGGTGCTGACAGGCAACCTCGGCGACAAGCTCATCCCAGAGAACGAGATCCTGCGCGACGTCAGCGACCTCAAGTCTCTAGCCAACCTCCACGAGAGCATGGAGTGGCTGTCCGGACGCCTCAAGGCCTTCTTCGCCAACCTTCCTCCGGGCTCGAGTGAGTATCCAGCCGCCGGCACCTGAGGCGCTTCGTCGTTTTCTCGGATCATTAATTCTATTCCGCTCGTTATTAGCGGAGCAGTAGCAACGCCCGGGGGGGGGCGGGGCTAGGTTGGCAGGCAAATGTCACTGTTGAGCGATGATGATACTGTTCACGCAAAAAAGTCACACTTGTGAAATCTGCTCAGCGCAGACTTGAGATTTGTCAGTTGAAGTCACCTGCAGCAGTGAAAAGAGCCTCGGGCAGGTCTGCCTGTTGCTCACTGATAGCGCCAAATGCTTTTTTTTTTTTTTTTTACGCTACCATACTCACGACTGCTGTAAGCTCCTGCTGAAGCAATTCTTGCTCATTGGGAACAGACTTTCGAAAATACCCTCGGTAGCGTCACAGCAACAATCCTCACGTAATGATCGTTACAAGATTACAAGACGCCTCACATTAAAATACACAAGCCAGATTTGACGATTTATTACGATTTCTACTGTGGCCCATTCAGGCAGCGAGCTAGTTGAGTCTGAATTAATTGCGCCCTCTGCTGGTAGGAATCAGATTTATGGGACATTATGAAGTTAGCTCACCCTCAAGCGGTATTTTTTTATTCAGCTTATACCTGCGCTCCATTAATTTTTTGTCTGAGTGTATTTTCACACACTCATTATCGTCCCTATTGGAGTTGTCACACCCGCCGCCATTATCCTTTCTCAGTTAGCGTGTGCGCTTAAACGCCGCCGCTAATCAAAGCGCTTGAAATCGTTTGCGATGTATTTGCCCGCTCTGTCGACACCTCTGCATCATTCGGTGTAAATGCTCTCGATTGTCTTCCCCGTTGAGGGCAATTTGGATTTGTCACTTTCCTCGATTTATCCATTTAAAAAAAGGTTCCCGGTTTCACTTTCTTATCCTTGATAAGGATTCAATAAAAAGAGCAGACAAAGTAATTGTCATTAATTCATGTGTGTGTGTGGAGGCGAAGGGCACTTACTTATCATGCCAGGACAGCCCGAGCATTGTTCATTATTTAGTGTTTGCCGAGCTGATGAAGTACCAAGTGTGTGTTAGCGTATGAATGCGTGTGTGTGTGTGTGAGGGGGGGGTCTACCTTATCTCATCCCGCCCGCCCCTCACGTCCATGCCTCTCCAAATTGGATTTTATATTACAGGAGCAGTCAGGTATGAACAACTCATTTTCCTCTCCCTCTTCTTTTTCTTAAACACTTTTTTTCCCCCTTCTCTATTCCTTTCAGCCCCCAACGTCAACTCGAGAGCATTTCATGTTTTGTTTTAGTCGAACACGCTGATGAATGTTAACTGGAGTGTAGGCGAGGCTTTGGCTTTTGAATGCTGCGTTCCAAAAATGGATTCTCTTGTTGCTACACTTGACCTCAAATTGAATCTGTTTGCATCAGAAAACACGATTTTATAAATTTAATGTTCATGAATATTAAGCCTGTAACAATACAAGTTTTAAAGACAAAAAAAAAGATGTAATTCTAAATGTATTCACATCCAAAAGGTCTTTTTATTTTTTATGTCTTGTACTTGGGTCATCTGAGTCATGAGAAACATTCATTAAAACCCTCTCATCTCCTTTGTGGCATAATTTGACAACAATAATCGTCTTTTCCGCATAACCTTGACTGTGTACTTTTCCACCACGTCCATTAAAAGCAAGCACTTTGACTAAAACTCTCATTGCTATTCCAAACGGAGGCCGACCTGGAGGCGTGTGTGCAACAGGAGATGACAGTGTTGTTTGTGCCAGTTGAAAGAAAAAAAAAAAAATCACCTTTTACTTTATCCTCATGGAGATGCCTTGT
Source organism: Syngnathus floridae (assembly GCF_059516105.1). Taxonomy (NCBI): domain Eukaryota; kingdom Metazoa; phylum Chordata; class Actinopteri; order Syngnathiformes; family Syngnathidae; genus Syngnathus; species Syngnathus floridae. Next base: position 5,907,312 of record NC_142434.1, read on the forward strand.
GGAGATTTTGGTATTTTGAAATCCCCAAACTCATGAAGACATTTTTTTTGTCTCACCTTGGTGGACGCCGCTCAGTAGCTGCGCTCATTCTACCCGGGGCAGCAAAATAATTAATAACTCTCCTCCTCCGCCTCTTCTCGCTTACTTACTCCATCGTCCATCGCTTATGAATTATTCATGACGTGCGCCGCCCCTGCAGCTTGCTCTTCTTTGCTCCTGTTCCTCCATCTTCCACAAAAGAATGTTTGTCAGCGCTAAGTTTTTCATGTCCTCGCTGAGGCTGAATGATTAATTGAATTCCAATCGAAATCGCAATGCATTTTTTATATCGCTGAATCTGAACGTTGGCTCATTTACAGCAACTGGTGATCTAGATCTTATTTGGCTGACAGAACTTTTGGTGTTAGCCTGAGTCATGCTTTGCGCCACCGTCGTATGGTGTTCCTCAGGGTTCAACTACGGGGCCCCTGCTGTTTTTGCATTTGATGCTCCGTTTTAAGAAAACACAGTTTTTACTGCTATGCGAATGTGTTTTTTTTTTTTTAAACTTTGGAGCAATGAGGCTTTTCGCCCATCTGTCTCTGCTAATGGCAAGCCCCCGTGCTGCGCCACCGCCCTCGCATCATCAAAGCCACGCGAAAATCCATATGTATGCCTTTATGTCTTTATGCGCATATGTGGGCACCCCCTTTAGTGACCCCCCGCCGCATTCGCCACCATCGTCTCCCTTTCTCGTTATTTTAAGGCGGCCGATGTAAGCGTGATGTCGGAAGGTTCCTCAGCCGGTGTCTTCACCTCCTAATGATCTGATAAGTTGACCACAGGGAGTATCCGCCTAAATTCAATCACGGGAAGTCAATTAACGCCTTTCCCAGGAGAAATCACTACGCAACGGCTCTTGTTATTGGCGCAAGTCATTACGGCACCAAGGGGATTGATATCAAACCGGTGACGGAGGCGAGGAGATATGTCCACGTGGTTTGACAGTATGACACTCCAGCTGGTTCGGTGAACCAAAATAATCTGCACTAGTTAATTAACTGCCAAGTCCTATGCAAATTGAAATATACTAATCAAAATGCTTTATCTTCTATATGTCTCATACAAGTCGAGTCACATCCAAACCGCCTCCCCGTGTTTGCCTTGTTGATTGGATTGGACTGACCCCCGTAAGTGGCCGATATTTGTCCATGCCGATGCGCTCCTTATCGGTGGGGGTTTCATTTAAAATAACTCTAATGGGGATTGGATGTTCGCTAGTACAAACACAAGGCGTCAGCTACACGGGAGTTCTTGTCTTGCGAGGAACTCGGCAATTACGCTGATAAGACGAAGGTGGGGGCATACGAAGGTTCTGGAGTTAAGTGCGTGTTCCATACAAATGTGTTAGCACCCTCGCACACGATGGACTGGAATGGTTCACGTTCACTTCCATACAACTTAATCGCACATTTCAGAGTGGCCTTCGTTGGATGGGCTAACTCGAAAGAAGTGCTCGCTAACGCAGCTAGAAACAAATTTGTAAACGCAATTTAAGACAAGGTGGCAATTTGTCTTCATAGAAAAGTAGAAAAAGTCCATGATAGAAAACAAAAAAGTGTTACGGTTAAAATGTTTGTCCAGTATACTTGCTTGGTATTTAGAGAAACATTTCCGTATTTATTCATTGAGTAAGAAGGACAAAAATACGTTGCCACGTCCTCACTACTAGCATATTTTTGCAACTTATACATTATGTTTATTTTATTTATTTTTTGGTTTTCTTCATTTATTTGACTTAATATTATTATTAGTAGTAGTTTTAATTTATTTATATTGTTTATTTTTATTCAGAATTTTTTCTGAGGATTTTTTATCATACCTCTCAAAATAGTCTTTGCTTTGATTTCAATTTTAGTTTCATTTTTCAATATTTTCATTTATTAATACATATTTTTATATTAAAATATTACTGTAAAAAGTGCATCCATAATGTTTTCATTTTATTTTTAATGATTTTTTTTACTGTAGCAAAATCCTGGCAAAAAACAATGAGGAAGACATACAGAATAATACAATTATTAATGCAGAATAAATTAAGTGGATAATCAAATAATAGACATTTGGTATTTGGTAAACTCATATGCAGTCTAAATTCAGTAGAATCAAAGATTTTTGTTTTGTTTTTTTCCCAGAATTGTTGTGCAAGTGTATATACTATTGTCACCATTTGAGTACAGGTGAAACATACGAGAAAAGCAAGGTTGTCAGCTTTTTTCTTTCCAGTTGGAAGTCGAGGTGAGGGCAGGTTTGTGTGCTGGCTCGCATTCATGTGTGACCTTCGCAAAGGCGTGAAGACTAGCAAGGGAGTTGGCCGCGCGACTGCGGCACATCGATCGCCGACCCCTGCATTCCCCGACTCAACATCGCACACGTTCGCCTCATTGACCAAATAGACTTACATATGAGTGACGAGGCCAATTTCACCCCCGGCCCCCCTTTCCTCACCATTTGCCAATTTACGACCATTGATCCACACTGGGCTCAATTTATACACACTCATCATGCTTCCATGCTCTACGGTATGCACCCCATTTTTTAACACTCACATCCACACGGTGGGCGTTTGTGTGGCTAACACCGCAGTGCACCGACCTCCTGCTACCTCAGCAGCACAAGGCAAGCCAATAGAAGCACAAAGACCACTCGAGTGCCATGGGCGTCACTCATGTCAAAGTCAAAGTCAGCTTTTCACTTCCACGCAGGTTTGTCTCCGTGTTCGTCTGACAGCCAGGCCATGGGCGACGGCGAGCGGAGTCGGGAGCAGATCCTGCAGACACTCAGTGACCTGTGCAGGAGCTTCCAGGACATCGCCAACCGCTGCCTCCTCACGTTGCACCTGGAAGTCAGGTACTTGTAGATCAAAAAGTGCAAATCATGTCATGCAAGAAAGATGGTCTGGTGTACATAATGCCATGCTCAACATCGAGCCATAACAAGATAGATGTAGGAAATCAATTTCCTCATTTTGGGGTCACTTGATGTTGATTAGATAGGCCCGTATAATCACATTATACCACAGCTTTTTTAATTGGGAAGAAAACATTTATTAGATTTTTTTTTTTTTTTTTTTTTACAAAAATTTGGAAAATATTTGATGTACTAGAAAAATACATTTTGTTAATTTATTTTTCAATAGTGTTTAAAACATCGCATTTGTATTTTTAGAGATATTTATTATCTTAATTATCTTTAGAAAATAAATTTAATGTATTTTTAAAATGAAATATCACATTTTGATTTTTGTATACCAAATTAAAACATTTAATTCATCAAAGGAGAATGAAATATATATTCCTCAGTAACATTTTTTTCTCATTTTTATCTATTTTCACATCACTTTTATGGTCATCGTCATTATTTGTCAAAAAAATTGCAAAACACATGCCAGGTGAGGTTTGTTGTGGCAGAAGTGCAATTGTTCAACCATGACAACACTTGAGGAGTGGGAGCAAAGGACAAAGTACATTTTCTTCCCTTCCTGTAGGTGTAACCAATTATTTGTTCTATACAGTGTAGGTGTTTCCAATCTCTTATAATATCCGAGTTAATTTACCACACCATAACCCTTCTCCCCCCCTGCAAGCCCTTAATAGCCCACCATCAACCCACTTCTTGCCACTTATGCAACGTTGTTTAGGCTTTTCAGCCAGGAAAAGGAAGGGAAAAAAAACTCCCCGAGGCGTGCGTCCTGCAATACGCTACACTCCATTGGCTTCCCTCATCCGCAGAATTTCCCCCGATAGTTGTACCAGTTAAATGAAGCCGTGAAGAAGAAAGCGCGCAGGGTGGGAGATGATAGGTCATAGGAGGCTAATGCAATACGGTATGTTGTTTTTTTATGTGGGCATCTTCATAAACTTCTAATGTATGAATTGGAAACTAAAATACAAATCATTCTTAAAAAAAATGCTGATAAACATTCAATGTTTTTTGTGAAAAACCATCCATCCAAAAACATCCCCAAAACAGAACCACAAAAAAACCCACACAATTTAAATGTTAGAAAATTATTGGAAAAAAAAATTGAGAATAGATGAACCGCAGTTGCCCAACCACATGCACATTTCCAAACATTTTCAAGTAGAGATGCGCAATTAATGACATTTCTATAACAAATATGATTATTACACTGTGTGATTACAAAATCGGCACAATTGTAAAAAAAAAAAAAAAAAAACGATTATCATAAATTGGAACCACTAATTTTATAAAGTTTGTTTGGTCCTAAGGGAACTTACATAAATATAGTTTTTCAATTGACTAAAGTCACATTTAAACATTTACTTGTGTTGGACCAAAAAAATAAATGACCGTTTGAATAATCGTGATTTCAATTATTACCAAAATAATCTATTTTTTTTCCAATCCTGTTTCAAACCCCAAAAATTTATTTTAAAAAAATTGTAAATTTATTTTGGTGTGGCCCACAGGCCATCATAGATTCTCTGACTTAATTTAGTTCCAGGTAGGCATTTGGTTAATTCGTCAGCTAGCATTAGCGGATGTAGCACTTCTGATCCACTACTTGCAAGAATGCTACCAGTGTCATTTTCAGCCAAATATTTTATTCACCTTTGAGGCATTGCTGCTAGTTTGTTGTACATTTGCCGAGACGAAAGCTTCGCTTTTCTCCGCATTCTTCTGCAATTAAATGCTTTTGAACCTAACATTTTGCTTCTGTGCCTGAAAAAGGCACCTTTTTGTGTTTGAAAGACTGTGTGTGTACAGGAGTCTTGTAAGTGCATGGCGTTTAACCTCCTAATCATATTTCCCCGCTGAATAGCACCCAGCTGTGATGAGCGCCGCAAATACTGTTTAAGAAAAATGTTGTGATTTGGCTTTTAAATCAAGACGTCTTCACACAGAGTGCACTGCTTCCACTACCTGATCCCGCTGACCAAGCAGGGCAACTACGCCATCGTGGCTAACGTGGAGAGCATGGACTACGACCCGCTGGTGGTCAAGCTCAACAAGGATATCTCGGCTATTGAGGAGGCCATGGGAGCCGCGCTGCAGCAGCACAAGTTCCAGTACATCTTTGAAGGTAAACCATTAAAAACTGGTGAGAAGAGCAACCGCGATAAAAGTCAGTTTAGCTTAATGCTAACAAATAATGCTAAACGCATAGGTGTTCTGTCAAATAGTACTATTGTTAGAACCCTTTAACAGATTTTAAGACAAAATAACAATACATATACAGACAATATGACAAGACTCACAGGTATCTATTCTTTATCCCCTGCCAAGAATTGCCATTCTTATATGCTAACCTGCTAACTGTTAGCTTACTGCAGCTTACTCAGGGGTTGTGTACATCTTTTTTGCCTTGTGGAATGGGTTCGAGTCATGGCATTTTAATTCTTTTCAATTTCATTCATCTAACTTTACTCGTAAATCTTAAAGAACAAAAGTTTTCAGACCCACCAACTTAGGACTCACTGAGTTCAAATCCAGACTTCAGGCCACAAGTAAAATCAAACACACTTCCAGTGTTCAAGTTCACAAAAGTGCTTATGGGCTTCCAACAAAGGTCTGGGCCACCTGATCTCCTGCATCCTCATCAACGGCGCTCAGTACTTCAAAAGGATCAGCGAGTCCGGCATCAAGAAGATGTGCCGCAACATCTTTGTGCTACAGCAGAACCTGACCAACATCACCATGTCCCGGGAGGCCGACCTCGATTTTGCCAGGTATTCTTCTCTTCTACTTAATATTTTTGGGGGGGAGTAAGAGGACATTGATTAGCCCCTTGTTGCTCCCCTCTGTCAACTTTGATTACGATTGGCGATGCCTCCTCTGTTCTGTTCCTCCACCGTTCTGATTGCGCGGCGCAGAAGCGTTGATTGGGAATTGACGTTGTTTACACTTCCTGAGACTCGCCGGACACACTAAACCCCTCTTCTAATTATTCATCCTGCACAGCGTTCTACAATTTTTTTTCCAAGAAATTTGCTTTTTTTTTATGTTGGGTGCACAAGGATGGTGTACTTAATGATTTGACCCTTTCCCATGCATGTCATGTGTTGTCTTAGCGGACGACTACGTCTGAAACTGAGGCGGTAACATTTTTTTTCGGAAGACTGCTCTCGTGAGAGGCAAGCAGATGCTCAGCTATGTACACATGTACTTTGTATGTGTGCATGCGTGTGTGTGTGTTAGGGACATGCTGTTTTTCTGCCTCCGTTTGGAGAAAGAGTGGCAGTCAGAGAGAAGGAGAGAACTGGACAAGGGCACAGTAATAAGCATTGATCTGAGTTAAAACTGAGCAGAAGCCCAGCAGCCAGCACTGCAGAATGCATGAAGAGCACACAACACACACGTACGCACACACACAACTCCAGCTGTGAGATGTTGAAACATTGCCACCATGTGGCAAAATATGAACACAGCCAATCTCCTCTTGTGTCGCTCATGGTCAGACACACTAAATTTAGCCTGTCACACGCCGTCCCCTCTCGTTGTCCCAACGTGCCGTCAACAACTCCAGCAGAGACAAGATGACAAAAAAATCCAAATGAAACGCGATACAAAGTTATCTTGCGTTGCCTGGCAACGGGCCACCTTGGACGCTGCAACTTATTCTCGTCCCCGCAACATATGGCAACGCCTTTTAAGAGAGATATAATGATACAATTGTGTTTTTCTGTCGGGTCCTGCCGTAGCTTCAGATGTGCGAGTTATTTAAAGCCTTCGGAACTGGTTTCGATTATTCAAATGAGCTTGTGTTTCTTGTGCTCAGGGCGTCTGAACGTACCGTAGCAACTAATGAGCGGCTGCTTTTAAATGCAGTTTGAATCAGGTTTTAAAGGGCCAGTATGTCTTGGTACTGCGAGAGTAGAATATAACAATGATTTTGAACATCTCAAAATGGGAGAACCACCCCCCCCCCCCACACACACACACACGACAAAGCAAAATTGGGAGGAAAAAAAATCTGAAGAAGCTAGGCTAACTGTTAGCTAAGACTATTTGCTTACTACATGATGGTGAATAACTTGTGTGATACTATAATATACAAACACTTAACGCAACTAGCGTATTGGCTAGTTGGCAACTAACAATTGGCAGCGCTAGGAGTTCTTTCCTAGGGGGAGGTAATGCCCCTGGCCCTCCTCCTAGCTCTGCCAGTGCTCCTCAAGTTACTTCCTAATTGCTTATTGTTCCATTTTATGTTACTACAAACAAACTCTCTGTTGATCATAAATACTGCAGTGTCTTAATTTCCATATTTAATTTGTTTTGTGAACTAAGCAAAACAAAAAAAAACCTTCGCTCATTTCTCCCCAATGAAATTAATGGAAATCCCATAAACTGTTCCTTGTGTGTTCATAAAAGACCCAACAAAAAATGGACCATCTTGTTTTTAATAAGCAAACCTTGTGTTGTTTTATTATCTTCTACATCTGTTACTGCACCATTTATGTTCCAACGATTTATAACACCGTAACATTTATGCTAGTTTTGTTAGCCCTGTTAACTTGTGTGTTAGCATTAAGCTTAAGACTTTGTTCAAAGTATGTTTAATTTCCTAACCACTTTAATTCATTTTTAACATCAACAAGAAGTGGCAAAAAGGTTGATAATGTGACGTTAGCCACCAGCCCGCTTTGGTTTGTGCTTGAACCCTCAAATTAGTTCCGCCGTACCATCATAAACGCCGCGCGGTGACCTGTGTCGGCAGGTAGCAAAGGACTGTCATAGCCTGCCTCCAGCTCGACTAACACCTGTCTGACAGGCTGGCTCCCAAACTGTCTGCTTCAGGAAACGACTACACTCATGCGCGTGTGCCATTGTGGCAAGCAAGCCAAAGTGCTGCGCCGCGTCTCTGGTGGAGAGCCTGTGGTAATAAGTACAGCTGACAGGCGTGTCAGAAGCTAGTGGGGTGTCAACAGATAAAACTGTTTGTATTTAGGGGCCCCGGCTGTAGCGTACTGTCATTTCCATCGTCGTCTGCCTCGCTTCCCTGTCACCCTTTTCTTTTTGTTTCCCTTCTTTCTTATCACGCCCTTTTTCTCTCCGGTTTCCTGTCATCATGCCCCTTTGTTTGACAAACCAGTAACTTCAAGGACATTTTACACTGAATACTTCGCCTGCATTCATTCATGACGTAACAGCTAGCGGCTAGCAATGAGCGATTTTGAAAACTAATCTAATTGTGATTTTTTTTACCCTTCAATATTGCAGCTTACTAAGCAATTATTTTTTTCAACATAAAAGACACAAGCATTGTAAGGTTATAGTGAACTCAATTCAAGTGCACAATGGGAATTAATTTGGCAAATTCATCAAAAAAGAGGCTTTGAGCTGTTTTATGCAGTTGAAGTTTAGTCTCAAACATAAAATTTTAAAATAATACCCACTGGAATTAGAACAAGCACATAGCAGAGAAAAGCATTTAGGTTAATGCTAGCAACCAATGCAAATCACTATAAATAGGCTAACAAATACCCTCAGCGTTGTGGATTTAAAACACTTGAACTTATATTTTATTTTATTCTTATTTTTTTGTGGGCATTATATATTGTAAACATGCATATTTTGATTCACTTATTTGGAAGCTTGTTTTTCAAACTGCATGGCTTCACTGTGAGCCCGAGACAAAGCAGACTCATCAGTCCAGTCGGATGTTGTGGTCGCAGCTGATGGAGAGGATCACGGCCGGCCTCCCCATCCATCCTCGCCCTCACCCCCCTCCATCCCTTCCTCCTTCCTTCCCTCCATGCCTGCTCAGCTAACTAATGTGTGACAGCAAACGCGCTGACAGAGGCAGCTTGTAATGGCCTCCTCACTCATTCATTACTACAGCAGCAAATGAATTGTGATCGCTCTCCGCTTCTTCTTCTTCACACGTAAGCTCTGCGGCGTTCACACATTGTAAAGTGACTTAATATTCTTTGTGAAATGGGAAGAGTGTGTCTGTGTGTGTGTGTGGGTGTGTGTGTGTGTGTGTAGGAGGGGTTGTTTAATTAAATTGTGATGTAAATTACACCACAGGGACACATGGGTAGCTCTCTTGTGGGTTACTAATAATAAACAAAAGACCAACATGTAGACGCAGGTGTTAACAACGCCGGCGTTGCAATGTAGTAGTAGTGCAATAGTAGTGTAATTTATGCTCAGCCTTTTATTTTTTTGGCTATGACTTGGGGGAATTTGAAGATGCAAACGCAAGATGATGCCAGCAAAACTATTATACAGTATCATTTTTCAAAAAAAAAGGCTCCAAGTTTATTATTGCCCAGGGCAAGTCTGCTAGCTTAATGCTAACACACAATGTGAAATGTCTCAGACAAGCTAAAGAAAGTAGCATTTATGTTGCAATGGCGCAGCAACACAGATTGACAGACAATGTAACAGCACTCATTCTTTATCCTCTGCAATGAACAGATCATATGGCAGTTTACTGATCAGTTGCTACGGTCTGTTATATTTATATATTGTACTGCCACCTGGTGGCCTGGAGTTGCACAGTTAATTAATTACGATTCACAAACGTTTGTTTTTATTTTGCGTTCAAGAAAACACAACAAAAGTAGATTGCTTTAATTAAAAGTAAAGTAAATTGTTTTGGTTTGAGGGCTGGAACAGGCTATAGACATGTCCATTTATTTATTTTCACAAGGTAAGATACAAATGTTTCGAGTTTCAAGCATGGTAATGCGGAAAAATAGACACAAAAATAAACTTTCATTTTCTCTTCTCTCCACTTTAGGCAGTACTACGAGATGCTATACAACACGGCTGATGAGCTGCTCCACCTAGTGGTGGACCAGGGCGTGCGCTACACGGAACTGGAGTACATCAACGCCCTGACGCTGCTCCACCGGAGCCAAACAGGCGTGGGCGACCTGAGCACCCAGAACACTCGACTCCAGCGTCTGAAGGAGATCGTTTGCGAACAAGCCGCCATCAAGCAGGCCACCAAGGACAAGAAGATTACGACTGTGTGATCAGACGCCAAACTTGGGGCTCATCTCATTTTCTTATTACACACAAACTGCTGCTTTCATCAACCCGAGTCATGCTGCCTGTAATGGTCATATTATAAAGCACGTGAACCCAACTGGTCCCTTAAAGTTCCATAGAGTGGACAATGGTTTTGTGTATAGTGGTGCCTTTAGAATTATATTCAGTATCTCAAATCATATTTCCCCATTGAAATGAATAGAAACTGGATACTTCTGTCCCTACGACTACATTTGAAATTGCCTTCCTCTATCAGTTTCTGTAAACTAGAATCCTGGAACATAAACTTCTCCGTCAAGCAGCCCTCCCTCTGTTTTAGTTCATTAACTTGGGAGAGGAGTACTTAACAAGAGGAGCCGGAGGAAGAGGGCTTTGTCAATACCTCAGTGGCCCACCACAATCTATCATATTGACACTTTGGTCCAATGGGAAAACAGCTGCAGGTTCCCCTTGGGCAGGTTTGACGAAACTTGGCGTAAACCCTTAAAAAGCTGCTTCTTGCTGCAATTCAATACATGAGAAACTTGAACAGAATGTTAAGTAACAGACTGTGTTACTGTCACACTAAAACATGTCAAATGCTCAATTCTTTTTGCTTTTTATTCATTTTTCATGCTTAATTTCCTCACATTTTTATATATCAATGTATAAATGCAGATTAGATACACAAATTGGACCATTCCTATTTGTCACCTGCTTACACACAATAAACATTTAAATATTTTCTGTATGGTATTTTGATTTATTTACATTGAACACTTTTAAACACAAAATAATTATGTGAAATATTTATATCAACATCGTTAGTTATTAAAATACAACGCATTTTGACATGTTATTTTGTTAATCCTTTAATGATTGCGTCACTACGTCACGTGATTACCCACGGGTGCCCCTGATTACCTCATCTGGTAAGGTGGTCAACGCCAAACGATGTGTGTTGCAGATGCGTCCATACCACTCTTCTAACATATTATTTGGTTTCGTCGTCGGTTCCAACTTGACAGGTAATAAAACCTCTTCTTTTTGCTATTACTCTTCATTCTGAAGTTTTAAATTGTTCGCGACTATTTGGGTATGCGTTCATTTCACAATGGTGTTAGATATCGAAAAACTACATTACCCACAATCCCTTACGCCACGCAACTATACGTTGCTGGGCGACACCGCCAAAAGCCTTGGTGTGCTAATTGCTAGACAGCTAGCTCCATTACGTCACAACGACGGCGTCCGAGTCCGTTGTCTAGTGTCATTTTTTGACGACTTTTCGTCATTTATTAATTTGAATAACCAACCAATAGTTAAGCTGACCGCCTTGAGAAAAGACGACCAGATGTGTGGACATGACAGAAATTGTAAGTGTGACTGTAAGTGAAAAAACTTGCCGTGTCCCTGCTGTATTTGTGTAAGTCACATTTGTTCCCAGGTAAATGTGATATCTTTTGAGGTAATAACATTAGATATGGCATAATTTACAGATAATGCAAGTTAATGCTCCTTAAGTAAGTTGTAAGACAAATTATTATTATTTTATTAGTATTATTAGTATCATGTCACTCTTTAAAAATTGTCCATTTAAAATAACATTATTACAAGCGAGATGGCACACTGCAGTTGTTGCACAAATGTGGTTCTTAGATCTGTTCACAGGACTTTGTTTTAAGTGCCGGGTTGGTGGCTAGCAGCCTGGCCCGCCTTGGACGCTTCGACACTGGACTACAGCACCCATACCACCACGTCGCACTTCCCGTAAGATGCATTTCTACAGCTTATAAACGCTAAATAAAAAATATTCACGTTTTTTTCAACCCCCACTTTGTTTACCAGGGTCACAGGCTCAGGGACATCTCAGTTTTGTGTGAGTATGTTCACCTGCAAAACCTGGACCTGTCAAACAATGGAATTACAGGTACATAATGCATAAAAAATACATAATATCTGAATATTGTTGTAGGTCTTTTTGTATCTCTATATTTTTTTCCATCTTCTAGATCTATCATGCGTGAGCCACATGCCCTTCCTCGTCATCCTGGATGTCTCTCACAATGAAATCTCGGATTTCTTTGGCTTCGAGCCTCCGAAGAACCTAAAGGTACCGGCAAGCAGGACCTTGAGCTGACAGCAGAAGACAAAATTTGACTGGTGGCTGCGTTATTCCCCATGACGGGCCCGCATGCCATCTGCCGTCACTCCAAACCTGCTTAAAAGGCTTTAGACGCCCTTGAATGCTCAGCTAATTGAATATCCTGGTGGAATTAGTCAATTTTTTTCCCGCTGTTTTTACAGGAGGTCAACTACTCCTACAACAATTTGACAGAAATGAAGGACATGTCGGACTACGAGGCACTCGTCAAGCTAGATCTGGACCGTATCCTTCTAATATGCAAAAAGAGTAAGACGTATGCATGTTTAGTTGACGCAGCGCCCTTGACTCACTGCAATTCAGACAACCGCCTGAAGCAGATCCACGGTTTGGAAAAGTGCCGCAAATTGAGCTATCTCAGCGCGGCACACAACATCATCGCCAGCGTCTGTGGTCTGGACGATGTGCCGCTTAAAGACCTCAACCTGGTCAGTCCGCTGTACAAACAGCCCAAGATGTGCTATTTACTTTATTGAAAGTTTAGTATGTACTAAATGGAAATAGAAATGCAAAAAATTGCCTTCACGTCAAAGCCCTAATTTCACCCAGAGGCGAATTGAAAGCTATACTGATTAGTTTTTGTTTGTGTGTGTCTTGACATGGAAAGAGAATTTCATGAATGAGTCCAACGTAAAAAAATTACAATTAATTGTGAAAGATTATCATTAATAATATTAATGAGTAGCAAGAGTGAAACAAAACAATTGGTATGCCTCACTGTAATTTGTAGGATTTTGCACGAAAAGTAATTTTTTAATTTCAATTACATTCACATAGATTACTGCTAAAAATTTAAATGATGTTCAGCTAACTCAATCTGATTTCAAGAGCACTTGGAAAAACAAGCACACGTGAAAGAATGTGCTTAAAATAATTTAAATTAACCTTTAGAAAACAGAACAGCAGTAACAGTTTAATGTGAATAAAATAAGGGTTCAAGAATTGTGCCGTGAGGGACACCAAGCAATAAAAATTGCTTCCTCTCTTTTGTCTTTTGGATTTATCCAGCTTTCCACATTAACTGAAACCTTGCCCTCGTCCCCCGTACCACCCTTTCCCTGACACGTTGCCTCCACGAACAGCCAAACTCGTCCCGCAGCACATCTCGCCCTCTCCCGACAAGCGAGAGCCGCCCTCTGCCAGGCCTCCTGCTCGACGAGCGCTTGCCAGGCAACGAGATAATGACTTTAGTCAAAGTGTGTAAACTAGCCCGTGAAGGTTTGGCTTTGTGCTGAATGAGCACCTTGCCAGCTGTCGGCTTGCCTCATCTGTCGGAATTTAGATGGCGTGGAACCCTGCGGAGCGACCGAATCTCACCTCTAATTTGAACTACGGGGATTCATGGAATGCATTTGTGCTCTGTTAAATGTCTTCTCCATCTGTGTCCAGAGGGGGAACCAGTTGCAAAGCACGGAAGGTCTGGAGAACCTAAAGAGGATACAAACTCTGGATCTGTCCGTGAACTACATCAGCAGTCTCGCCGGTCTCACCAACCTGCACCTGCTGGGCTCTATCAACATGGAAAGAAATCAGGTGTTTGTGCACCACCGTAAATGAAACGCCAGTGCACACTTTGACATTAACTACCTTTTCTGAAAACATAGATTCTCGAAGTAGAGGAGTGTAAGCACATTCGAAATCTTCTCCTGCTGAGGGAATTGAATCTTTTGAAGAACCCTGTACAGGTAACGTAAAAAGTCGCCACAAAATATCTGCCTTTGCAAAGTTTTGACTTTCAAAGAGGTACTTATGTAACAATATGTTATGCTGTGTGTTAGGAGCAGCCCGACTACAGGTTGTCGGTGGTCTTCCTCATTCAGCATCTGACCACGTTGGACCAAGAGAAAGTCACTGTTGAAGAGAAGGTTTGCCATAAATGCAATTTATATGTGCAGTAGGATGTCGCACTATGTTTGGCATAAGACCACCCTCTAGTGGTATGTTGAGGAATTACTTAATTAAATGTTTTAACTCCGTGATGGTATGTGTGATTCAGTTGGATTTTACTTTGAATTACAAGCAAGCTGACTGTGGTGCAATTTTTATTGATTAGTACTGAATGATTTTGAAAAATAATCAAATGCATTTGAGATTTTGTGTCCTCAATATTGCGAATATCATTTAATACGGGGTTTTTTTGGGTCAAAAAATCTACAGTAAATGCAATTTTTTTAAACTCAATTGATCCTAAGCTGTTGTGTTCTTTTACACCAAATTGTAGCATTTGCCATTTGAAGATTGCAGTTTACTACATTGCCATACCGATACTGGGTATCGATGCTGATACAAGCCTTATTTGAAGGTATCGGTTCTTGTGTAAGCTGCCGATACTAGCCACAGATACTTACATATTCAAATAAAATATGTAGTACAAATAGAATATGTTATACTACTGAGGTATTGGCACTTAGTATTGGTAAGTACTCAAAGAATCAGTACTCATACCAATATCGGTCTGAAAAAAAAGGCATATCAAACATTCCTAGTTCAGCCCTAGTATTTATTTTATTTTTTTTTACATTTGGTGTACCGATTAAATGTAAATGTTTCACTGCAGGTGTTGTCCATCAATAAGTACGACCCGCCTATGGATGTGGTGGCATCCAGAGATCACATGACCCAGCTGATGTATCAGCTGATGCAGCCTCAGCACCTCTATGACACGTCGGTATCCTCGTCTTTTCAAAGTTTTCACCGCTTCATTTCCTTCTGCGTCCTTGCAAGCGAACCCATTGTTGCACCGTCGCTCATCATGTCTGACATATCTTTTCCAAAACTAGCCACGTTTTTCTTTTTTTCCAACAGCACCTTTTGGGGTTTTTTGTTATCTCTTCGCTCAGACAATGAAAAAAGATGAGTTCATTCATCAGTTGCGGACAGATAATTCACCCGGAATTGTTACTACAGTGGAAAAAAAACCCACATCCATCTTATCTGCCTTTTCACATTTTGTTTGTCTATGCAGCATTCTACCCAATGATGACGCTCCGTATCCGATGCTAGTTCTGGTCGGCCCGCAAAGTTGTGGGAAAAGAGAGATGGCCCATCGCCTTTGCGAGGACTTTGGAGACTTCTTAGCACAGGGGTCAGTGTCTTACATTAACGGAAAGATTCTTCAAATAAGATTACAATATCAGAGTTTGTCTTTGCGACTGTTCATTTTAAGATGCGCATGCAAGCCCAAATAATTCAAATCTGAGTTTCTTGACCACATTCCACTGCCAAAGGGGTCTTGTCCTGAGACTTAACCCCGCTGTCAGTCTGGTATTCCTCATCATAAATTCTTCTCTTCAATAGGCATCTGCATTTTTTTCCCCCCGTTTCATGCAGGATCAGCCACACCACCAGGGAGCCCTACTCCGGCGAGGAAAACGGCAGGGACTACCATTTCATCAGCGAGGAAGAGTTCGACCTACTTGTGCAAAGGGTGCGTCTGTTGGGCTTTATGTCGTGATGATAGAAGTTCTCTTTGGAATGAATACTTGTCATTGAAGAGTTGAAATTTGCATTTAGTGGTGAAAATCAGCGTCATCTGGTGGTAAAATATAAAACTGTCCATACCTTATTGTCCTAACTGGACCAACTGTCCCATTATAGGGGGCTTTTCTACAGACTGTCCAGTACGGCGGCCACAAGTACGGCCTGAGCAGGGACGCCGTTGAAGAGGTCGCCCGGGAAGGGCTGGCGTGCTGTGTTCAAATGGAGCTGGAGGTGAGTGGATGATGGTAACAAAAGCTTCACGATATACCTTCAAAAACCTTGATATATGTATCCACTCTTTTATTCATTGGTATCAGTACTCACTCATTTGTAGTTGAGTGACATTGACTGTCGTCTGTCACCATCACAGGGCGTGCTGAGTCTGAAGAAGAGCACCTTTGAACCCCGCTACGTTCTTCTCATCCCCACCGTGGCGGAGAACTACAAGGCCATGCTGAGAAGTCGAAAGTTCTACACGGACGCCCAGATGGACGCGGCCTTGTCTCGCATTGAGCTGTACGACAATTTCAACAGAGAGCGGCCCGGCTTCTTCGACAGCATCATTCGTTGCGGTATGCCTCCGAGCTGTCTTTTCGCTATTAGCGTCAACGCTGAGGAGGATACCGTACGGGTTTGCTCGCAAGAGACATTTTTATTCCTGTCCCAACGAGACAAACCACCCCCTCTTGTCACTGATAAGGCCTTAGATAAATGAACGCGCCTCACTAAAATCCATACAGCACAATTTCATTCCCATTACCGCTTTGTATTAAGGCTACGGCGGCACCGTCAAACAGTTTTAGCCGCTTTCTTAATGAGACCAACACATGGGGAGGGCAGCACACTCATCACTTTTACGCGCCGCTGACGTCCCCATAGCTTTTGCTTTCATTGTCGCTCGATGGGAGGTACAGCAGCTGCCTTGGTGAGCATATTTTGTGCGTGCTTGCAGACAACTGGGACAGAGCCTACCAGATGCTGGAGCGGGTCGTGAAGAACTACCTGTTTTATGAGGACCAGGAAGAAGAGCAAGGGCTGGGCAAGTATGGGGGCGGTGGGATAATTATGTTTAATTGATATTGAAATCACAATTAATAATCACAGTTATTCACTGATTTCAAAACCAAAATTAATTTTTTGAACAACCACTACATTTGGTGCACCAGCCTTCAAAAATATTTTCCTGCCTCAGGTGAGGGTAATAAAAAAGAGAAACCGCCCACAGAGGAGCTAAGGTCAGACTCATCCACTTCGACCCGCAACTCCTCAGAGCCCCTCTACAGAAACTATTGCACCCAGGCCCAGCAACAGCTCACCTCCCACAAGACTCCTACTGTGAGTTCCTATGGAAAATTACCCGGGCGACAAAGTCTCTTGTCTGCCAATCATCAGCACTGTGTTTTTTTTGTCTGTGTCTCCTCTGTAGGAACTGGCTTCCATCCGCAGGCGGGAGGAGCCAGTGAGAGAGGCAGTCATGGGGAAGAGTCCGGGGGTCTACAGTTGGCTCATCAGAAGGTTCATTTTGAAGCAGCACACACTTGACTGCACTTTCTCTCATGCCTAATTCTGAGTGGAGACCCTCTCCCGCCCCTGCCAGGAGGCCAAATTGGCTTGATTGGCCCACTTGTCCTAACTACTTTTTGATGGTTTGTTTGGACTTCCTCTTTGACCTTGACAGTGAAGTGGCCCGCCGATGAAACCAGCAGCGAGGCTAATTTGATGGGCTTGTTGTAGTGTTTCCACTCAGCGCAACCCCTTAGCTCCTCTAAAACTACAAAATGAACACACATGCAACAAATAATACAGGTGCCAAGACCAGTAAAGATACAGTCGGGCCTTGAGATACAAGTTTAGTGAGTCCACTATCATATTTACTTCATTTAATATATATTAATAAAACTACTCATAACGTGCAAAAATTACATTGTATACCCGGCCACCAGGGGGCAGTATAATAGTCATGAAGAAGACTTTCACATCTACTATGAGTGACTCCATAAGCTGCAATGCTAATTATATTTTTTTACGGAGGATAAAAATATGCCTGATTGGTGAATTGTATGTCTACATGTGTTGATGCACCATTTGTGTAGAAACGGTTAATCGACAACTAATCAAATTATTTTTGATAACTGATTGTTTTAGAGTGTCTCAAAAGTAAAAAAATACACCATTATAACTTTTTCTCGCGATAAGCTGATTTTTGTCTGCAAAAAAAAAAGAATTGCAATAATTCCTGCTGCAATGAACAAGGTTGTAACCTAAATGTAAAAAAATGTATTGTCTCAGCCCCAATGTAATTACGATTACGTATTTTCTTCTCTATGCCCCTGTGGCCTCATCTTCACACACGCACACAGAGTTGCCGTCATTAAGTTTGAATGTTACTCAGTGCCGCAGTATTTGTGTAGAGGATTCCTAACGTGTCTTCTTGTCTGCACTCATCTAAGCTGGGATGTGTCCCAGCTTGTGTGTGTCTCCTTCACGTATTGTCACACCGCGCATCATGTAACTGTCGATTTATTGAGTCCCAGAGGCCATCATTTTTGTTTCCAAGCAACAAAACAAAGTGGCGTTTAAGGCTCTTAGACTCCTTTCATCTGGGAATCTACTATAACTTCCACTTGTCATCTCTTTTTTTTTTTTTCTTGTCCTCAACAGCGCAGATGAATCTCCGGGACACTCAGCAGATACGATCAAAGGTTGTTCCACCGAGAGCCCTTTTTCATATCGCGAGTGAATTTATATCTTATTTCTCATCTTCACGCTGTCATTTATAGGTGACAAGCAGCCGCACCAAGCACCGACTGGCATCACGCCCCTTACTGACAGACGTCCGGGATCCAGCGCCAAGCCTGTCCTGCCTCCCATCCCGCCTGGACGGAAGATACCGCAAGCCAACAGCCCGCGGCCGTCGCCGAGCCGCCGACACGTCCAAGCCAGCACGCAAGGATAGCGTTGAGTTTTTATTTTTTTACCCCCCCATCATTTTTAATTGGTCATCAAGGCTCACGTTGCCCTTTGGCCTCATGTTTCAAATTAGGGATCGGGTTTCAAAGTGTAAACAATGAGGCACACCTGGCCATCCATCACTGTCCGTCTTGCTCCAGAGGCAGCAGATGTTGCAGTGCCGTCATAATTCTTTGGCAGATATTGTCTCCGTGACAGACCCCCCCGAGGTCTAACCTACTTACGCTGCAGTCGGCACCGCTTTCTACAAAGTCAGTGTCGACAATTAGTGGCCTTTTATATACGGGCCATTTAAGTCTGTACAAACCTTGTACTGTCACTCCCCGGTGGGCCTTTTTTTAATGTGTGTCAATGGACAAAAAAACGCTGGAAGAACAACAGAGAAAGGACAAGAACATAAACCAAGGATATGACTACAATCTAATAGTGACTCACAAATCATCCAGACATAAAATACATATTTGAATTATGACTTAACAGTTTTTCTCCAGCACAGCACTACCTGCTGGATCTGGTGAGGCACTGGACAATTTGCTATTAAATGAATATTTTGCTAAGATGATGGAAGTCAGGTCAAGTTTATTTGTTCGCCCCCCTCTCAAGAGAAGCGACACGAAGTGAGTATCGCATAAACATTTTTCTAAGGTAATTGATCAGTTCTTGTTTTCACCACTAGTGATGGGAAAATGAACCTTCAAGAAGATTCATGAACCACTTGTTGCCTCTCCATGGCACACTCTGCTTACCATTAGGCTGAAAGCCCTTTCAATGCCATCTGGAGGACTCCAAAAATACAAGTAGCTCATGACGCAAATGTGAATCTTCATTTTCCCATCATAACTATTGACAAAACCGTGTGCACAATATTTATAGCTTGCAATCATGTGTAATATGATCCCGAGCTTCTTGCTTACAAACCTGAATAAACCCTGCAAATAGACTGAAATATATTTTACAAGTACAGCCTTTTAGTATTGTCAATGATGTAGCTACGCTGAGCAAATATTGGCACCGTGAATCTCGTAGCGATAGTGACAGCGCGGAGGCATTGACTGCTGCATGATGTGGCGCAATGCTCAGTCGCCATGGCAACAGCTCTCCTCCCTCTCCTTCCCAGTGCGCATGGACGTATAACTCCTCGTCCCTGCGGACACATTCATTCGCTGCCAGATTCATTGGCTGTCGACTGGCTGGAAACAAAAAGTTTCAGTTTTAATTAGTTTGGCGCAGTGTGTGTGTCGCCGCGTCATCCATCTATCTGTGTCGCCGCCTCCACCTACACCGGCGCCACCCTCTCCGCTGCTCTCCCTCGTCTCTATCGTCCTCCTCCACGCGCCCCGCTGGCTCTCCAGTGTAATTAAGGCCAGCCAGTGCGGATAATAGAACCGTAATGGTGTGTAATTGTGATAATCAATACATAACGCATACTAAAGAAGTCAGCGTTTATAAATTCAGAGCGGAGGATATGCCGCTTGGTTCCCTATCTCGCACGCCTCATAAAGCTCCAGTGACCTTGAAGGGGACTTTTCATTAAATCACGTTTAAGTAATAGTTAGCTTGCACACGCTTTACTGCAATTTAGCTTAGCATGGGCACTCTCCAAGGGTGATTTGCATGGATGTATCCTTTATAGCGGAGGTGTCAAATTCAAGGCCAGGGGACCAGATACGGCCCGCCACATCATTTCATGTGGCCCGCATAGACTTCCTGTGTCAATACTAAAATTGTCTTCACTCTTAAAACAATTCAGATATTTTGTTACAATTCATCTTTTTAAAATATTTGAATAGTCTTTACTGGCATCTGATTGCAAAACTAGTTACTCATCAATTTGTCGTGTAGCCTATACTGAGGCATAAGTACATTTATTTGGGTCGACAGTCACCATGAAACTGACTACAATGTGGCCCACGACACAAATGAATTTGGCACTCCTGCTAATCATTGATAAAATTGCTCAAATGTGTCTTGACTCATTCAAACTCTGTTTGTGTCCTCAGGGGTTCAGTGGAGGTGGGCCAAACTCACCTCTGTGGCCCACCTAAGGGTGGGATGACCTCTACTCGGAAACAGGGAATGAGGTCACCAGATAGCAGAGAAGGTAAAGTGACCTCGAGGCGTTTTGAAAATTCATCACATCGCTGCATAACTGCTCCGTCTTGATTTCACTTTTCATGCTGTCGTAGCAAAACAGCTAATAGCCGCATTCACCTCCACGTGTAGGCTGCCATGTTCCACTGGTTGAACACTTGTATAATAAACAGCAAGCGGCCTATATCAGCACTTCACCCAACCTTCCTGCAGCCATTTTCCATTCTAGTGAGCTCTGCCACAAAAAATTGCAATGACCCGCTTGCAGCAGACTTGTCTCTGCTTGTGTATGTGTGTGTAAGTGCGTATGTCATCCCCTCAACCGTGACCGACGTGCGGTTTTATACAACACAAGAAGACACATTCCACTGAGCTCCCTCTGACAGGTGGAGTTAAAAAAAAATAATATTTGCGTTGCATCGGTGTTAAAAAGAAAAACTCAATTTTGGGCGTCATTTGGTGGAAAATTTCGTGAGAATTTAGCAGCCAAGTTCTGCAAATTTTTTTTTACTTTTTTGGTACCGATATTGTGTAAGTTCAAGCAGCAGTTAAAGACTCTGTAAAGTGAATTTATTTTATTTGAAAATAATTGCTAAACACGCGCAAAGATATAAGTGGAGTTTTTAGTCAATGGGGCATTTGCGCCATTGTGGGTGGAACAGACTAGCTGAGTTTAAATTTTGTAAATCATTCAAATTCACTACGTCTGTTTTCATTTTACAGGAACTTCAAGTGTTTTGTTGCAGGATGGCTCTTTTGCAATGTTCCAGTAAGTTTTCCCGGAAAATTAAGCAGTACACATTTTTTCATGCGCCCTTGCCTTCTGTTTTCTCAGTGTTGATGGGATTTACTGAGCCAATGCGCTTTTGTTCGTTATTTGTCGAGATTCTCTTGTCGGCTCCGGAGTGGTAATTGGACACACGCTCATGACTAATTCTCTCGGCCGCGTCTCAATCCGCCGTTCGGGTCCGAGACGCGGAGCCTCGCCGCGCAACCTCTCTGTTTTGTCTCCCGTTGCCATGACAGCTCGCGTCACAGTCGCAGACGGCTAATTAAGTGAATTTATCACGGCAGAACCGAGAGTGGGGGAAAAAAAAGTTCTGCACAGCCAGGCTGTACAGTTTACACATGTTTGGCTTGCACATTTTGAAACATAGGAAACATACTCTAATCCAAAATGCAATTACACACTCTTTGAAATCGAGCCAGTGGACGTGAAGATTTGAGAAGCACATTATGTCATCACTTCTTGAGATGCTGCCACGGGGCAGAAAGCCAAAGTGACCAGTGTGCATCCAAAAAGAATTTTAATTGGTCTTTGAAGCCGTGAGACACATCTGTACTGACGCAACAGCGAAATGTGGAATGGCTCTGTCCCAATACTTTTGTCAATTTATTTGCATGAAGGAGAGTTGTAGTGTTTACTGTATTTCTTCTGTAACCAGTGACAATCATCTGTTGCCTGCCATGTGTATTCCCAGCACACCGCCCACTCTTAAGCCTCCAAACTCTCACACCCTTCATCCTCAACTCCCTGCAGCTTTCCAGATTTATTGCACATTTTGTTTTTTCTTGCTTGTTTTCTTTCTCCTTTGTCTTTTTGTTTGCTTTGCCTCCCAATCCACACGATTCATGTTAGCCCGCGGCGTGAATTTGTCGCCAGCGGAGTGAGCGTACTGGGAGAAAGCGCGGGGGGGGGCTTTTTAGATGCCCACCTGCGAGGAACAGTTTCACGCCAAAACGTGACAAAGGTTTATGTGTTCTTGTGTGTTGGAAAAAAGTTTTTAAGGGCATACTCAAAGTCATGTTGGTTGTTTGTATTGTACCTTATGGCAGAGGGGACTTTATAAAATATGAAAAAAAGTCTTACAATTAACTTGGTAAGCTGTAGGAATACTTGTTTTTTTGCAGAGGATAAAGAATATGACACATTAGGGTTGGCACTTGATCATGAAACCTTTTAGCCAATGTGGCTAAAACTTCTTAGCCACAATATGTGGGTCTTCATCCTGGTTGTTTTTACTGACCTACATTGCAAGCTCTTGTAAAAACAAAAGACCCAAAAAGTGTTTGGAAACGTCCGTCGTGTCACGCTCGCTTTACTTTGCGACTCCTAGGGAGAAGAACACTAACACGCCTGGAGACAAACTCCAGCACCGTGATTTCCTCTTTGACGCTCCAGTGAAAGCGAGCCTGGATGCCTTGAACCTCTCGTTTGATGTGTGAGAGGTCAGCTGCAGGGCGGCACGCAGCCCATTGTCGCACATATGCTTACTTAGCCATAAGAAACATTTAGCTTAGCGTACTGCGTTTATTTTGAAAGTAAACGAAAGAAGGAGTCAATATATGACGACACGCTTCTGGCTGTAACGGACAACGTTTTTTTAGTCCAAGCGTGTCAGAGCTCACAGCTGGCCGAAGCCCGTTAAACTGCTCGCCACATTCCTTCAAAGGTGACCTGGTGTCCAATTCCAACAAACAAACCAAAAGGGGGACGCTTGTAAAACGTGATTTAACCTGACTCCTCAAGTCTGCTTTGGTGGTGTTCAGGGCAGGGTCAAAGCGGCACTTCTTCTCTCAAGGCAGCAGGTTGCAGCATCCCCCACCCCTCTTCGCAAACTTTTTATGCGTATTAGCCAAGCCCCCACTAAAAAAAAAAAAAGAAAATCCAAGTGTCATTCATTCATTCGCACACACCTACCTCCTCCATTCAGACAAACAGATTCAACAACTGCTTCACTTGGATTGAACCTTCTTTTTGTCTTTTAGGGGATTTTCCCACCCTTGTCTGGATGTCACCCAGATAATTCTGATGAACTTGAGGAGAGAGGTAAGCAAAAGGCCCTTAAAATTTTCCGCTGCACTTTAATGTGCTGATTTACCAAGTGTTAATCTTTTAAACCAGCACAGAATTTAAGCTCATTATATTCTGTTTTTTTTGTCATTTTTGTATGGGTAAGATGCACTTACACGTCTTGCACGCCTGCACTAATGCACTTTTTTATTTTATTTTTTTTCTACGTTGCTCGACTGCACCTGCAAACTTTCCGCTTTGGCTTTGAAAATCTGAATTAGCGACGACGTCTCGCGTGCCTTTTTTTCGTCTTGCGGGGATAATCCATTCCGGGAGGTGGCGAGGTGGAAAATGCCATTATGTAGAAAGAGCTGACGCACGGCTACACTCGCAGGGCCCGCCGCCGGTGAGAGAGAGAGAGCAAGCGAGTAACAAGCAGATAACGCCGAGTGAGTCAGTGAAGTCCGTTTTGTAATATTGTTTAATCTTCTCGGCTGCTGTGATGTGTTGTGCCGCTGTGTTGTTAATATAAGACACTGCAGTGTTTTGGATTGCCCGCAAAAAAAAGAAATTGCAGCATATTGCAGCATATTTCAGCGTGTCGACTGTCATTCATAAAATCCTCCACACCTGACTGGCTCCTTTTCTGCGCTAATAAGATACATGCAGAGACATATCTGCATCGGTATGCGAGGAGGAGGTTGTTGCACGGGGCCCTGCCAGCCGGCTCTGGCTCACGCAGATTGTAAATATCATCTAGCCCTCAGCCAGGTGGTCAAACCACAACGTGGAATTTCCCTCAAAATGTCTCCCCATTGAGCCCGATTACTTTTTATGGTACTTTTATGCTCATGTTAATCGGACAAGGCGGACTGACATAAAGGTGACGAAAGTGTTGGGACAGGCCCCCCATGCATCTTAATTGTTGAGCTTGGCAGGACATTTTTGGACTGTTGTGTCATTGATGCAGTTATTGCAAGTCAGGGTTATGCCACCAAATATTAAGTGTTGAAGTTAATCCGTTCCAATACTTTTGCTCACTTAGAGTGTGTGGCTTCAATCATAAGGCGCTCCGTTCTGAGTTGTTTAATACATCCAGATGTTGTTCCAATACATTTGACTCCATATTATCACAGAACAAAATATTCTGTAGGTCTTGAAAGATCACTCTCGATTTTAATACTATGTACAACATCCCAAAGGAGGCATTATCATAATCAAACATCCTCATCAGCAAATGTGAAACATCATATCTGAATATCCGGGGGCGGGGGGCAGCTCTGTTGAGCCCACCTCTGCAATGCTGGACGGCACCTTTTCGATTATCGGGGTCATAAATTCCAAACGGCATGTTTGTTTAGACACCTGCAGTAATTGCCTCTGATGGCTTGCTGTAGTATTAGACAATTTAAAAAAAGTGCTGTGTGAGACTTTTCCACCTTTTTGCCACTATTGGAATGTGCTGTTAAACTGTCTGCAAGATAGAAACTTTTTACTATCCTCCTTCTCGCCTTTATTAGGACAATATGCAATAAATAGATCATAAATAGTGAGTGATTTGCATGCGACTCAGCCATATGCGTCTCCAGCAAGTTAAACACGACATTAAAAAAAAAAAATGGTTGCTCACGTTTTATCTCTCTTTGACTTTCCTTGTCTCAGATAAGTGGGAAGAAGCGCGGGAATTGATGATCCCGGAGCGCCCGTCCTGGAAGGGGATTTGTGAGGCGAGGTGGGAGGAGGAGGAGGAGCGCCTGATCAGAACAGGAGGACGAGAGTATGGGCCGCTTTTGCGTTTGCACGATTCTCGTGTTGCTTTGCCTCTCGTGGCGGAGCGTCACGGCACAAGCCGAAGGTATGACATCACTCTTCCCGCCTCGATGGAATGTAAATCACAAATTCTGATGAAGACAACTTGCCTACGAGATACAATTCAATGATCCAATAAATAAAACAATGAGCTCACTGAGCCTTTCAAGACGTCAAATTTGACATAAATTAATTAGGATTCGGTTACTTACGTGTCATAAACATCAATCATTGCTTTCCAAACTAAAAGTTTTTTTTTTATATATTCAACGAAAAGATAATCAGTCAACTTCAGGAATTTGATCCAATTTTCTGTTGAGAAGCCAAAATTATTTGGACAATTTTGAATTAAAGATGGCCAAATGATTAATTGCTGAACAAAAATATTTCATTTTTTAATTATTTTTAAAATTATTAATTGTCGCTTAATTTGATGCTCGATTAATTGTCGATTGCTCGATTAATCGCTACACTGATTCATTCTACATTCTTAATGGCATAGGCTTACTCAAATGTTTCTAATTTGTATTTATCTAAAAAAAAAAATCCCAACTTTCAATCTTGAGGCGATTTATGTACAAACACACATTCTCTTGGCCTTCAGCCGATAATCCAAAATGCCATTCACCAATGAAACAATGTCTTATTTATCTCTTCTACTTATTCCACTTAGGTTGCACATCTCATTCCAGAATACAGATTTGTATGCGAGCGCCGTTTAAAGGCGCCTGTTAGCTCAGGCAGGCGT
Source organism: Syngnathus floridae (assembly GCF_059516105.1). Taxonomy (NCBI): domain Eukaryota; kingdom Metazoa; phylum Chordata; class Actinopteri; order Syngnathiformes; family Syngnathidae; genus Syngnathus; species Syngnathus floridae. The sequence goes on from NC_142434.1 coordinate 5,933,355, forward strand.
GAGGAGGCAGGCCGACCACAGCCTATGTTTGCCTTAATATTCTAAGCGTTCCTCATTGCTGCGCTAAAGTTTTATTGCCGGAGTGCTCGGAATGTCGATGCTCTTTTTGGGGCGACTTGTGTGTCATTAAGCATTCGTGGGAGTTTGCGGAGCTTGCTGCAGATGTGAGCAGGCAAGCGTGATGAGGCAAGGCTGCCATCTAGTGACAGCACGAGTAAGAAGTTGTTGGCGTATTCAGCAGATTTACCTTTTTGTATTAACCCTTAAGACGCCTTAGGACATTTTGTGATAATCAATTTCTGATCATACTTTTATGATATTTTTTTTAGTATAAAATAACTGTTAAGTCATATAGCATAAAACTCAATTTCATTCAGAGGATTTTTTATTACATGAAGTAATAAACTACTTTGTTAATATATCAATTTGGACAATTAGCATTTTCCCAAATTCAAATTGTCAGTTTCAAACCTGCTGTTTTTTTTGGGAAGGTGGCTTTTTTTTTTAGGCATAAGGGAGAATAGCTGTGGTTGGCCGTTCCTTGCTGATTACAGAATCTATGGTAGCCTGCAGGACGGTGGTCCAGGCAGACATCGTTTTCCTGGTAGATGAGTCGTGGACTGTTGAAGCCGCTAGCTTCTCTGCGATGAAAGACTTCATCTCGGCGATGCTCGCCTCCTTCAACGACAGCCACGTAGGAGCGAAAGGCATCCGTTTTGGAGTCGTTGTCTTCGGGACCGTCCCCAAGTAAAATAAATAAGTCAACACGCATCGGTTTTGTATCGTTTCTCACTCTCCTGTCCTTCCAGGACGCTTATCGCCTTGACGGACTCCAACTCCTTGGAAGAGGTACTCGCTGCTGTCAGAATGCTGCCCTATGAGGGTGGATTCAGGAATATTGGCGCCGCCCTCTGGTTTCTCGTAAACCAGGTTTTCCACGCTGCCATCCGTCGTGACCCTGCACCCAAGGTACTTAATTCATTCATTCATTGCCAACCCAATAAAACATGATGTTTGACGTCTATTCCCGTCAATGGCAGTGAACGAGTTGAGCAATAGAAGTCAAATTTTTTTAAGTCTGCAAAAATTATTCCTGATAAAAGAACCTTGTGATCGGCCTGTTTTCCAATAGGGCAGAATAAAAAATAAAATATAAAAAGAACAGTGTATTAAAGTCTGAGCCGCCTGCTCCAGACGGCAACTAAACTTGTCAAGTGATAAAATGTGAAGTATTTTCCTTCTCTATCAGCAGTGGGGAGACTCGGAGTAACGCTGCCGGTTAGCATTCCCATCAGCCCGCTATCTTCTGAGTGTGCGTGTGAATAATTTTGCACTTGACGTGGGAAGGCAGCGGGGAGAGGATTAGGCTGATATATTGAATTTGTACTGGCGGGGCGCATGCGAGCAGCAGCTACAATCTCATTGAGTCAGTCCTCTTCTTCTTCTGCTTTCTTGAACTTCCCATGAACTTTGCTTAATTTTTATGAAGAGCAAATTGCTAGTCTCAGTCGCAACCTGCTTGTTCTTTTTTTTTGCTTGATTTATTCAATTATGAATTCAATTATAAACTAAGCCATGAAACAAATCTCTAGGGGGCTTTAACGAGTCTGATGTTTTTAAATGAGTCCTCCCCGTCCAACCCAAAAATTGGTGTATTAATTATTAAGCTCTGTAACTGTGCAAATGTTTAAACTGTAGAATGGATTCGAACAGCAAAGCAAACATTGTTGCTAAATCTTGATGGAACTTTTCTTTTCTTTGTCTAATTGTGTATTTCCTGAAAATGCAACAATGAGAATTAGACATTTTGTATCATCTGAAGTAAGACATTGCTTGACGTGAGTTAGTCTGTTTAGCTTAATGCTAACAAAAAATGCCAAAGATGGGCTAGCAAAAAGCTTCAGTGTCACAATGTCAAGCGACAGAATTGAACAACTGTCAACAATTGAAGAATTGTGGCAACTATGACGATACTCACAGGCATATATTTTTTGTCCTCTGCGAAGAGCGACTAATATTACCGATGAGTGACTATCTGTAAATCCAAACGTCTGCATTATATACTCCAACAAATGAAACTTTTTACCCCACCTCTGCTTTCTCCCTCTAGGTGGCCATTTTGATCACAAACGGACCCTCGTACGACGATTTTTTCGACGCGGCCAAAGCAGTGGCCGACAACGGCATTTCGCTCTACGCTGTCGGTGAGTCCGCATTATGAATTCCTTCAACATCGTCCCCCCAGATCTTATCCGGACGGCCTCCGTCTCACCCGCTGTTAGAAATTCATGTACTGTACAGTTGCGATGCATTGGATTTCTCCCCGGAATCTTGTGCGAGATTCATATTTCAGAGTGGACTCACACAGATAGTATATGCGATTCATAGAGAGCACACTCTCACGCATCACAATATTAGGTACACCTTGCAAAAAATGGAGACCACCTCCATCCCCCAAGTCCACTTACACTACTTCCCTCACACACATTGCGCATACATCTTGATCCCTTTGCCGCGAGAGCTGCAATAATTACCGCTCATTAACCAATCGCTCCCTAATTGCGCCCATTATTCACCGGACGATTCAGCTACACCTCTGACACAGAGTACCGCTCGTCTTATTCGGTAACGCCGCAGGGAAGCAAACCTGCAGCTGTTTGCTTGTCAACAATCATATTAAAAAAAAAAAAAAGGCAAACGTGTGGCATACAGATTGCAAATGTAACGCACATGTGGCTTCATGAGTCAGCGCTTCAGGGCAAATTGGTTAAAGCCTCATCATGTCAGAATCAATTGAAAGACTTCTTTGAACATCCATGTGCATAATTTATCTAAATACCAATTGAAAGCATATGCCCGAGTCAGCTTAGTCGAAAATATGCTGCTTCGTTGTTATTTATTTGATGACCAAATGCGGATGTGCAGACAACATTGAAGCAATGCCACAGCTCCTCCCAGTGGACAAAACCAGAAAGTGATAAATTGATCAACGTGCTTATATTCAGGCGTGGGAAACGCTAAGGAGGACGAGTTGAGGAACATGGTGTCAAAGCCGTACGAGGAGCACCTGTTGATGAGTGTTAACTTCTCCACCCTGGAGACCGTCCTACCCAAATTATCCCGCCGGGTTTGTTTCACTGCTTCTGAGCCGCAGCTACCAGTCAAATGGCCCCAACCCGGTAAGGGAATCTCACCACCGAAGTGACAATTTTTACTTCTCCCTTTTTTGAATCTTTTTAACTGTTTTTTTGATCCAATCAAAGAGCTCATTTTGGGTCCCAGAGATCTGCGGGTTAGCCAGCTGGCCTACAGCTCCCTCAGACTGACGTGGACAGCGGCCACGGGGGACGTCACAAGCTATCGACTGGTGGTCGTCCCTCTCAGCTCCGGAGGACAACCCGTCGACGCGCAGCAGCGACAGGTAAGGGGAGGTGTGAAAGGTCTGATCCAGATGTTTATTCTGGAACTCTGCTCCCAGGAGATTGATCTTAAAGCAGACGTGACAACAGTTGTGGTGACAGAGCTCAACCCGATGACATCATACTCTCTGACTGTGTACGCCTGGTATACCAGTCTCGTCGGCGGGTATACAACCGTTATTGCCCAGACCAGTAAGTGCAATGCTAAAATCAAACAAACCAAATGTTGGTTCTACTCCATGAGCCACAAGTCTTGTCTTCCAGCACCATTACCTCAAGTGTTAAACTTCCGAGTTATCGAGGAGAGTCTTTTCTCGCTACGTCTGGGCTGGACGTCTCCTCTCAAGAAGCTCAACGGATTCAGGATTCTCATCCCGAGATGTACGAAGAGAGTGTGCAAAATTATCGACACTTGTTATTTTGAGTCAAATTTATTGTCCGCTTTCTCAAATGCAGCCGACCGACCGGGATATGCGTATGAGCAGCTGCTCCCGGGAGACGCCTCCTCGCACGTGATTGACAGCCTGGAAGAGGACAAAAAGTACACTATCAGTATCTTCGCGGTTTACCCGCAGGGGCTGAGTGAACCGGTCTCCATCGTGGGAAAAACACGTAACTATTATTACATCTGCGTTTGATGACAATGATTGACACTTGCTAAAAAAAAAAAAAACATGGCCAAAAACCACAAAGTAATGCAAACCACAACTTTATTGTCGTACTGCAATGTATCCACAAGAGGACAGTGTTGTTCCATGTCAGATGTGTTTGTGTGTTATAGAGAAGCTGGTAGCAATTCAAGAACTTCTGGTCCAGAATGCAACCACTGACACTGTCCAGGCAAAGTGGACGTCAGTTAAAGGCGCTACAGGATATCGTCTCACATGGGCGTCGTCTGGTAATGCCACCACTGACTCACACCGATTCAAATATTTCATATTCCACTTATTTGTGCTGCGCTTCCAGACGGCCACATAGAGAGCATCAACCTGAGGAACACCTTTGACTTCTACATGATCCAGGGCCTCCACGCGGGCGCCGAGTACACCATCACAATGAACCCTATCTTTGGAGACATCGAAGGGCCCGTCACATCCGCCAAAGTCAAGACATGTAACTAACTACCGCACTAGTAGAAAGAGTCCAGGAGTGATGGAGTATATGATATTTTCAATGCCCCCCTCATCAGTGGAAAACAGTGTGGTGCAGACCCTGAAGGTGTCAGCAGTGAGCACCAGCAGTGCTGTCATCACGTGGAACAGCGTGTTGGGAGCCACCGGGTACCGACTGGCCTGGGGACCCACGATAGGTGTGTTGAATGATATCATCCCAGCAGGAGCTTCCTTTCATATATCGTTGTTTCTCAGAGTTTGCGGGTCGGGACCGTCCCAGGCAGTTAGCTCTGAATGGCAGCACCACTGAGTACCAGCTGAAGAATGTGGCCCATGACACCGAGTACGCCCTGACTCTCTACGTGCTCTTTGGATCGGTGGTCGGGCCTGGTTTCACCGCCACCTTCAGAACATGTCAGTACCTGAATTTGCCTGAACTCATCCACTACCATCGGTGACTATAGACGTCAACCATTTAGTTTAACCGATACATTCGTTTTCAGCTCCTCTCGGGTACGTGTCCAGCTTTGAGGTCACCGCCTACACCAGCACCACCATAGAAGTGCAATGGAGCCCAATAGTGGGCGCTACTGAGTACAAACTCTCCTGGAACACTGGTAAATGTTCTTGTCCATGGTGTGCACATTCACCCTCATATGCCTGATTTTTGTCACACATTTTCACATCTTTGTTTGCAGATGATGGCAGCCCCCAGTCACGCTACTTGGATCACAGCATTCTCTTCTATCGCATCGTTGACCTGAGCCCACAAACCACCTACATGATCACAGTCCGTGCGATATACGGCAACACGGAGGGACCAGAAATTTCCTTAACTCAAGTCACAGGTAGCGAACAATTGGATGTTCCTCATGTTTGCTGTAGAGATTTAGGAAAATATAACCTGCCTTGATTGCATGTTTAAATCTTCAGCGGCTGCCTTGGACTCCGGACCGCCCCAGCTGGTGAAGAACGTCAAAGTGGTGGACACTGGTGTTAACTCTGTCACCCTTTCCTGGAAACAATCACCCGGTGCAACAGGCTACAAAGTTTCCTGGGTCCAATTCGTGGGTGAGATTCTTCAGTTGTATCACTGTGGTTCGTTTGCAACACCATGTGGCCTTAAGGTTAGTGTTCTAAAGTGACTCGGATCCGATTTGGCAGGCAGTACCTGTTAGCCTTGGTTTCTCTAAATTCCACTCTGCCCCACTGGTGTTCCACAGGGTTCAATTTTGGGGCCCATGCTGTTTTCATTGTATTGGCAAAATTATACAATCATTTTAAAATTGGACGCCAAACTGGTGCTGTTGCTCGCCTCTTAACTGGACCTCGTAGGGGCAAGCATAAAACACCAGTTCTGACTTTCTTTTTTTTTTTTTTCTTCTTTTTAAATCTTTGCCTTTTGATTCAGTGCTTTATAGATAAATTCAGTTGCCATACCAGTTTTACTGCATCCTTCACCAGGGGGAGAAGAAAAGTCCCATATGGTACCAGCTGGTGTTACAACCTTCACTATAAAGAACCTACGAGAGGGCTCGGCCTACAAGATTCAAGTGTCCTCCATGGCGGGCAGCCAGGAGGGAAGCTCTGTGCTGGTCACAGCACGGACATGTGAGTTGGTCTAGTCAAATACTCTGAACATGGAGACCAGGATGAATATACCATTTGACTTTTCTCTCTTGAACTGGACTTTAGTGGACCTTCCAAAAGTGACCGGCTTCACGGCAATGAACACCACCGACAGCAGCACTGTTTTAAGCTGGAATCCAGTGGCGGGTGTCTCCAGGTATCTTCTAAGCTGGAGACACATCTCAGGTCTGAGCCAATGACGTAGCTGATTTGAATAGCATGATGTCTTATTGCAACGAGTGTATTAAAATTGCAGCGTATACACGCAAGTGAAATAATGTGTTTTGTTTCAGTGTTTGAGACTAAAAATGAGACACTGGGTTCGAGTTTCACCTCCTTCAAAGTTGGTGATCTCCTCTATCGCAGAACCTACATTTTCTCCATTCGGCCTTTGTATGGGCATGTGGAGGGACCAGTCAGCACCGTTTACCAGAGGATTGGTAAGGAAGACTCACAAGATTCACCCACCTATTGTTTTACGTTATACTTCTAATATTTTGCTTATGCTCATCTCAGTGGGACAGCGTCCTCCGACGTCCCAGCCAGCAACAGTAGCCTCTTATGTCAAAGCCAACACCATATCCCCTCAGATAGCCACTAGAAGCACCAAAAATCCTTTTAGGTTGCCGATTACTACCGATAAAACCTCAATTCATCCAACAGTGACCCCTCCTCTGTTGACAACACCAAGCGCAGTGACTCCCGCACAATCAAAACCAGGTATTTTATTTTTTTCTCGTTGGAATGCTACTGTTGGCGACTCAGCCATTTGGTTTTCGTCCAGATTGCAGCCGTAGCAAAGTGGATATTGTGTTCCTGGTGGATGAATCGTCTAGCATTGGCGCCAACAACTTTGACAAGATGAAGGACTTCATATTCCGGGTGGTCACCTACTTCCCGGTCATCGGCCCTGAAGGCGCACAAGTTGGTGTCTGCTAAATTAACCGCGTGTCATCCAGCCCGACAGCTGGGAATTGAGACATAATGAAGTTCTCTCTTTTCTCACTTTCAGATAGCCGTGGTTCATTTTAGCGATGAGCCTCGGATTGAATTCCGACTTAACGATCACAAAGACCGGAACTCTGTGCGCAGGGGACTCATGGCGTTACGCTATGGAGGAGGCAACACTAAGACAGGTTTGTGCTGCCAACCAAACACCAGGAAAAATCTCATTTCTTCAACTTGTGTGCCTTTCTTAACACAGGAAAGGGAATCAGCTATGTCCTGCAAGAAATGTTTCAAGAGTCTCAGGGCATGAGGCAGGATGTTGCCCATGTTCTGGTGCTGATAACAGACGGCAGGGCCCATGACGACGTGGAGTCTCCCTCCAGGATCGCTCGTGCTCTGGGTCAGTCAAAAAGTCCGCTTACACGTTTAGTTCTCCCTCAATTTCTAATCTTTGTTACGTTTTGAGTAGGCGTCAGCATTCTGGCGGTAGGGGTCACCAATGCCGACCTGCGGGAGTTGAGTAAAATCGCTGCCCCCGGCCGATACAAGAACGTCTTCTACTCACCGACCTTCGATGACTTTCCCTCCGTGGAGAGAGAATTCGTTGGGAGCGTCTGCAGCGAGGAGCTCCTCTCCGAGTTCAAGCCAGAGGTAAAAGGAGAAAGTGCAATTTTTATGACAAAGTATCACTTCATTACTCCCTCTTTATTTTTAGCTGAGTCAGCTGGACACACCCACTGATGACCCAAAGTTGCCTCAAGCCCCCACCTGCCAATGTGTCAAGGTAGATTGATCAGGTGCAATTTATTTAAAATTTTAAATGCATTCAAATTGTTCTCCTGTCTTTTCCCAGGGCCAGAAAGGAGAACGGGTGAGTTTAATTGAGCCGACATTGTGTGCAAAAACAATAAATATGTGTAGTAACATCCACAATGGACTTTCAGGGGGATGGTATGGGAGGAGGTTTGGTGAGTTTCACTCAAAATATTTCTTACATTACAAATCTTTTCTTTTACCGACATTACCTGCCGTGTTTGTTGTTTTTGTAGCGATTCAGGCAAACTCCAGGACAGTTTGATCCTTTTACCTCTACCAAGGGAGAGAAGGGTGAAAAGGTAAGATGCACACACGCACTGACAAATCTCATTTGGATTGTTTTACTGAGCGCAAGTCAGTTAAATGTGTTGCAGCTTCATGTTGTTGTTTTTACTTTTATTATATTTTCGCCTCGGCCGTATTGCTTTATTTTGACAGGGACCTCCTGGAACAGATGGCGTTCCTGGGCTGCCTGGACGCCCAGGAAGAACTGGACCCCCGGGTTCCGCCGGCCAACGGGTAAGTTAATTAAGGGAACAAATTCATTGTGTTTGTTGTTTTAACACGTGTAATGTATCTTTTCTTCTTTTTCAGGGCACACCAGGTGTACCAGGCGATATGGTAAAACTTAAAACACTGAAAACATGCGCTTAAATGAATTGTGACTATTCTTGCGTTTCAACAGGGTCCTCATGGTCTCCCTGGTCCCAAAGGCCAGAGAGGAGAGAGAGTAAGTTTTAGGATATTTGAATGTATATGTGGAGCAATCATCGTACACGTTTTGTTTCTCTTTACAGGGAGAGCCGGGTTATGTGATAGCAGCCCCAGATGCAAACTTCATCCCCGGCCAAAAAGGAGAACCAGGATCCTCAGTGAGTCTACCTCTGATGAATTTTAGTTTTTTTTTTCAAGAATACGTTTTGATATAAAAGAAAAAAAAAATGATAGGGTGCCCAGGGACCTCCTGGTATTCCCGGAGTCATCGGAGTCCCGGGTATGCCTGGTCCAGCAGGACCGCCAGGAATATCTATCAAGGTAAGAAAAGCATCAGAGTTGAACTTTTACATGTACAGCCACTTATTCACTGTGGTGTACTTTATTTTTGAAGGGGGACCCTGGAGAGCCAGGAGAAAAGGTACCCAACAATCCTGCGACTCATTTTGATTGGTCTTTAAATTACGTCATTATATGTTCACTTGAAAGGGTTTACGAGGGAAGCCGGGCACAAAGGGCGACACAGGAGAAGCTGGAAGCAACGTAAGTCCGGATAGGATGAGCATTAAAATACACGTTACAAAAAAAAAAATTCTGTTTGCCACCACCGTCAAGGGTGTCGCAGGGTTGCCCGGTCCAATCGGCATCAACGGGACACCGGGCTCACCGGGTCCGAAAGGAGACAAGGCAAGTGTTAACAAACATTGATCTTGCTCTCAAAATGCCGGTGGTGTCTAGTTTCTCTAAATGTGAATTTTTGCAGGGTGAATGCGAATATAGCGTGCAAGGTTCTCAGGGGTCCCGTGGAGAGCCGGGAGAGAAGGTATTGTGCACAAAAATACTATGTTTTATCCTTTACGCCATCTCCTGAGCATATTGAATGTAATAGCCATCTTTGTTTTCCTCTGTTCATTCATGTTATACTTTATATTTTTTTTGTCTCACTGCCATCCTATCACCAAATTTCATTCATGTTTATTTTTTGCAGGGAAATGCGGGCGTAGCGGGACCAGTCGGCCCCAAGGTACTCAATACGTGATTTTACTTCCTTTTAGTTCATTTCATTTGGGATGTATATGTCCAGGGTGAACTTGGAGAACAAGGCATCCAAGGAGCTATTGGACCTCGGGTGCGTATTGAGCCACGCCCATTCATATTTTACCCAGAATGCTAATTAACGCTCACAAGATAAACACGCTAACTGCTGCTTAATGATTTTTGAGTAATTGGCCATGAAATAATGAATCACTGGTAGTTTTATTTTGTCCGCAGGGGAAAAAGGGATTCAAAGGGGAGCAAGGGGACAAAGTGAGTCCACATCCAAACACACTCCCGATCAATTTTATCAAGGGAATGACTCATCAGCTGGACTAAAATATGCCGTCTGAAAGTGAGTCTTAAATGAAGAAATGTATTTCTTTTTAGGGTGAACGAGGCGAGAGGGGACCGAGTGGACCAGAAGGACCAACAGTGAGTGTTATTAGTGATGATGACAAAATGCACTTCAGATTTGACTGAATAGGCCGAGGCATTATGTTTCAAATTGGACTAGAATATATAGACGGACATTGTCATTGCATCTCTTAAATTAGCCTCGATGAGAGAAGCCGGTGATTACACAAGAGGCAAATCGTCAAAGCTTCGATGATTCTCTCTCACACATTTTGTACCGCGTCACTGATTTTAATTTGAGGCGGCCCCCTCACCTCACTTCCCCTCCCGGTGAGATTGTCACCAAGATGCTGTCACCCTATTTGCTTTAATGCCCTTTTTGTTGATCGAAAAAGTCGACAAGATAAGCACTAAATGCGTCAGACAATTATTTCCATGGGGGGGCAAAGATATCAAAGCGATTCTTCGAATTTGAATTTTTTTCTTTGCTGGCCTGTCACGTCGAGCATATTTTCAGGAGGGGGGGAAGTGCCCCCACCAATTCCCCTCTAGCTCCGTCAGTGTTGAATGCATACTATTTCTCCCAGGGGCCGACAGGACCGATCGGTCTTAAGGGGGACGAAGGCCCAAGAGGAGCCCCTGGAGACACTGCCAACGGTGTAAGACCACGTTTTGTAATTTTTATTTTTTTGCTAATTATGTAATAAAATTTCAGCACTGAATATTCTTGTGGTTGTGTCATGACAGAATATTGGTCCAACTGGCAAAAAAGGCGTCCGGGTGAGTACTTCATGCTGTTTATGAAGATGAATCCACCATGTAAGGAAGGGGTAGTGCTTATCGTTTTGGAACCCGTTACTGTGGTGTGTTCTCCTCTGGGCCTGCCAATCAAACACAATTAAGACCTTCTCTCATTAGCTTTGTACAATTGGACTGAATGACTCAGTGAGCGCAACCCCTTCAGAGACGCTAGTCTACTTTTCAAAAGTCGCCGACTGATGTGTCATATTTCCCGTCCTACAGGGAGACATCGGTCCAATCGGTCCCGCGGGCCCTCTGGGACCAAAAGGGGAACCCGGAGACAAAGGAGAAAAGGTTGGATCGTTAAAAAGTATGAAATGTGAAAAATGGGAATGTGCAGCTCTGGTTTAATTTATGTGTACTTGCAGGGTAGTCCAGGTTTTGGGATTCCAGGACAAGAGGGGCCAAAGGGAGAAAACGGGGAACGGGTGAGTCCCTGAATAACTCATCCGCCATTTTTTTTTTTTTAATATTGCTCTCATTCACAGGGAAATGTTGGTTTATCTGGAAAACCAGGAGCAAAGGTAATAAAAACAAAAAATATCAAGCTGTGTATCAAAATTATAGTATTCCAAATAATATCTTGAACAGGGACAGGATGGCTCCAAAGGTGACAAAGGGGATATGGGCCCACCTGGAAATCCTGGAGAAACAGGATTAAGAGGTAAAGATGTAAGTAAATCACATGAGGTTGTCAGACATGAAACAAGTTTATCGCATTTATTAACAGCTTAATTTTTTTTTCTCTGTTCCTTGTATAATTGCTGGAATGACATTTTCTTAAATGTTTTTGTATGTGTAGGGGGAAGCTGGAATTAAAGGAGAACAAGGAATGAAGGTGCCATACCAGTCCAAATATTTTTTTTTAAATTAAATTGTTAAATTATTCAACTCATTTTGTCTTTTAAAGGGCGAGCAAGGACCGCAAGGAGCATCCGGCGACCCAGGAATAAGAGTATTTTATCTTTTGCGGTTCTACAAAATTACAAAAATATAAATTATCAAGTCGCCTATTGTTTCTGTTTCATTAATTTTCTATCAGGGCCCTCAAGGGCTAGCAGGGCAACCGGGAATGCGAGGAGAGAAAGGAGATATTGGAAACGCTGGCCAGCCGGTGAGATCTCCTCACAATTAAAATAATAAAACATTTCCCGGTGTAATTGTCACTTGTCAATGCTAACGTTTCATGATTACCTGTAATGAAATTTCTTTGTCTTCCTCTAGGGGCTTGACGCCGAAAAAGGCGACAAAGGCGAACCGGTGCGTACGTGTGCTCCGATCCGCCGCTTTGCTTTGTCATCGCGATTGCAGTTTCGATATCTTTGTTTTGGCCTTTATTGTGTTCATCATGCTTCGGCGCATATTCTATTTCCTGCAAATTTTTCACATGATGTCCTATCGATGTGATTTTTAACAGTTTGTTTTTTTCTCTGTGTGCACGCACGCGTGTCTGCTGTCGTCACAAAGGGAAAACCTGGACCTCCCGGAACGCAAGTAAACAAACCTTTTATCGTCGCTTGTGACAGCTTCCCATCAGTCCGGTCATGTTTAATAGGCCCGTTTGTTGCGGTCGCGCTCGTAAAATCGAGACAATAAGGCAGCAAACAAGAAATACATGCTCTCTCTTTTTTTTTTTTTTTTTTGGACAGACACTACGAGACAATATCTTCGCCCGGGTGATCAAGGTGTCTTTATCAATATCATATTGATTTCATTCTCCCAAGGCAATTTCATCTGCCTCGCTAAAAAACGTCTTATCCTGTTTCTGTCAGGGTGAGCCCGGCGAGCCGGGTTCAAGAGGAGAAATTGGCCTACCTGGACCAAGAGTGAGCGTCCCATTTCACGTTCTCGTAGGAGTCATTGTAAGTTTGTGTGAGAACAAATACCTTTAAACCTCATATCTTCTGCTTGTTCGCAGGGTCCTGAGGGTAAACCTGGACTTCCAGGATCCTCTTTGGTTGGTGTCCAAATGTCTTAAAACATCTATATTGTCACAATTGTTGACACTCATGCGTATACGTGACTGTGGGCAGGGTAGTTCCGGAAAGGACGGGCTTAATGGTACACCCGGAAAACCAGGCGAAAAGGTCACATAAATATTTTATTTTCCCGTACGTCTACTTTTATAACCGCTTAACATCATTAGGTTTTTTTTGCAGGGGGAGCAGGGACTAAAAGGAGAGCCTGGCTCAGTAAGTGTTCGGGTGATTCTCAGAATGCATGGTCCAACGTGATGGTCACATGACCCACTTTCAAAGTCCACATTTTCTACCCTTTAGAACCGATCATCAAATTTCACTGCTTGGAATACTGCTGACATAATTTGGCTGACATTTGTGGCTATTGTGTGGGAATTTATTTGGAGTTGTGCAAAATAGCCATCGTGACCACTTCCTGTTCGTGACATGCTCTTTACAAAAGTTTCTGTTCGTTTCCTTGTGTGTCCACAAGGTGTCACCAACTATTTACAACAGTTTTGTTTTTTTCTCATGTCAAACTTCTAGACCATACTTTCTGAGAACCACCCATTAAAAAAAAGCAATGAACATAACATTTAAAAATTCACAAATTGATTGTTTCCTGTTTTCCGTAGAAAGGTGAGCGAGGCGAACAGGGTCGGATTGGGATTGCCGGAATGCCAGGATTACCAGGAACTCCGGTGAAGCTATTATAAGAATCATCAATTATTCCTCGAAAATCATTTTTCCACATGGGTTGTTCATTGAGTCTTCTGTTTTGTTTACTTTCCAGGGACGAGCCGGCATTGACGGCAAGCGAGGACTCCCAGGAAACGATGTGAGGAGAATTTTGACAGAAGAACTCTGGCTTGTTTTGCTAGCGTGATTTCAATTTTAGCATGCATTTCTTTTTGCAGGGAGAGGGAGGACAAAAAGGGGAAGAAGGCAAAAAGGTCCCCACTTGTATCACTGACAGAACAACAAAATTAGTTTTAGGGATCGGTTTTTTTTTGGGATGGCAATTGACACTTTTCTCTCATTCCAGGGGGAGAAAGGAGACACGGGAGCAAACGTGAGTAGTTTTAAGTTTAAATAAAACAGCCAAAGGAACAAAACCTGAGTCTTGTTGAATTACAGGGCAAAGATGGTGGTAAAGGAGAACCGGGATCTCCAGGTTTGCCCGGTAAACAGGTCCTCGTGACCGCAGAGGTAAGAAAATGATCCCCAGGTGTCTTTTGCATTGAATTCAACTGACAAGCCATTCACAGGGCGCCACCATTGACGAAATCCGCCAAGCCTTTCCCGTCCCCATGGGTCCTCCGGGAGCTACTGTAAGTGTCTCGCGCTGCTGTGTGCCAGTAACTGCCTAAACCAATATCGCCTTCCTCTTTGTCTCTTTTGTGTGTTCAGGGCTCGCCAGGAATAAAGGTAGTACGCAGTTTGGTTTTAAAGTGTAAATACAGTTTCTGATTTTCTAGTTTGTCTTTGCAGGGAGATAAAGGAGACACAGGCATGAGAGGAGAAAAGGTACAGTCACGGCCAAGTGGAAGTTGAAATACAAGTACAGTATGTTAGTCATTGACTATTGTTTTTTTCAATAGGGTGATGCCGGCGCCTCTGGGAAATCACTGGAAATGAAGGTTGTGTTCCTGCTCATGTGTTTGAAGTTAAAAGTACCTCAGCGGCATGATTTGCTCTTTTCTTCTCCAGGACATTGAAGCCATGTTTGAAACATATGGCATCAAGGTGGGTCGGCGTTTTCTACCTGCAGATTCTTCTCGGGTCTTTCTTGTTCTCTATGAAGGAGCTCCATTGTGTTTGCTTTTGTCCCAGCTTCCCTTGCTGAAGGTTTTGATCGACAGGCTGCTGCAGGACGGCATAGAGGAGCTGCTTCACAAGATAACCGAGCGGAAGGAAGATACGCAAACCTCCAACGTCATAACGGAATACACCGTACGTGGTGTGAATTCACAGATTATGAGTGAAGGCCTCTTAAGATCTGCTTCCATTGTTTCAGCAGAGCTCTCTAAAGATTGACTCATTGGCACAAGTGGACAGCGTTGAGGAATTTGAGTTGGACCAACCTACGCAGCCTGTGAGTAACGCTCTAGCAAACTATCACGAAATGTACAAAACTGTTACTCTTTTTCTTTTTCCCCCACATAAAGGACTCCTGGAACGAAACTACGGAGGGTCCAATGTTACGGACGCCGCACATGAATGGAACATCTTCAACCGAAACAAATCAAGTCGAGTCTACTTTAAATGAAACTTCAAATCAGGTTAGTTATTCAGTTACCAAGTTGGTCCCCTCACATTTATGCATTCATGTGTTCTGGCAGACGCTTTCCGCCCAAGCCGGAAGTGTCGTCCAGGCGGCCCCGCTCGCCCGAGCGCACACGGGAAAGAAAAGCGCAGGACACAAGAGACAGAACAGAGAACGAGGGAAGGTAAATAACACGCGGTCATATGTGGAGGAACATCTAGCCCTTCTTAAAAATCGCTCTTCCCGCCTGCTAACCAGGGCAAAGGAAATAAAGGACGACGTTCCAGGCCGACGCATCCCCCGGTAAATGAGACGGAGCATGCTCATGTCACACTCGTGCTGCCTTTGACTCGCTAACATATCATCAACACTCTCATCTCCTCCCAGACGAGCGAGCAGTCGGAGGAGGAGCATCACGTCGCCCGCCGTGAACTCGAGCAGGACGAGGTAGGCGGCGGCCTCATTTGAAACTCAGTGATGTCGGATGACGTACGGGCGGGCGCTTTCTCGTTAACGGGCCTGTCAGACGCCCTTTTAATCACAACATCATCTCTGGGAAGGAGACGATTAATTACACACCTACTTCCGATAATATTAATTAGTGGCCCATGCAGTCGTCCTCGCTGCCCACATCGTTCAATTAACTTTTAGGTGATATTTCAATTAACTTTTAGGCGTTAGGAACTTGCAAAGCGGAGTTCATGATTTTTAGCGCGACCTTCTTGGAAGGCACAGCAGATTCGTTTTGTTCTATCGGGTCATCCGACGCATAAAAACAAGCAAATTTATCCAACACCGGATGAAAAGGTTAGTGACTGTTGAGCTAAATATTATGACCTGTGTGAACTTTTTTTTTTTTTTGCCGGAAACAGGATGAGCCGTCGCTGCCATCTCCTCCCATCACCACGCAGGAGTCAGACAAGGTGGATTCCTCATTGGCTTAACACACACACACACACACACACACACATACACACACACACACACACACACACACATACACACACACACACACACACACACACACACACAAACACACACACAACTTGCATGCACATCACGGCATGTCTTGAAATGCAAGGCTTGAAAATTTTCACCAGTAGCAACAGTCCCCGTCGTTTTAAAGCATGAAAGCCGCAGCATGATTTTAAAACTTGGCTGAATGGGAATGAGCACACTTTTATAATACGACAATCGTAACAGTACTTTTTTTTTTATCTTTTAAACAGGATGTCTCTTAATTACAGAATGCGACCATAGAGTTGTAATGCTTCTTAAGGGAACACAACAACAAAGGGAAAATGCAAATAAAGTGGAGACAAGCGCCTTGGATGTCACAACCGACAACTTATTATAAGTTATTGATAACGACTCGTATCACATTAAGACAACCTGACACTCCTTTATACATATTTTTGGTGTACTTTTTATTTATTTAAAGAAGATGTTATGTAAACTACTCCTTGAGTGTCACTGGTGAAAATTTTCAATATAAAACAAAATTATTTAACGTCGTCTCTGGCTTGTTTTTTTTTCCACACACAGTCACAATTCTGTATTTGAATATTTTGCTGACAAGCATCACTTGACAGGTGCTGTCAATCAGGGTCAAGAGAAACTGGTCTGACTCAAAGGTAAGTGTCTGAAGCAGCCAGGTGGTGGCGCTAGCATGTACAAAACAAAAGTCATTAGTCATTAATGACGACTTTGTAGAGAAGGAACTCGGACGACGGACAACGAAGCCAGCGACAAGTTGAGACCGATCCATTCGCACAAAGTGCAGGGGAAGGGCCCGGCCCGGATGATGAGGATTGGAGTGGCGACTGGGAGACACAGGAGGAAGATGTGGACCGGGAGGAGGAAGAGGAGGGCGAGCTGGAGAGGCAACGGGGGAGGCAGGAGTGGGAGAGGAGGAGGGCTGAGATGGAGAGGACGGGCGGGGAAGAAGGCGGGCAGCCTTACCCGTACCATCCTGACTATTTTTATCTCAAGGTAATGGCCAGCAAACATTCATCAGGATACTACTGTGTATTCAAAGTAAGTCATTTATTGATACATGGACATGTCTTGCATTATAAAGGGACAACCGGGTGAGGATGGAATCCAAGGTCCCAAGGTAAATAAACACAATTTTAATGTCAAATCGTAAAAATGTTGGATTCGCTCATGGATGGCGGTGGTATTAATACTCGTGTATCAGTGACTATGCAAGAATTGAGAACTCAGTCTGGGAAAAAAAAGTGGTATGGAACGTCTCTATTAAGCACCATGCATAGGCTCACATTTACATTACAGCACAATTAGGATCAGATCTGGATTAAATTTAGCACTGGGTTTTTATATGACATCATCAATGTTTCAATTTTTGGCAGCATTCTTTGAAGAATGCATATCAACGCTTTCAGTTCGAAACCGCATATGTCCAAATATGGTCAGTTTTACATGTCCGAATGTTTTGGCGTTTTTTTCGGCCTAAACATGTTCAAATAATTAGCCCTGATATGTTTTTCTAACAGTATCACTCATGGAACTTTAAAATAAAGTTTGGGAAGATGCAGACAAAAAAAATCGTCCTCTTAAACGAAAGCGTGCGGTCGTCACCCACGCTTTCAGTGTTGCATCAGAGCTGGGGGAGTCCGGCCTTCCTGCTCTTTTGATGCCGGCTCGATTAATGAAGCACGCACATGAATAATTCCCCTTGTTAAGCAACACCAGCAAATGCATTTCTTTCCCTCACGTCTCCCGCTTTTAACAACGTCAAGGTGCTGTCTGACTTTCCTGCGTGTTCTTCTTGATGTTTGCAGGGGGGCGTTGGCGAGAAAGGACAAAAGGTACTCTGTATACGCTTGTATGTATGTCATTTATTATTCAACAAGATTATCATTGAAGTCGTGTGTTCAGGGAGAGCCGGGGAGCGGCCACCGAGGGCCCGAAGGGCAAGCCGGTCGGCCCGGCAACAAGGTGACACATCTTTAAAAAATACAATTAATTACAGCACAATCACTTTAACTTTGATTAACTTTGCGTCTGGCTGCTATTTTAATTTCCGACCATTTAATTTTCTGAGTGAGTATTGTGTGTGATTTCAACACATAATCGCGAGGCAATTATTTCAAAGCATTTGCCAGCTGAAGTTTTTGTTTACGTTCCAAATGTTTTCATGCTTGTTCGAAGAATAGTAATCAAACTCTGTTTGTTTTGAAAGCAATTAAAATCCGAACAATTCTGACTCATCAACTCAGGGCGAACCAGGAGAGCCGGGGCCACCGGGGGCTCAGGGAATCCAAGGCATCCGTGGGAGCGCAGGCATCCAGGGGTATCCGGGCATCAAAGGACCCCCGGGAGCCCCCGGAGAGCCCGGTCGAGAGGTACGGCGCTATGTCACCGCTGCACTTTGAAAGTGATGCAATGTTTGCTGTGTGCACTGACGCAGGGTGAGCGAGGGAAACGGGGGAAAAATGGAGCGTTGGGAGGCACGGGACCTCCTGGAGCACCAGGACCTAATGTAAGTGCGCTACCGTCTTTATGTTTTTTGATGTAGTTGGACTTTTAAAACAAATGGGAAGTTTCACACAAAAAACTGAAATGACATTTTACAGTTTTGTGAAAGAAGCGAAAGATTTCCTGTTAAATTCTTATGACATAATTCTTTTCCGATACAGGGATCTCCCGGTGTACCTGGAGTAAAAGGAGAAAAGGTGAATATTTTGAAATAAATAATAAAGAAATAATGGTAACAATTGAAAAATTTACTCACCGTAGGGTGAAAGAATTCCAGGAGAGCCGGGGCCTCGGGGTTTCACTGGCTTCCCTGGAAAAAGGGTGAGATTTATTTTGTATTGTGTATTTTTTTTTCAATTCAATAAAATGCTTTCATGAGGTACAAGTTGATGAAAAATCTCATGGCTTCTATTTCAGGGCGACCAAGGAGCCCCGGGCGTGAAAGGAGGGCCAGGACTTATCGTGAGGACTTTGTTCCATTTGAATTGCTAACTTGCCAATGATGCCAACTTAAGACTCGACTTTTTTTTTCTTTAGGGCTCCAAAGGTTTACGTGGTTTCAAAGGTGTCAAGGTAACGGTTCTTTTCCATAAATGTAAAGTTGTCCTTGGCATCAGGGTGTTTTTTGTTTTTTATGTGTAACTGCCAGGGTGAACGTGGGTTGCAAGGCATCAGAGGAGAACGGGTATGTTTGTTTTTTTTCTCAAATTGGGAAGCTATCAACGTTTTTTTCATTGATAAATAGCTGATTATTGATTTATTCTACACCGTAGGGGAGTGCGCTTCAAATGCATGGACCTCGTGGCTTGAAAGGCAACAAAGGCGACCCGGTGAGCGGCGTCTACCCTTTGCGGGGTTCTCGAGAACATGCTTGACACATTCTCTCCATTGTGTTTGTTGCAGGGTGAGCGAGGCTACCCGGGATTTGATGGTGATAAAGGCGAGAAGGGCGAGGACGGTCCACCTGGAGTTAAGGTATGAAGGAAATCTTATCTTCCTACAACTTAAGATTGGAATCTCCTTTTTTTTTTTTCAGGGCCTGAAGGGTGATGCGGGCACAAAAGGCGCTTTGGGACGTTTTGGCACTCGAGGACCGGGTGGTCAGAAGGTTTGTAAACCCTCCTGTGATGTCACAAAGTTTTGAAAGTGATTTGAAATTTTGGATGCAGGGAGATCCTGGAGAACCGGGCGACCTCGGAGTCATGGTAAAAGTCATCAAACGTATTCCGTATACAAGCCAGATTCGGTGTCAGAGGTTTTTATGTGATGGCTTCGTTAAGGGTCGCCCCGGAAGTGATGGCGTGAATGGCACCAAAGGAGAAAAGGGAGACCCGGGACTGCAAGGCCAGAAGGGTAATCAGGTACAGGACAACAAATCACGTTTCATTAGACTCTCCCGGAACCTTGACGACTTTGACGTCCTGTTTATTTATTTTGCTTGTTCTAGGGGGATGCAGGCGAAATGGGCTCAGCGGGAGATAACGGAGCCAAGGGAGAGAAGGGCTTCCGAGGCATCCCAGGACGTTTTGGGAGTCCCGGTCTCAACGGTGAAAAGGTTTGTTGTTGAGTTCGCCAGTCAACGATGCTCTGAGACCAATTTTTGAATTGCTTCTTAACAGGGGGACGCAGGCTCACCCGGCACCCCCGGCATTCCTGGCCTGAATGGACTCACTGGACGAAAGGTCAAATTGACAAGTTAGCTTAATGCTAACAAACAATGCAGAGAACTCCATAGATGGGCTAACAGATAGCGGCAGTGTTGCCGTGTTATAACATGTAGATATTCTTCATCATCTGTGAAGAACCAACGTGACTGTCTCCATGCATGTTTATATTATGCTACCCCCTGCTGGTTAAAGAAGCAGCAGGACAATGTTCATTGAGATGAAGCAAAAACAAGAGGTACAAAAAGTATCTTTACATTCTATTTTATGATAATATTGTGCTCCATCAGGGCGACAAAGGCAACGCCGGAATCAATGGCGTCGACGGTGACTCGGGAGAAAAAGGGGAGAAGGTTAACAATGCAAATTTGACAAAATGGCAAAAAAAAGGTGAGTTAATGCATTTGTGTTTTCTGGCTTGTAGGGCGCGGCTGGTTTCTCAGGCTTCCCGGGATTTAAGGGCTCGGTGGGAAGACCAGGAAAGAATGGAAACCCAGGACCACCAGGGGGCCCAGGACCCCGTGGGGACCCTGGAGCCAAGGTTTGTTATTATTGCATCGTTAGTGAACACATATATAAAAACCCATCCGATTAACCATAGCTGAAGTAAAGTTTGAGTGTCAAAAGAGGAAGATAAAAGCCGTCCATCTCCTTATCAATTAGCGACTTGCGGCAACAATTAGGAGGCCCGCAGCGCAGACTGTCAGCACTCTTCTAATAAGGATATCGCCAGGACAGGCTGTAATTGGGCGCGCGTCACGCTGTGCGCAGAGACGTGTTTGATGTGTGTGCGCTTTTTCAAAATCAGGGCGTGAGGGGCCGCAGAGGAAAAGCACAGCCGTGTCAACGAGGGGCGCCAGGGGGTCCCGGACTGAGAGGCCAGAGTGTGAGTGTGTATTACAATCACAATACAACACACCAACATGCTTTTTATAAGTGTTTGTTTGTTTGTTTGTTTGTTTGTTTGTTTGTTTGTTTGTTTGTTTGTTTATTTATTTATTTATTTATTTATTTATTTATTTATTTATTTATTTATTTATTTATTTATTTATTTATTTATTTATTTGTAGGGTGTGCTTGGACTCGAAGGGGTGAAAGGCGAAAAGGGGGAGCCCGGCCTCTCGGTATGCGCACACGCACATCGCTGTCATACATTTGTCCAAGATACACACTGATTCTCTTCATCTTTGCAAAGGATCTTGAAGTGAAGAAGCTCGTCACCCAGGAGGTGATGGACAAGTGTGGTAAGTATGTGTGTGTGCGGAGGGCAGGAGCGAGAACGTGTGTGCAATGGTGTCACTAGTACACGATGAACTCTTCCTTATTTGTAAGTGAGCCAAAACGTGACCATGTGTTTGTGTGTCTACAAGAGCTCCCGTGGCATCAACGTGGCACCCGTGTGTGTGGGACCATCTGTTGTACTGTCAGAAAAACACGCGCACACCACGGTTTCATTGTCAACATAAATACAGATACACACAAAACACATGTTCGGACTAATGGGGACATATAATAAATAAATGTCAGAAATATTGTATTATGTCAAGGTTGACTGTGTGTGCGTTTGAGTCCAGGCTTAGAGTACAAGTTGATGGTGAAGTCGGTAGACCCCGACGGGAGTTCCGCGCCCTCCGTCGCCGACGAAGACGACGGCGGTGACATGCAAGAACAAATGAAGATGAAGGAAGGATTTCTGCTGAATGGCACCGGTGAGCGCTACTCTCTTGGGGGTGGTGGAGGGGGGGGACACGATGAGGCACGACGAGGGTCAACGTGACGCAAGAAGTGTCGACACATTTCAGCCTGCTCATTAGCGATCACATGGCCCCTCGGAACCCCCCTCGCTCCCTCCCCGACGGCGCAAGATCAATCTACAGCCCAATTTAGTGCCATCAAAAGGCTGCCATAGCCCCACTCAATGACACCTCGCAGTTAGATGATTTTTTTCAAAATTCTGCTTCTCCAACAACTGTCTCACGAAGTGTGTATTTCCGTGTGTGTCGTTTACTAAGTGTATTTTTTCCCATTGTTTTGTAACAATCGCTTGAGGATTCTTGCAAACAATAATAACTGGAGCAAATATCCTCCATTTTTTGTTTTAGATGCCTCAGAGACACTCCAGAGGGAAAAAAGACGACTTTTTGGAGCGAGATTCTCTGGTGGGTTTTGCTTTCGTTTTCTTCTACGTCTTGTTTATTATTATTTCCGCCTTGTCATTTATGAGTAATGACTTGTTTTGAAATTAACCAAAAAACGGAATCCATAAATGTTTGACGGGCCCGTGTGCTAGTTTTGGCTGCAGTGACGTAACAGTTCACCAAAGAGTATTGAGTTGAGATGTTCCTAATATTTTAACTCTCATGAAGTTAAAAAGTAGATTTTTTTTGTCAACCAGGGTTCGAGAAGCGCTGCCTAGAGCCCATGTTGGAGGGCTCGTGCTCTGACTACTCCCTCTTGTGGTACTTCCACGGCGGGGCGGGCGAGTGCCGGCCCTTCGTGTACGGCGGCTGCGGCGGCAACCGCAACCGTTTCTCCTCGTTACACGAATGCCGCAGTCGCTGCGCAGTGGCAGCGAAACGCGGCCAATGAGGTAAGATGCTATGAGACAAATTTAAAAATCACAGCTGCTGGCTTTTATGAACGTGTCTGTGTTTTCGCAGACGCCGGCAGAGCCTGAACATGAGCAGAAAGCACCTGTTTGCACTGTATAGGATTTTTATTTATATCGTGCTTAAAAAAGTTTTGGAATTTTTATTATTATAGTTTGATTTGATTTCATTTTGACTTGTTCAAACACTTTGAATATTTGTTAAAGGTTATCAATTTTTATTTTTTAAAACACGCTTTGTTCTGTTTTGTTTTTATTGGTTTTAGGATTAGTTTTCATATTTCATATTTTCATATTTCTTGGAGTTTTTATTGTAGTTTATTTTTATCTTGCTCTGACCTTCATGTTTTAATTTCACTTGGATTTCATTAATTTTTGAAATTCTATCAATTTTTGATTTTTTAACATGTTATGTTTTTGTTTGTTTTAGAATTAGATATTTTTTCAATACAGAATATTTCTTTGATTTTTCATTTTGGTTCATTTTGATTTGACTTTTATGTTTCAATTTCACTCAGATTTTATTCATTTTTGAGCGTGTAAGATTTTTATTGTAGTTTCATTTTAATTAATTTTAACATTTGCATTTGTTTCAGCAGTTATTGTTCTTTTAAAACACTAATTTTTTATTTTATTTCATTTGTAGTTTAATTTGTTCATTCTACTTAGCTAATTGTTTTGAGTCCCTCACGCTTGTGCATTGTCACGCTAAATCAGTGGTGTGGCAACACTTGGGCAATGCCTCCTCCGTGTCTTTAGAGATATAGAGAAGCGCGAGGCTTCCCTGGAGGAGGTAATGACGGCTTCATTTTTTAAATAAACCCACGTCACTTAGTTGCCCGACTCCGCACGAGTATGTGATGTCACAGGGAGCCCAAACAGAACGGCAAAATGTCCCCCGCCATTAAAGTTGAAGAGGCATAAGTCACACGGTGAGCATGAGGTCACCGCCTCGCCGTGGTTATTAATCCCGCTGCGCTCGTTACATCTTGACCCCCATGATTGCAGCCTGTAAAAACTTGCTAATGTGTTGAAATTACGTTGAGTCAACTGTATGCCTTTCGGCTGGAGAAGGCGACGTGGGGATGGAACGCCTGCCCCTATCCGTTCAAGACAACCTCGTAAAGAAAAAATACCCGTTTGGTAAGTACATTTGACATTTACATTAGTGTGGACTACAGATGGCGGCAAATCACAACCTTTGTCTAAGAGAAGCTCCTTAATTCATTCCCCCATAGTTTTTTCCCACTAAGATGTCTGAGATGGTGACAAAGCACACCTTTTGTCTAAGGAAAGCCCTTCAATAGTTCTTTGGCATCACTATGCAACAAGATGGTGGCAAAGCACAGCTTTTGTTTGAGTGAAGCTCCTCATTTACTTCAACATAGTTCCTAGGCACCAAGATGGCAGCAAATCACAAGTTTATTCTTAAGTGAAGCTCCTCAAATCACTTCAACATAGTAGTTGAAGTAGTAGTCTAGAAACCAAGATGACAGCAAACTTTTGTCTTAGTGAAGCGCCTCGGTTTACTTCAGCATAGTTCCTTGGCACCAAGATAATAAAATACTAACTAAAAAAAAAAAAAAAGGTTCTGGGAGATCAAATGTTCTGGACTTAAAATTTAAATAAAACTGACCTGTATTTTTTATGCAATTCACTTCTTAATAGGACTAGGTTTTTTTTTTTTTAGCCAACTGTTTTTATCAGCGTAGTGGAGCTGTCCGTGGTACTGAAACACGAATGTCTCTTCAAATCATTCTAACACTAATGACTTGAACTTTACCAATGGTTGGTGTTTATTGATGGGGGCGTGGCAGCCGTTTGCGTCACGCGGTGACGTCACAGTTGCTACTAAATGGAAGGCGGCGGTAAATGAAAGTGCAAAGTGCGGCTCCCCCTTCTCGCAATCGGGATTGTTTCGTTTATTTTGGAAAGACTGTCGTGTTGGTTTGCTTTGATACGTGTGGTAAGTTTCAAATATTTCATATTTTCATACTTGACACTAACATTTAAACAGCTATTTACATCCAAAAGTGAGTATCGGGACAATTTGTACACTTTTTTTTTTAAAGTCTGCCTTCACAAATATAGTCATGGTTGTTTTTTTAACTCAATATTTAAAGTGGTTGTGCAGATGTACCTAATAAAGTAATCTTGAAACTTATAGAGGACCTCCCCCCACACGCGATGCTGTCGTCCCTTAAGACCCTGCTGCTGCTTTTGGTCCTGTGCCCGCCCTCCTCCAGCCTTTGCCTCCGTTTGGCCCGCGGCCGTTCGGACCTCATATGCGACCACCAGATGGCCGGCGGCGGTTTCTCCTCCGAGGACGCCTGGAGCTCTCTGCTCCGTTCATCCGCCGAGTACCTGGTCGCCTCTGCGCCCGAGGAGTCGGCGAGCCGGGAGAAAAGGACATACAACCCGGCCAAGACGCGCTTCCAGAGCCGGGCTAAGATCCGCGGCTCCCTGCTGCGGAACGGCGGCAAGGAGGAGCGCAGGAGCCAGCTGACTTTGTCCCTGGACTTGCCCACTAACATCATGAACGTGCTCTTCGACGTGGCCAAAGCCCAAAACCTGCGGTCGAAGGCAGCCGATAACGCGCGTCTGCTGGCGCGCATCGGCCGAAGAAAGTGACCACTCCGAACGCCTTCGCTTTGTATTTCAAAAGGATTTTGGTTTTCTTCATTTGCGGTCGCATTGTGTTATTGTTGGGGATGAGTGACTTCCATACTGACGCCTTACTGACAAATGGCCGCATAATAACTTTATTTGTTGTAAAGGTGAGACGGACAAATTACAGGCTTCACAGCGTTGCCTATTATCAATCAAATTGAGTAAACGAAAAATATTTTAATTGATTCAGTATGAATGTTTTCAAGGACCAAAGCCGACTCATGTAAACCGTTTTTTTCCGTTTCCTAGCGGCTTCAATTTTGATTCATTCAAGCGCTGTTGTTCAAAGTTTCTGCCCACAGTGCACAAAAGGTGTCAGTTGAAAAATGCATGGGAATATCTGTGTGAATGCGTGCGCCTCAAATGTGTTATTTTTATACTCAAAATTATTTTCCCCAAATAAAGCAGACGCAACAAACGTGGTTGATAAATGGTATGATCAAAACAATGAGTCGCAATGACAGGTTTGAGATATGCTGCTGTCCTGTGGCGAATCACAGCAACTACAACCAGGTGGCAGAACTTAACATAGCTTGGATCGTCCATATAGGAATGTTGGGGTCCTTTTTTGATTATATGGTGAGACACAAACACTCATACAAATATGACATCGTGTTTTAATTTGTTTCAGCACAAGATGAGCTACAAAGATGAGCCTGATCGGCTCCTGAGGTTTGTGAGATCACTCAGACGCTCCATGAGTTACACCACCTTGAGGAAAAATCTAAAATAAAATATGCATGAGGTAAAAAAATAAAAGGTAAAACATCCATGAGGTAAAAATTATGTAATTAATTAATACAGTAATTAGTAAATAAATAAATAATACATCCATAACAGGCCACTCCATTAGGGAAAAATCATGGTCAAAGCTTAACTGTGCACCACCCGCCCTCACCCCCACCTCCTGATTGGCTGGTTGCTCTATGACGTCACTCAGACACTCCATTAGGTACACACATTTTCAGGTGTACCTAATAAGCGGCTACTTCATTAGGGAATAATCATGGTCAAAGCTTAACAAAGTGAAAAGTGCTCCACCCGCCCTCACCCCCACCTCCTGATTGGCTGATTGATCTGTGACGTCACTCGGACACTCCATTAGGTACACCACCACTTTTAGGTGTACCGAATAACATGCCACTTCATTAGGGAAAAAAATCAGGGTCAAAGGTTAACTGAAAGTGAAAAGTGCCCCACCCGCCCTCACCCCCACCTCCTGATTGGCTGGTTGATCTGTGACGTCACTCGGACACTACATTAAGTACACCACCACTTTTAGGTGTACCTAATAACAGGCCACTTCATTAGGGAATAATCATGGTCAAAGCTGAGCTGAAAGTGAAAAGTGCCCCACCCGCGCTCACCCCCACCTCCTGATTGGCTGTTGGATCTGTGACGTCACTCAGACATGCATTATGCAAAACGACCCCCTCCCCTTACCCCCACTTCCTGATTGGCTGTTTCGTTTGTGACATCGCTCATGGACACTTCAATAGGTACACCACAACCACGAGGTAAAATAAAAAACTAATACAAAATAAAGCATCTATGAGGTTAAATAAATAAATAAATGAATAAACTAATAAATAAATGAATGAGATTAAAAAAAAAGTAAAAGATCTATGAGATAAAAATAAATAAATAAAGCCCCAGGAGGAGAAGGAAAACCCCACAAAAACCCTACTGGGGATACATGAGAAACCTTGATAAAGGACAATTTCGCAATTAATCAGTGCAGAGTGGGACTCGAATGCGAGTCTCCAGAACGCAAGGTAAAAGCTTTAATATCAAGACTAAACCAGTGGTCCGCGGCTCCCTAGTGGTCTGTGGCAGTATTGCAGGGGGTCCGTGAAATTGGAAATGGAAAATATTTTTACAAATAATTTCGATTTAATTTTTTGGACTATTTATTTTCCAGCTAATCTGAGGAATCATTTACCCATCCAAATTATGTCAAATGTAGCTGAGAGTCCCAAAATAGACATACAGATGCAAATAAATAGCCTGTATGTCTATCCTCCTTTGGTGCAAAATAAAATATTCCGCCAAAGCAGTGGTCCCTGAGTTGCTTCTTGGTTATAATGGTGCCTAACCCTTGGACAAAACCAGTTCAGGCGAACTCATTAGAATACTGTTGCTTGTCTGTTTCCTAATTATTTTTAAAAAATCACATTATCAATTATAAATGACATTCTTACTGTTAAGCAAATCTTGTATTTTAGAACTGATATTTCTGTCTCATTTTTATCCTTCAATATTTACATTGTAACGCTGTAATAATGCTTTGTTACACTTTATTTTTTCAATAAAGTTTAAGCAAAAGGTGAAAAAAGTATGACGTTTTAACCGGAAGTAAAATATTTTTTACGTGTGTGCGTGCGTGTGAGGGTGCGCGTGTGTGCCTGTCACCGGAAGTCAATTTAATTTGTGACTACGTGGAAGATTCTGCTAGTATCCCGTCGTCGAACGTCTGCTGCGCGTCAGCCAACTTCGAAACGATGATTAAAAAGTTTGACAAAAAAGACGAAGAGTCTGGTGAGTGTTGATTGATCTTTGTAGTTGTGAGTATGATCGGTAAGTTTTATGACACGGAGGCTAGCGAATGGCATGCTAACCTATTGCTGGCATAGTAGTTTACGATGAACAATCGGGGTGAAATAACGTTACGATGTGAGTAAAAATGACATTTGAGTGTCTTTGTTTGATGCATATGTGATAAATAAATACACGGGTTACTTAATGTATTCTGTAATATACAAATAAGTGATAATTAAATAGTAAGACTGGCTAAAGGTGTAGCTTCGGGGCCAGGATTGCATGTATGTATCAACAATTTATTACCAAAAACTCTTATGTATTGCTTTATTAAATCAGCATTGCTTTTTAAAAGTAGTCCGCTATGTTAGCAATGCTCGTCGGTGACGTTTGTTTTCTTTCAGGAAGTGGCTCAAACCCATTCCAGCATCTGGAGAAGAGCTCCGTGTTGCAAGAGGTACGTTTCCAAATTTGCGTTTATTCGTCATTTAATAATAGAATGATTTTCGTTTCGTCCTCAGGCCCGCATCTTTAACGAGACACCCATCAACCCGCGAAGATGCCTGCACATTCTCACCAAGATTATTTACCTGCTCAACCAGGTAGCATAGAATAGCCCATGTCTTTTTAAATGCAGGAATATTCACCCCCTCTATTTGTTTAGGGGGAACATTTCGGGACCACCGAAGCCACCGAGGCGTTCTTCGCCATGACCAGGCTCTTTCAGTCCAATGACGTAAGCTCAAATAATCAATTTTCAAGTGTTAACTCAAAGTGTGAAAATCTTTTTTGTCCTATTAGCAAACCCTGAGGAGGATGTGCTACTTGACCATCAAGGAGATGGCCAACATCTCTGAGGACGTTATTATTGTCACCAGCAGGTTCATAGAGTTGAACTATTACAGTAAATGACTGTTGAGTTATGTGTTTAGTAAATAACATTGTTGTCATTGTGCAGCCTGACCAAAGACATGACTGGCAAGGATGACGTGTACAGAGGACCGGCGATCAGAGCCCTCTGCAGGATCACTGATGTAAGCTAACCCGAATCTTGGGACAGAATTAAATGAAATAAAATGCTGACCAACCGTGTCCCCTGCATCTCTCAGACTACCATGCTGCAAGCCATCGAAAGATACATGAAGCAGGCCATTGTCGACAAGGTGCCGAGCGTGTCCAGCTCAGCTTTGGTCTCGTCACTGGTGAGACACCGCTTGTCAAAATGTACAATTGCAACGTTATGATTTTAACAGTAAGAATTTGCTTCAGCACATGGTGAAGATGAGCTATGATGTGGTGAAACGTTGGGTAAACGAAGCCCAGGAGGCAGCTTCGAGTGATAACATCATGGTTCAGGTGGGAACATGCTATAGTATCTACCAACTCTTGGTGAACGGTGGTGTGCTTACGTTATACGTTGCGTTGCAGTACCATGCTCTGGGCCTCTTGTACCACCTGAGGAAGAATGACCGGCTGGCCGTCACCAAGATGCTCAACAAGTTCACAAAGTCGGGCCTCAAGTCACCGTTCGCCTACTGTATGCTCATCCGCATCGCCAGCAAACTCCTGGATGAGACGGAAGGAGGGTAAGATGACAGAGGGACACTCACAGCAGCTTTCTGTTGTCACTGCTGATGTCTGTTTATTTTTTTGTGCAGTCACGACAGCCCCTTGTTTGATTTCATTGAGAGCTGCCTGAGGAACAAGAACGAGATGGTTGTGTACGAGGCTGCCTCGGCCATTGTGCACATGCCCAATTGCACAGCCAGGGAGCTGGCCCCAGCCGTGTCTGGTAGGTTACAGCAAACAATATAAAATAGCTGAGGAGTGATTTTGATTTTTTTTTTTTTTCTTTCTGAAGTTCTGCAGCTCTTCTGCAGTTCTCCCAAAGCTGCACTGAGATACGCAGCAGTCAGGACCCTTAACAAGGTACTCCCACCTTCCTATATGCTTCCAACTTGACATGTTGAAGTAACATTTGGGGGGTGGGTTATCCTCCTGTCCACCAGGTTGCGATGAAGCACCCTTCAGCCGTGACAGCGTGCAATTTGGACCTGGAGAACCTTATTACTGATTCCAACCGGAGCATCGCCACACTGGCCATCACCACGCTGCTGAAGACCGGCAGCGAGAGCAGCGTGGACCGTCTCATGAAGCAGATCTCATCTTTCGTCTCGGAGATCTCGGACGAGTTCAAGGTGGTGGTGGTGCAAGCTATCAGTGCTCTGTGTCAGAAGTACCCCAGAAAGCACAGTGTCATGATGAACTTCTTGTCCAACATGCTGAGAGATGATGTAAGCAGCAAAGACTTTTTAATTAAGAAAATAAAAATCACTAGCTTTAAAAAGCACTCATCTTTATTTGAAGGGTGGCTTTGAGTACAAGCGTGCCATTGTGGACTGCATCATCGGCATCATTGAGGAGAACCCAGAGAGCAAAGAGACAGGCCTGGCACATCTGTGCGAGTTCATCGAGGACTGCGAGCACACGGTGCTGGCCACCAAGATCTTGCACCTGCTGGGCAAAGAGGGCCCACGCACCCCGCAGCCGTCCAAATACATCCGCTTCATCTTCAACAGGGTGGTGCTGGAGAGTGAAGCAGTGAGAGCCGGTCAGTCACGTTTTTCAGTGTCCATGTAAAACCACATTTTGTTTTTAAAACTTTTTTCATCCCATCAGCTGCGGTTAGCGCTTTGGCCAAATTCGGAGCTCAGAATGACGATTTGCTGCCAAGTGTCCTGGTTCTAATGCAGAGGTACTTAAGTTTGTTCTTTTTTTTTGTCACCAGATGTAATTTAAATGTCATGTCTGTGCAGGTGCATGATGGACAGCGATGACGAAGTGCGCGACAGGGCCACATTCTACATGAACGTGCTGCAGCAGAAGCAGAAGGCACTTAACGCTGCCTACATTTTCAATGGTGAGATCAGCTCAAATGCTATTGAGCATCAAATATAATCATTTAGCATTTTCAGTTAGGCATGCTTTTGTTAATTTTTTTTATTTTGGAAAAAAGTTGGCATCACTAAAAATATTTATCGAATGAATTTATTGATAGCCACCTTAAGTCCCCCCAGCATTCATCTCATATTGCGTTCAGGCTTGTCAGTGTCTATTCCCGGTTTGGAGAAGTCGCTGCACCAATACACGCTGGATCCTTCGGAGAAGCCGTTCGACATGAAGACGGTTCCTCTAGCTACCACACCTATCACAGAACAGAAAACAGGTCAGTCAGAATTTGAAAGTTTCAGGGTTGGATTAGCGCTTTTAAACGTGTCCTTCCCATTCAGAAATCACTCCAGTGTCGACCAGCAAGCTACCGGAGAAGTTGGCCCCATCACGCCAGGATATTTATCAAGGTAAGCATTTTTCGTCAGGAAGTGTTTTTTTTTTTTTTTTTTTTTACTACTGGAAATTTCTCCACTTTCAGAACAACTGGCAGCCATCCCAGAGTTCCAGGGTCTTGGCCCGCTTTTCAAGTCAGCCGAGCCGGTGCAACTGACTGAAGCAGAGACGGAATATGTGGTGCGCTGCATCAAACACACCTTCTCCAAGCACATGGTCTTCCAGTTCGACTGCACCAACACGCTAAACGACCAACTTCTGCAGAAGGTTCCGGACTACGCAGTTAAGCACAATCCACTTCACTGGCTATCAACTAATAGCGCCAACCGGCATTCCAGGTTCTTGTGCAAATGGAGCCTTCAGAGTCCTACGAGGTGCTTCACTACGTTCCCGCCGCCAGCCTCGCGTACAGCCAGCCAGGCTCCTGCTACACGCTAGTGCGCCTGCCCGATGACGACCCGACAGCAGGTAACATGAACGTTGACGTCAGATTGGCCCGTTCCAGACATTGAGGCATTCAGACAACGACACTCCTTTGCAGTTTCGTGTACGTTCAGCTGCACAATGAAGTACCTGGTCAGAGACTGCGACCCCAACACGGGAGAGCCCGACGACGACGGCTACGATGACGAGTATGTGGTAAGTAGCTGCGTGCCGTCATTGTTTGTCCGCCACTTGTGTTTCATTCCTCTCGCCGGCCGCAGCTGGAGGACCTGGAAGTGACCGTGGCGGACCACATCCAGAAGGTGCTGAAGCCAAACTTCGGAGCAGCCTGGGAAGAAGTGGGAGACGAGTTTGAGAAGGAGGAGACGTTCGCTCTGGCGTCCGTGCGCACGCTCGACGGTAAGCTTGTGAAAACTCGTCGCAATCTTCGAGATGTAGTCTTTAAATTCAATGTGTTGTACTTACAGAGGCGGTGAAGAACATTGTCAACTTCCTGGGCATGCAGCCATGCGAGCGCTCGGACAAAGTACCGGAAAACAAAAATTCGCACGTCCTCTTCCTTGCTGGCGAGTTTCCACTCCCCCCCCCCAAAAAATTCCATTCAATGTATAAAAAGATTAAGACTCACTTTTTTCCTTCTGATTTCACAGGTGTTTTCCGGGGCGGTCACGACACGCTTGTCCGTGCTCGCCTTGCATTGGCAGACGGCGTCACCATGCAGGTGACTGTCC
Source organism: Syngnathus floridae (assembly GCF_059516105.1). Lineage (NCBI taxonomy): Eukaryota > Metazoa > Chordata > Actinopteri > Syngnathiformes > Syngnathidae > Syngnathus > Syngnathus floridae. The sequence goes on from NC_142434.1 coordinate 5,965,911, forward strand.
GCAGCGACGAAGAAACAGTCGTTGACGTCATCCTGGCGTCTGTGGGCTGAAGTGCAATCTTTCATCGTTAAATGTAAAATCTGCTACTTAATTAATCTGGAGAAATAAACTGCATCTACGACAAAGCTTCTTTTGTACAAAACTATTTATTTGATCATCAAGCCCTTTGCTCACTCAAGTTCAAAACGAGTGAATAAATTTTAAGTAAGAGGCGAGAAAGCCTATGGGGTCTTCGAACTGTGGGTAATGACCGATGTACTCATTTAACACGGTGACAGTTGACCTTTTCACCAGTTTCCTGTGGAAACAACGCACACACGTCACTTGCATGCTAACAGCAGTGGGAGAGACGAACACTCACTTGTAAAGTTCGATAAACTCTGGATGGGGGTTAACCGGATCCATTGGGCCGTAGATCATGTGCACTGAAAGACGAGGACATTAGAAAGGAGCGTGGACGTGAAAGGACAGAATGTGTGAAATGTCACTTACGTGGCACGGACGTGGACGTGAGCGCGCCGACCCATCGCTCCCTGTGTTTTATTCTCTGATTGATGTACTCTAGAAGACTGACACGCCAACAAAAACAGCTCTTATAAAATATTAACAGTGGAAGCGGATCTTGCAGGTTTGTTTGGCTGATTTTTTTTGTCCTTAATTATGGCAAAAAAATTTGGGGTGTGCTTGGATGGTGACAAACTGAACATTTACACCCACTATCTGGATTATACTGCTCCCTGGTGGACTATATGTGCACAACAATTAATTAAATGTCAACTTTCTTATAAATAAAATGTACTATAGAGTGGTATTAATTTTTCTTACCTGTCCAAAACAAGGTGCCCATCATTGTAGCGAATACTGACCCACATGTTCCACAACTCTGCGTTCGTCGGCTTCGTGTACGGCCCGAAAACCTCCCTCATCCTATTATGTAATCAAAACCAGTAACTTTTTATTGTGCACGACTGGCTATAAAAAGAAAAAAATGCCAACCCATTGTTGAAGACCATATAGTTGCAGATCCTAAGGAGGAAGGGACCCAGGTAGTCGGAGTCCTTGAGAAGCTTCAGAAACAAATAACGGATTTCTGTGAAACATTGCAAATCTCCGTGGTGTCAAAGAAAGGCAGGCGGTTGGACTGACCCTCTGCATCAGGCGAGGATAGTTGACTTCCGGGAACAAGCCTGTGGGGAGCACGAGTCAGTCACAGTGTCTCTGAAAATACAGGAACATACCGCAAACACACTAACCTCCATTTGAGAGACAAAGACTTTTGATGTTCAGGTGACCTGTACGGTTCTGATCCCGCCTATGCAGACAAGAAAACACTCGCTGTAAAAAGTAACAATATTTCTTTTTTTTATACAACTATAGAAAATAAGCATAAAGTCTACCTGTAAACCAGCTCTAGCGCCACCGTGTCACCGTAGTCATGAGCCACCAGGTTGATGCGCTGGTTGGCCAAACCCAACTCTACCACCAGCGCTTCCACCACGCTGGCCTGCTCAAAGATAGAGTAGTTGTGTGGTATCTGAGTACCACAGCAACAGGAAAGCCAATAAATTAAATTCAGTTTTTATTGATTTGATAGATTCACGCACAGGACACCCACTGGCTTGTCGCTTAAGCCGAAGCCCAAGAAGTCCAGTGCTATGACCCGTTTGAAGTGTTGGGTGAGCTGATGCCAAATCTGTTTAAGGATGGAGAGAGAGCAGACTCACAAAACTAAATCTAACAAATTATAAATGAATATTCAAATAAGAAGTCGCGATAGAATGTGTCGCTCGGACCTTGCTCCAATCATAGCTCGAGGCGGGATAGCCGTGGAGGAGAAGAACGATGTCGGTATTTCCCAAGGTGCCGGGAGTGTCTGATGGGACATGACACGTTACACATACTGACTGCGATATCAGCGCAAAAGAATTAGCGATAGCTTGAAATATTTGATCCTTCTAAAATATAAGTGAAATAAGACGAAATGATGAACACCTATGTAGAAGATCTTGTTCCCCCTGAAGGTGAAGGTTTTCCCGGCGTGTTGCCACCTGCGTATGGCGAACGACAGCTTAGGCGGCGGCATGTGGACGTAAACTGCCATCAGCGGAATGCACAGCAAGCCAACTTGGACCCACCACTCTCTCATCGTGGACTGCTTAGCTCATGTCAATAAAGCAAAAATAGAACATTGACATGTCATTTTCACACATTTTCTTTCACTTTGTTTGGACACTTAATGCTACATTAGCATTAGTTAGCACTAGCGAGCGATGGTAAAACATTTATAGTGCTACAACTAACAACACGTTAAAATATACGCACCCGGAAAGAATAGACGTGGTCCTACCTTGGGGAGATATTGACACATGAAGCGTTTACAAGGTTTTTAAATCCTCAGTCCCTAAATAACACTCACGTGAAGACATTCAGTTAGTGATTAGCGTCCATAGCAGCAAAGATTAAGAAGACGACAGAGAGCTCACTCTCGTTCATACTACATAATGACTACGTAATTTCACAATTTATCAACTTGTGTCCATAAAGTGTTGGACTTATAATCATCCAAGTTATGTATTTTATAATGGAATCTATTAGTGTTGACCTCTATTTTGATTTTAAGTTGTATAATTGTTACTTAGTTAGTGCAGCGAGAGTACGTATGCGTCATTAGACGATCTGCGTTGTCCACGAGAACAGAGTAAGGATGAGTCTTTACTACCTTCTAGTGGCCAAATAGTGTAAATACAAGTAATTGTACTGTATTAATAATGTGCAGTAGTTTGGTTGAATTGAAAACCCATATTCATCCATTTTCTAATTTACTATAATCACTATAATAATTGGTCATATTTACATGAGCACCATTACTGTTTTTTCTGGACCACACCATCTCAATTGTTTACATTCATTCCTTATTTTTCTATTTGCTTAGACTATATTTATATATATTTTGGAGTTATGCTTGTTTTCCAACTTTGCACAACAATAATAATAAAGGCTATTGTATGATAGTTTATTGTAATAAATGAATCAAATTTTAAATTTAAATTCTTAAGTTGAAACAACTGAGTCAAACCGAGCATATGTGTGACTATTACCTTTGACCTTTGATTCCTTGCTAATCTTATCTGCAATAAAATAAATAAGGCCACGTTAAACATTTCAGGGATTGAATGTAACTAATTGCCACATATCCTCTTTAGAACATTTATAAAAAAAGGAACACTACTGCAAAAATAATCAGGGCCGCTGCACATAGGCTAAATACATTATTTATTTTTAAAAACCATACACATTACTCGACAAGTTTCAAATGTAAATCCAATCACGATATCCATTTAAAATGCTCAAGATAAACAGACATGAAGTACTTTTATTTCCAAATGTTAAAAGATAAAAAAATAATAATCCATAAAACAGATGGGAAACAAAAAAACATTCATTCCTGCGTTTTACAGGAAGAAGCGACAGAGCAAACTCCTGGTATGGATTCCGCTTTTTGTATTTTCAAGGTCTTCCTAGCTGCTATTTTGTCATATCTGTAAAACCAAACAAGGACAACAGGCCAGCTCCCTCTCAATGTTTATTCCACACGCCTATGGGGGAGGGTAGGGGGGGGAGGGGGCTGCAGGTAAACCATGCAGCCACCAAACCAAACAAAACAAAAATACAAAAACAAACAAAAAGAGGTCTGTTCTCTCTCTCTCCCTCAAACCTATTTGCACCCTGAGATGAATGTTCCAGAACAACACACATTTGCGTGGCCTCCCCGCAGTGTCAAATCCTCTGCAAGCTGTCTTGTGAGCATGATGAAAGCTCAATAAATCAGTTTATCGTCATAAAAATACAAAGGTACATTTGTTGTTGTCTGTATCAAAACTCCTGCTAGGAAATAAAGTACCCTGTGCAGATAGATACCAGTGTATGCCTCATCTTTATTCTTTAAAAAAAAAAAAAAAAGAAAAGAAAAGAGATATCCTTTTTAGTGTTTCCAGTAAATCAGGTGTCCAAAAATGGTTCCACTGTGTGTAAGGTGGGGAAGAAAGCGGAACATTTTAAATCTGTGAAGGGGGCTGAGAAACACTAAAAATGTAAAGTACACAGATTCCAAGAACGAAAAACGACTGTAGGGTGGGGTCTATATTTAGCAAGCATCCGCAGGGTTGATCAAGCTTGAACGTTGACTCGAGCCAAGGCACATTCGCTGGCTAATTTTGTCTCAATTGAACTCAAGTTGTGTTCTTGTTCCTTTTGCGCCAGTAAAAAGTGCGTCACCTTGTTCTGAATATGTTTGGGAAGAGGCCACGCTTGCTAAATACGAGCTCCCTTTTTTATGGTGAAAAGCTTTCAACATGTGGAAATCTTGGAACACAAGCTAACAGATGAAAAATGAGGATTTTTTTTTCTCCTGGAAGGTTTTGTGCACGTGGGAACTATAGAGTAAATATTTATAGCAATTTTCCAAAACACGTCATCAGGGGGCCGTGCCGGGCCGACCTCCTTCTCTATACAAGACTTGTTTATTGGTTTGGCTAGAAGTTTCTATGTTTATCTACAAATATATAACAAATAAAACTTGCAGGCAAAAATACTTAAGTTTCAATAGAAACACCCTTTTTTTCCTGAAAATACAGCAGTATCTGAAATAATCTTCTCAGTTCTTTTTAAAATCTGTCCCCCCTTTTTCTGCAACATATATCAGGAAGCTCTTTTGCCTACAAACAGGGGAAAAAAAAGTATCTACAGACTTTGTAAACAGACCTGCTTTTTTTCCCCCTCCATAAACATAAATAAGTCAAAATATTAACAGCCAAATGGAGCAGAAATTAGTTTTTTTTTTTCTGTGTGTGTATGTGTGTGTGTGTGTGAAAGAGGGCCGAAGAGCTAAATATACAACACCATCGAGATTAAAGAGAAGCGGAAAGGTTCTGTCGTTGTCAAGCTGTGAGGATCTCCTCCTCGTATCTCAAATCATATTAATAAGAGTAGAATAAGAAAAAAAAAAAAACAGGTCACTTTCAATCAAGAGTTTATGATCACACCTTTGTCTCGACAGACAAATCAAAAGTGTGTGTGTGTGTGGGGGGGGGGGGGGGGGGTGTTGGGGGGGTAGCGGGAAGGCAGCAGAGTCCTGGCATGGTTTAAGAAGAAGAAGCAAAGAAGAAGTATCCACACAAGCCGTTACATTCCTCCCAATGTTTGTCCAGCCCCGCCCAGCACAGCCCCCCAACCCCCACCCCCCCGGTGTAGAAAAGTGGTAAGGTGCCTTTTGGGGAGGTGGGCGTGCTTTGCGATCAAAGAGAGGTCTCCAGGCTGTGTAAGGGGCTGCCCGGCACGAGGGTCTCGCCCGCTTTGGTGGCCTCCGGGAGGAGGTGGTTGCTGCTCTCCACAGCGTTATTGTTCTGGTTGGGGGAGGCGGGGCTGAGGGTGGGGCTGCCGGAAGGCGGGGCGGCGCTGGCCGGCGAGGGCGGCGCGGGCGAAGCGTTGCGGGGGCTGGCCGAGTTGCGCTTGGTGGGCGCGTCGTCCTCGGCGTCCGTGTCGTCTATGAGGGGGATGTGCGGCTCAGAGTCCTCTATCCGAAATTCCGGGTGGGTCATGAAGTTGTGGATGGAGGACCGCGACTCGGGCTTCTCCAGGCCCTCATAGAGGGAGATGGAGCTGCGGAATGCATTCACCACGCGGATCTGCAGGCAGTGAAGGGGGGGACAAAGTTAGACCACAGGCGCGGTTGGTATGCCGTCGGAAGCCGAGCCACATGTTATAGGGTCAAAACGAAGTGGGTTTTTATTTAGTGGTCTCAACACAAGAACACTGTCAGTGAAACACGTGCAAGTCGTTCTGACACCTCACATACGGGCCTCCAGCAGCGTTCCAATTCAAATCACGCTTTCTCTGCTTCTCCAATCTCAGCCTCATCTCAAAATGGAGGCTTTGGCGGGAGGGTGGGCAGGCGCCCGTGTGTCGGAGCGCTTTTGGACGGGATGAGTCGGTGCGCAAAGTGAGTGGGCGGGCAAACCCAAAACGAGCGTGTTGAGTGAGTGCAAGGACGCTCTGGAGAGGCCCACTTCTGATTTATTCATCAAAATGCAAAAAAAAAATAAAAAAAGACAAAGGAGAACCAAGAGTAGAAAAGGTCAAAGGGCTGAAGGGGCATGCTTAGAGGAGACAGGAAGGAGAGGAGATAAGACAGAAGAAAGGACCGAGGACAGAGAGGAGGAGAAAAGACAGAAGACCAAAGACAGACAAAAAGAGAGAAAGATGGACTAGAAACAGGAGCGAGCGGGCCATGACTTGAGACAAATGAGTCAGTCGTATGTTTTTTTTTTTTTTGGGCGTCCAAACAACCAAAACCAATAATAAAAAAAACAAACAAAAGCTGCTGCAGCCAAGCACGTCCACAAGCGGGTTGGCTCATGAGACAAAAAAAAAAAAAAAAAGGCACACGAGAGCTGAGAGCGAGCCCATGCAGAGCGTGTGCTACCTTGTGCTCTAACGGCAGTAAACCTTTGAGTATAGCCCATGACACATTTCACAGAATCGAAAGAAAAACACGCAGGGGCGGGTCAGTGGGATGCCGACCGACACACACGCACACGAAGGACGAGGCGGACTCGCCTTGCACCTTTTGGAAGCACCTGGAATGAAAGGTTATTGAGCACAGCTCTTCCACCTGTAGGGGAAAATTTAACAGTTGACATTCACCCCCTTTACGTCCCATCGGGATTGGCCACGCCGTTCTTTAAGGTGTCCATGGGCGTATACTCAAAACATTTACCCAGCGAGGGACAAGGGCGCTGGCGACACGGACTGACTGAGGTAGGCACGACCTCAATCCAGAAGACGCCGCTGAGAAAATGCACAGTTACATATTTCCCTCGTTATTCATCACAGCCCCCCCATCGAAAAAAACATTCCAAGCAGAAGCCGAACAGAAGGCGACGTGATGACACAGAGAAAGAAAACACAGCTCCACGCCAGAAGCCACCTGGTCACATGGTACATAGATAGAAACAGCATCATGTGGCATCCAAGCTTGATGAGAGATGCGGGTGCCTTTTTAGTCAATAGGAAGACAGTTGAGGAAAGAGAAAGAAGAGCGAGAGAAAGAGGAGGAGGGGGGAAGTTAGAAGCCAACACGTCTCATGCACGGGAGGAGAACACGCACTCACACCCCACAGCGGCAGAAGCGGAGTTGGTGGCAGCGGCGGCGCTGTTGTTGTTGTTGTTGTTGGCGGGAGTGGTAGTAGGAGGAGAAGTAGTGGAGGAGGAGGAGGTAAAGGCTACATGTGTAGGGCTAGAAACATTGGTTACATCGTGCTGCTGCTGGCTGGAGTTGGAGGCCTGACGCCTCAGAGCCCCCTGAAAGGAAGTTCCGCTCTGGAACGCACTCACTACATCCATCTGCAAAGAACCACACAGCGTGACAGCAGAAAACCCACAAGGACAAAAAGAGAGAGAGAGAGGAAGAGGAAAGGTGAAATAAGAGCAATCATCATCCTGGCCACAGAAGGGACCAGTGGAATATCACTTGGGGGATTTGATTTGTTAAAAAAGAAGGAGAAACAGGAAGGGGGGGTAGTTGGGCTTTTAAAAGGCACTGATCCGTTTTTTGACCAATCGGCTGCTTTCCATCCTCATCTTTCGTAAAAAGCAATACAGTGAGCCTCCAACTGTTCACCGTTTGAAATTTGCTGGAACACTCCAATGTTAGGGGGTGGGTGGACTGTGTTTAGAGCAAAGTAGCGCTTTGTCGCCTTCAAGAACGATGCAATTCTCTTATCCCAGGGGAATAGCGAGCGGTTCACTGTACATTCGCTAACAGTGCCACTGCAACAGCAATGGAGAGTTAAAAGGCTTTTATGGCTTTGGATTCCATTGTGAGTGGTGTCGGGTGGGCGGGATTCAGTCACCCCTCCCCTCCCTACTTTGAATCATTACCTGAGTCTGGATGCGATTGAGGCCGCGGAACCAAAGGATCTGGCCGCGACGGAGCTCCCGCTCGGCGTGATCGATCTCGTCCATGTCGTCTAGCTCCTCCAGCTCCTCGTCAGGGATCTCCTCCTTCTGGGTGCCGTGGCCCGCCGTTTTCAGGAACTTTAAGCGGCTCGTGGGAATCGACGAGATGACCTGGGAAAGGAAAAAAAAAATGGACACAGGATTATTAAACTGTAGTATGCCTGCAGAAGGCGCCCCAGTTATTCTACAAGTGAAATAAATTGTCAAAATGTAAAGAAAATAAATGTACTAGAAATAAATGTACTAGTGCGCTACACTCATCCCGCCACAGACAGGCAGTATTGAGTTGCAAATCACAGTCTTACCTGTCCCCACAGCAGTGAGCCGAAACCCAAGAAAGTGCACCAGAGCCACTGGTCGATGGTGAGAGCCACGCAGCTGAACGGCTTCCCTCCAAACTGCACGATGACAATCTGGACAGACGAGAAATAGGACATTAGAGGTGAGAACGAACGCCTTTGATGGAGCGCGCTGCAGTCAAGAGAGAATTCGCCGGTACCTGGATGATGAAGGTACCGAAGACAATGCTGCAGAAAATGAGGTTGTTGAAGATGCCATCAAAGACGTTGCGTTCGCCGTGGATCTTGCGGGCGTTGATCTCATTGAACAGCTGCATCAGGACGAAGGTGTTGAAGACGATGGTGTAGTGTTCCGACGGCGGCGCCCGAAGCGGCGCCTTCCTGCCACTGTCGATGTCGAACAAGGTCTCTCCTGCGGCGGTAACGGAACGTCAAGCAAGAACGACTCCAGCTGGTCAAACTCAAATATTTGCTTACCGGCGAAGAGCAGCGTGAAGATGATGACCAGCTGGTACACGCCCTGGCCCAGGATGTTCTTCATCATGGTGCGAGAGATGAGCGGCTTGTTGCGGCCGTATGGTTTCCGGAGTAGCAGGGCTTCCGTAGGCGGCTCGGTGGCCAGCGCCAGCGAGGCGAAAGTGTCCATGATCAGGTTGACCCACAACATCTGCACCGCCTTCAGTGGAGAGTCCTGCAAATCACCACAGCTGGTTTGAAAACATGTCGTATGTGATGTGCAAAGAAAGGGGCGTGGCCTAATAAATGAGTTGGAATTGGCCAACATGTCATTTTCAATCCCCCCCCCAAATAAACAGTTTTTAAAGAAGCAGTCTGTGCCAAGGCTATCATAGTTAACGAACTGAAAAACGGTTTTAAAAAAAACAATAAACTAAAAGAAAATTTTACATTTATAAAAGCCAATTATGATTATAGAAAAAACATCCTTCTGTTTTCTTTGTTATTTAATTCAATACATGACTTTTGAAGTCGATTTTAAATGTATTTACTTTGCTCTTACTGTATGGCCCTATTCAGAAAAGGGAAAGTTTAGCAGTCATTTTAATTTATTACACTATACTTTTTGTGACCTTTTTTCCGCCATGTTAGACTTGACAACTACTCTATATGTTAACAACAACAACAAAAAACTAAAACCAACACTTAAACTAATAAACTAAAACAAAGCAAAAAAAAAAGTCAGTTCTTAAAATCAATTCGACCTGGATTTGGGTGCAAAATAAATGTGAGAACATCTTGAGTGAAGTAGAAACCGTATCCAGGAAAGCTAACCTGTGTGATGCAGGCGCCCGTGAACGCCACGATGACAGCCACCACGTTAACGGTCAGTTGAAATTGCAAGAACTTGGAAATGCTGTCGTAAACGTTGCGCCCCCACATGACCGCCTTGACGATGCTGGAAAAGTTGTCGTCCGTCAGGATGATATCGGACGCTTCCTTGGCCACGTCAGTGCCGGCGATACCCTGCAGGAGGAGAGGGCCGATTCGTGACGCCGTCGCTGGTTATTCCCACGCGGCGTGTGTTGACTCACCATGGCGAAGCCGACGTCGGCTTTCTTCAAGGCGGGACCGTCGTTGGTGCCGTCACCCGTGACGGCCACGACTTGCCTCTGCTCAATCACGGTGCTGTCGATAATACCTAAAAGCAGTTCAAAGACGTGAGCTGAAAGCAAAAGCGGTAACTCTCCCACAAAGAAACCCACCTTTGACTAAAGTGTGCTTGTCGGTCGGGGAAGAGCGAGCCAGCACTCGGAGTTTGGGCCAGATTTTGTCAATCCGCTCCTGCTCGATCTACAAATACGACAAGAATCAGCAAAATAAAATTCCGGAAGCGTCTGAGGGATGTGAAGCGTGTATGTTGCTGTCCCACCCACCTCGCCCTTTTCATTGCGTATCCGTCGGTTGAACTCTTTGCCCTCCAAGCAGATGAAGTCGTCTCCGGGCTGCAGGATGCCGCACTTGCTGGCGATGGCGCGCGCCGTGTTGATGTTGTCGCCCGTCACCATCCGCACCGTGATGCCGGCGCGCTGGCACTTTCTGATGGCGTCTGGGACCTGATTCAAAAAAATAATTAACTCATTAAATAACCATGAAAACACATGCTTTGATTTTCCTGTACTTGACTCAAAAACACAACATTTTATTTATTTTAAAATAACTGCAGAAAAATCATGAACATGAATTAATGAGAATTTGGTTGCAGTTTTGTTAGAAAACTGACAGGAAAATTAAAAAAAATTCCAAATACAAAGCAAATGCTTTATTTTGATTCAACACAAAGATAATAGGACGAGTTTAATGAAGGACTACAGAAATCAGATAACTGTTGAGAAACTGTTGACAATTTTTCAATTATTAAAAACAATTGACTAATTTGACAATCGATTAGTTCTCGATAAATCAATGGAAAATTACTGGAGACATATAATTGTAAAGCAACAGAACCTTTACTGAGTACAATTTTTTGGTTACTTCTCCCATCTTTGCTAGCCCGACTCCACATTACCTCAGGCCTCACGGGGTCTTCGATGCCCACCACGCAGATGCAAGTGAGCCCCGAGAGGATGTCGGTCTCGTTGTCCCAGTCGGGCTCTCCGTCCTTCACGGCGAAATCTCGGTACGCAAGGCAGATGGTCCGCAGTCCTTCGGAGGCCATGGGCTCGATCACTTTCTTCACCATGTCGTCTCGATCTCGCGGGCGAAACACCTTGGACTCGCCGGACGCCGTCAGGATTTTATAGCACCTGAGCGTGGCGAGCACGAAGATTAGACAAACGCCTCGGAAAAGTGAACACAAAATAGTGTTTTGAATGCAGAGCCGCACGAGCGTGACGTCACACTAAGCCCTCTGTGGGTTCAAAAGAAGCCCAATTGGTTAAGAGGCTTACGGAGTTGTTACCGGCTCATTTTCTCAGCGCCTGTTTATAAATCGCAAAGTAAGGGATGCACTTGAACTTCTTAGCTGCTTTAAGACGCGTTGAATATCGCTCACGGGAGCGAGCGGACCAGAACTGACGCAACTGCTCGTACTTTTTGAGGAGGATTTCCGAGGCGCCCTTGCTGAACATCCGGTAGCTGCCGTCGGCCATCTTCAGCACGGTGCTCATGGATTTGCGCACTGAGTTGAAGGTGTACACCTTGTACAGCTTCTCCTCTGGGATCTCGTTGCGAATGGTCTGGTAGTCACGCTTGAGGTCGGTGGAAAAACCCAGCAAGGCACATTCGGTTTTGTTCCCCACTTGCCGAGGCAGGCCGCCTTCTTTCTCCGGAGGCTACGAAGGAAGGCGTGAAGACGGTGAGCGAGTTTGATTGAGCTAAATTGACTCTAAATTAAAAAAACACTATACCATGATCTTGGTCGTGTAAGCGCAGTTGACGGCTATCCCCAGAATGAGGAAATCCAAAACGGAGGCCGGGATGCTCTCCGGTTCCGGCACGTGCTTATAGTGTTTCTCAGCTACGTAGGCCTGCACCACCGTCATGCGGTTCATGGTGAGTGTCCCCGTCTTGTCTGAGCAGATGGCCGTGGCGTTCCCCATTGTCTCGCAGGCATCCAGGTGACGCACCAGGTTGTTGTCTTTCATCATTTTCTGTCAACGGGACGACAGTCAACAGCTACAGACAGCTTCAAAGTAGCACGTCTTAACACCCTGGCTAGCTACGTTTAATAGGCTAAAGCTAAAGCTGGTGGCGAGGTTAAGAGACTTTTACCTTGACGGAGTACGCCAGGGAGATGGTGACGGCGAGCGGGAGGCCTTCGGGGACGGCCACTACCAGCACAGTGACGCCGATGATAAAGAATTTGACAAAGAACTGGATGTAGATGGGCGTGCAGGCCTTGACCCAGGGGAGGTTTTGGATCCAAAAGGTGTCGACCACAAAGAGCACCACCAGGATGATGACGGTGATGGCCGACATCACCAATCCTGACAGGAAGCAGAGATATTTTTTTTCTTGACCCTTTATTTCAGTTCCCCACCATGTTTGTGTCACGTGCATGCACTTGTGGCTGACAATGAGGTGCTCTAAAGCTAATTGCACTGGATGAATGCTGATTCGAAGGAAGGCGCTCAAATTGTGAGGGAGTTGGCGATTGATACCAGGATTCAATGTGTGCTGTTTTAGCCACGCCCCCAAATATAAAGAAACAGAAATGGGCCTTTATCTCCACAATGTTTTCAGCAAAAAAAAACAAAAAAACCTCTCACCCGCTTTGCCGATCTGTACGGCGAGTTTGGTCAGCTTGCCCTGGAGGACAGACTTCTCTTTTTTAGGCAGAGTGGATTTCTTCTTCTCTTCTGCATCGGCTCCCTCATCACTGTTCAGGGGCTGCATTTCCATGGCGGCGCCATCCTGCGCTTTTGCTGCAAAACCGGAGAAACCATTTGATGTCACGAAACGATTGGAGTCGTACGTCTCAACACGTCTCCGTATTCACAGCCTGCCTTCCGTCGCAGGCACAACAGACGGGAATCCCAAAGACACGCGAGCACATCAAATATGATGGAGTAAAATCATTCAGTGTGTGGATCGGTATTGTGTGCGACGGGGGGGGGGATGGGGGGGGGGGGGCCTACTGCAGCTGCCGCAGACTGTGCTCGGTTCTGGACTTACATTGCCGGAGTAATCTCAGTCTAAAGGATTACGGCTGATTCCTGGCAGACAGAGGGAATCCGTGCGCCGGGGACCATCGGCGGGATTGTGTTTACAGACCCCGGCGCCGCTCATCGGCATCCCAGCAGAACCGCCAAGATCGGGCTGGCCGGCTCGGGCCACGCAACCTCATTATTAGTATACAAATTGGACGCGGGTTCTACTCGGAATGGGACAAGCGTGGGAGTCGCAAGGTGGGGGCCGCAGGGAGCGACAGCGGAGGGGGAAAGCAGATGTTCCGTCCCCGGAATTGTTGCCGAGCTTTAATCTCTTTGCCACTAATCGCTGTAACTGGATTGGGTAGCACCTGCTGCCCAAAGTGCAACGTGCCAGGAGAGGAAAGGGAGGATGCCAAATGGGGTCGCGGCGAAATGCAAAAATCACTCGTGGGGGTAAAAAAGGAAGAAAAACAAAAACAAATCACAGCAGCCAAATTACACACTGCCGTTAAATAGAAGGCTGGCCGTCGGCTAATAAATGTGGACGCTACGATTACACACACTTTAATGGGACCACCTGCGCTTTACTCGCTATGGCCGTTCACGCCAGATTTAAAAGGCTGCAACTCGTTCCGCTGCATTCCACATCCTTGAAAATCAACGACATACAACACGACCTTTTTCCCTGAGGGTTCAACTTTAAGTCGTCACGAGTAGTTAGACACTCAAACTTGAATCATTTGGTTTATTTTTTGCTTCTTGTTTTAGAAAGCAGATTAAAGAGAGACAATTATTACTATATAATAGACATATATTATATAATATGATAGACAAATATTATTATATATATTATAATATATATGTATTATATATTATACATCATTATATATATCTGCAACTGCTACTTAAAACATTCGAAATCAGCTTACACTGCTTTCAAGGTCGACTCGCCATAAAAAAAAAAAAGCAGGTGGCCGGTTGAGTGTGCGTGTGCTCACGTTGCTCTAAATAGCAACTCACCTTTCTTCCGGTTTTCAATGGAGCCGTCCTGCTTTTTGTCTGCAAAACATAACACGGGGAATCGGTTAAGCGGTGCATGGAAATGACCCAACCGGAAAAAAAAAAACGGGCAATGAGGTCACGCACTTTTCTTCTGCTTCTTTTTGTCCTCTTTTTCCTTCTTTTCGTCGTCATCCTCGTCGTCGTCATCCTCGTCCTCGGCAGCGCCGAGCAACGTGAAAATAATTCCAGTTTGAGAGTTGACGCCCACCGCCGTGACCACCATTTTCCCAGAGCCCTCCATCACGTGGGTGCCTATTGGGGCGACGAGGCAGAGGAGCAAAGATGCCCACGTCAGTTTCCCAAGACGTGCGCACCAAAATACAACCCTCGCTAGATTTATTTGCCACATGAGCGGAACACTTGACGCACTTCCCTTGTGGAAAAGGCTGGATTTGAAAAATCTAAGCAATATTCTACAAACTGTAACTGTCTGATGACTCACTTAGGCGAATTAAAAATATCACAAGAACCTCCTTGTGGGCTTCGTCAAGCAAGATGAAAAGTGTTACCTGATAACAGCATTAAATCTTTATCATGTGTCTTCTTGACATGGTCCGACTCGCCCGTGAGCGAGCTCTCGTCGATCTTCAAGTCATTGCCTTGGATGAGGACACCATCGGCGGGCAAAAGGTCCCCTGCAAAACCGCACAGAGAGTTCAAAGGTCAGCATTTCAGTACATGAATGCAGATTGCAGTTGGGCACATTCAAAAGGAGCAGCGGAGAAGAAAAAAAAAAAAAGACGAGTCAGTGTTTCACAACACTGAAGATAAAAATTTCAGTTGCCAGAACTCATAATTGTTTAACTCGTGCAAGCGGTGAAGTTAAACAATCAACTTTAACCAGTTATAAATACTTGGGATGTTCAATACCACTATTTTGATAGACCGACATCGGTACGAGAATTCAAATCTTGAGTAGCTACCGAAAGCGATATCACGTTCCGATACCACTAAAATTTTTGTACCTAAAATTTTCTCCTAAAATCAATTAAATAAAGACATGTACAGCACAAAATACATTTTCCTTAAAATTGCATAAAATAAATTGCATTTTTTAATATTTTTAATTTCTAGTTACTGATCGTAAAGTAACCACAAGAGGGCAGCACGTGCAATTACTTGAAATAAGTTTGGTATCGGCACCGATACGCGCTCATCTCTAATAGAAACTGAATCAGCATTTATTTAAAGGCCATTTCTTGTGGCTAAGTATGCATTTGTTTATTTGTGTTAAAGTGATATTGTTACAAAATATTTGAATTTGGATATTCGCATTTTAGGTTTTAGTCTATTTAATGTGGTGTTTCAAAAATTTAATAAATTTTAAGTTACTTTCCAATTACTCTTTACTTAAGTAGTTATTTTCACGAAACATGCATTTATTTGGATTACTTTTTACTTTTCCCTGAGTAACACTCAATGGCTGAGTTCTTATTGTTAGGTTGCAAATCTGGTTTATTAAGAACATGAGCGTAATTTGATTAACTTCCTCCATATTTGAGCCAAGTCCCAAAATGAAACCAGCCTTACCGTATTTTATTTGTGCGACGTCGCCTACGACAATCTCCGCCACGGGGATCTGGATGACCTGCCCGCCGCGGACCACGGTGAACTTCTGCTCTTGCTCGATACGGCTCTGGAGGCCGCGGAACTGCTTCTCTTTGCTCCAGTCGTTGAACGCCGTCACTACCACCACGCAGATGACCGATAGCAGGATGGCAGCTCCCTCGATCCAGCCCGCCTCCGCCTCGTGCTCGTCGTCCCCGCCGCCGGCGGCCTTCCCGCAGTCTGCGGAGAAGAATAAACGCTTAACGGTCAGGCGAGTCAACTCTATAAATAAATCTGGCTGTAAACAAACATAAGACTTATGTTGTCTTGTACAATGATGACAAAAGCAGCCGTGATGATAACCAACCTACCTTCTCTTTCAGCATCTTGAGGTCTATAAAAAGAAAGGCCAAGTGAAATTATGGCTGCCACTTCCAGGATAATCAGCGTGACATCCTGCAGCGCCTCCCACACTAATTGCAAGAATGTTTTGGGCTTTTTGGGCGGTATCAAATTTTGCCCAAACACTGTTTTCCGTTTCTCGATGTCTGCCGGCTGCCCACTTAGACCTGGAAAGAGAGCGAGAACGGAGGGAGAGAGATTTTAAATCAATGTGTCATGCTTCGTCTTTCGTGAGAGTGGGGAAAAAATGATCTTAAATATTCCTAACAAGGAGTCATCTCGTCTGACAACAGATGGATGCGGGACTGTTTGGGCTAAAAGTCACGCGAATTATCTGCATCAGCCGCTCAGAAAGGACACATGGGGGGGGGCTTTGACAACAGCGGCACACTCAAGAGAATAGACGTTGAATACAACAAATGTGAGCGTATGCATTCCACACACATGCAAAAGGGGCCCTCACACAGTTGATGATTGTTGGAACTATTTAAAAGAATAATGACTAGTGAAGTCTAGCACCAGACCGCTCGATATATTCAAATGTAGCCCTTAAAACCTCTTGTGAGTGTAGTGCTTCACATAGTTGACTTGCGATCAATACGCTTTTCAATATAGTGATCGCCAAGTCTGTCAGAGTGCTCGATTGTTTCGGATCCATTCCAGTAAGCTGGTCGTAAACGCTACATTACAAGTAGAGGTGTTCGATAATACTTTTTTTCTCAGACCGATACCAATATGAGTAGTCACCGATATCAAGTGCCGATACCACTCGTATTTTGTTGCATAAAATCCCCCCCTCCAAAAAAACAAGGTCAGACAATTTTAAGTTTTTTTATTCTTTTAATTTCTAGTTCATTATTGTAAAAATGACCACAGAGGGCGGCTGTTACCAGTATTGAGTTGACCACTGCTAGGAGCACCGATACCTTGAAATAAGCCTGGTATAGGTACTCGCCCATTGCGAATTATAAGACACATAAAAATGGCATATATACATAAATGGTATAATATTTGAATTGAATCATCCCTTAAGTTAGCTTATTTTGCTATATGCAGTGTGACTCATTGTGGCTTACAATACATTAACTAAAAACTATTTTTATTTTTAAGGCGTCAATATACATGTGAAAACTCAACCAGATCCTTTCGCTCAAGGTCCGTTAGTTGGTAGGGAGCCGGGAGAGTGAGTCACTGGCACCAGCGGCGCGGTCGACAAGCTGCGGGCTTTACCGGGCAATAATTGCCCGTCGCGGTTCCCTCGCCACCTCATAGCGTCTGCTTTGATTCCTTAAGCCACTAATGAAAAGATGCTGACAGCTACAGGCCCGCTTCAATTTTATGCCACATTTTCCCTCGCTGCTTGGCCGCAATAAAGATAAGTGACAGAGCAGTCAGCACCTCATCCTCGCCGACCGACGGGACCGCGGGCCGGGTCAAGCGGCTAATCATTAACCGTTTCATTTGTAGCGCTTGTCCCCGGCTGACCCCGTTACTGTCATCCTGACCACCGGCGAGGAGGTCGAGGTGAGGATCGGACTCGTTGCGATCCAATAAAACATGGTTGCAGTTCGGCTTTTTCACTCCCTCCGGATTGAAGATTGTGTCAACAGGAGAGCAAATACGATTAATGGGCAAAAATGAAGTTGGAGCAGGATTCCCCGCTGCCTTTTATCACGCAGCTAAACACACTGACCCACAAGAGTCCAAATGTGCTGACCAATCAGCATTGCAACAAAAGCTTCGCTGTGGCAAAGAGCAACATCTGACACAATGAGGCCGATTTGTGAACAGCATTCCGACGACAGAATCCTTCTTGGTGCTTACACAGCCCTGCCGGGGGCCAGTGAGCCAAAACCCAAATATTTGACTACATTGATGCTGAAGTTAAAAAAATGAAATGGCGGAACAAATGAGTGCGCGCTGATAATAACATGGAAGTGGCCTTGTGAGTTTCATTACACGGAGGATTCAGGAGGCGTCCGTCGCATTAGTGACCCGCAATGTAAACACTATGCTTCGCTGAAGTGACTGATGGCTACCGTTCTACATGACAGCCGCTGCTTTGACATCTAAGGACATCTGAAGTGGCTGCACTTTGCCTGCCGACGCGGCGACCCCAAGATGTGACATTCAAAGTGGAGGGAAAGTGCTGAAAGGATGGCACGATATGTGTTAAAACGCCACGCGGTCCGACGGGACCAAAAATAGACTCCGCGGTCGACTTGACGATCTTTACAGCTCAGGTCCGTGTATCATTCACGCATCCCCCCATCGTGACGCATCGCTCTGCTCAAACACGTCCACTCGCCGAGCCCATCCGAGGATAAAGCTGAGTATTATCGATGACCGAACGCGCGTGACACGCAAGCAAACGGCTCCGGTCGCCGTGGGTGGAAGCGAAGGCAGGAGTGGCACACGCGCTGCAGCAACAGTAAAAGTTGAGTACGACTTGACTGGGTGAGGAAAATGAGCTTGGAAATGTGGAGGATTAGGGAGGGATTGGTTAAAGAGGGTTTTAGACCTAACCGTCCGACTAATTAGAAATCCCTTTTCAATTGTCAAGCTGCTGTAATCCCGTGCCGATGACGAATGAGCTCATAGCCGCTGTTAAATATCAAAGCGGGTTCGTCGTCGTTGCCGTGGTGGCGCGACATCCGACTCGAGTGGCAAAAGTATGACAGGACTCTTGAAAGCTTCCCGTGACACGGTCACATACGTGTTAGAACAACTGGCACGTCAAGCGAAGGATTCTCAGCTATTTCCCCGCCACGGCTGCCACGACAGCGCGCTGGCAGTCGGGCGGGGAGGGCAGGAGATGGCACAGCGCACCTCCCGCAATCATCACGTCGTTAAGGTAATGATTCTGGCAGCGAGCTGCGCGTGATTCGTGCTGCCATGCAGCGGGGTATTTACGGCATTCCCTCTGGCGAGATGAAGCCCGGGGAGGTTTTTATTTATTTATTTTTTACTCTCCCTCTCTCTTTGAGACTTTGCGTAGAGAGGACGGTCGCTGCGACAGTGAGTATGCGGTGCCGTTTTAATCTGGGATCAAACTGAAAATCCTCTCCCATAAGAGTTCAGTCAAGGTCATCCTGGCGATTAGGCAGACTGTCTATAGAGAGATGCTGAAACAGAGTATGGGGAATAAAAGAGAGGGGGTGGGAGTCTGTGCTGTCAACCAGCGAAGCTCCAATGTCGTCAAACATCTCATTTTCACAAAAGACGGATGGTGAACAACACGGTGACAACAGAATATTTCAGGCTCGCTTCCCCGAAGGTGAACTCACTCCTTCCGCAATTACTCGTCAGGCCCGAAAACCCCCCTGGTTTTCCTGCCGGCCCACGTGTTTGACAAAAACCTGGCACGGGCCCACTGCTGTGCCCAGGCGGACAGCTGGTTCGTCTGAGACGCCCGTGACAGAGACGCAGAGGTGAAACAGGAGAGAGGACACGGACAGGCACTGAAATAGAGCCGGAGTGGCCCGGCTCAGAGCCCGGCAGTCCGGCCACCTGTCTGACACATGAGTTTTCCAAGGAAGTGATGTCAAGGTGGTCAATGCCATGCGAAACTCGGCTTCGAAACTATGTGCCCGAGACATAAGCGTTCTGTGGGCTCAACGCTGAATGGAATTAAAATCGACCTCGCAATGCACCGGAAGACAATTTTCAAAGAGGAAAGGCTGTGACTTTGGAGGGAAAAAAAAGGGCCCATCTCAGGCGTCGGCCATTTTGCTACTTGCTGTTGACTAAAAATGACATCACAGTGGCGCAGGGCTCCAGTAACGACCATTCACAGCTCAGCTGCCAAATGTCACATGACCAAACAGGTGAGCAGTGATTGGTTATATGACCCCTACCAACTGTGATGTCATATTCAGTCGACAGCAGACAAAACAGTTATAAAGTGTAATAAAATCAGATTGTAATCTTATGATTTACTGACTTATGGTAAAATTTTGTGACATTGTTCTAATGAAAGATGAAAGACTGAACATCAAAGTAAACTCTAATTAAAGTAACTGCCTTTCAAATTAAGTCATCCTTCAGTTGCCTTTATCTTAGCGTCAGCCAGACTTATAAGACCAAAAATCTGATATGGTAATAAATTAACTGTGTTTGTTAAAAACTACAGGGAAAGAGGACTTTGACAAAAATACTCCCAAGTCAAAATAAACGGAATTAGATTATTTTATAGCAAAACTAAAGTGAGGTGAAGGGTTACTTTACCGTCCGTGGGTGAGGTTTTTAATCGGCTGCAGAGTCCGTGAACGTCTCCGTAACATTCCCCTATTTTGCTTAGGCCCTCCGCGCCTCGCAGTTCCATGAGGGAGCGCAGTTCTTTGAGCGTGCAGCCAAAGTCGCCATCGTGGTTGGCCTCCACGATGGAGTTCTTCACGCCGCTGTACGAGTTGTTCGCCATTGTCTCGCTATATCGCCCACTCGGGGTTAACCGTAGGGGGGAGCGGTGTCCCGGAAGAGCTTAAATCCCCACGAGTGTAGGTGCGGCGGTAGCTCCCATAAAAAAGGCGACAGGGCCGTCAGACGTAGCTGGAGTCATGCTTCTACAAAGCCAGCCATGGAGCCTCGGAGACTCGGGTCTTCTTCCTGGCCTCTCATGGCGATGGAGGGAAACTCGCAGAGCCGGAGATCAGCATGCAGTCAGATCTGGGAAGGGACAAGAGCAAACAAGCTGTCAAGGAACCATTCGGTGTAAGGCTTCGGGACATTTCAGGTGGACACCTCCCATGAGGATTAGCAATTACCGTATTCTTTGGACTATAAGGCTCACTAAAAATCCGAAAAGTGCACCTTGTAATCAGGTGCGACTTGGGTATAGATGACGATTATAAGATTTACTATTCATGATTTGACATTAATTTTTAAATTCACCAGGAACTTACAATGCGTTGTTCTCCATGGAGGATAAAGAACACAGAACATGTGTGTAAACATCATGTATAATAATATATATATATATATATTTTGTCGGTCTGTGTGTTGCATCACAATTTGTGTTCATATATTTGTTGCTTAAAAGATTGTAACATAATTTGGAATATTTGGAAAATTCCCACCCGTATGGAATCGTATTCAGAGCTGGTGCATGACCGAGCATTTTTTTTTATCTGAACGTGTCCGCACGGGCCGCACTCTGGGAGCTGGGATCGACTGAATGATTACTCCAGGAAAAGCCTGGTGTTAAATCTAATTAAGACTATCTGCGGCATCGGGGAGCTCCGGAGTGGTGCACTGTGGCGGGGGGTGGGGGGGGTCAGTGGCAAGCCGGGTTGACTCGGGAAAAATTTATGGATTCCTCTACCAGAGACATTTATGCTATGCTCATCTAATCGGGGCTCCTCTAATCTCTGAATTAGGTGTCGAGATAACAAAGCAAGAGGTCATGGTTTATCTCCGACTCCAAATATGTCCCATGGGACAGCGAGACAGCACAATAGATAAACGGAGGCCGCAACCGTAGGCGTGTGTGTCTATGCTGTTTTGTAATACTCTGATGAAATTAGATGGCTTAGCTGGTAGATAAATACACAAAGTTTAATCAGTGTTTGTTTAGTGTGCCTATTTTGAAGTGAATTCCAACAGGATGTGATGAAAAAAAAACAGCTTGAAGCAAAAAACACTTTGCGTCTTATTGGGAGAAACTGAAGAAAGCCGGAGCAGGTGCACAGGATAAATTTTATTGCGTACCTGTACTCGTACTCTGGGTCCGATACTAAGACACCAATACTAGCATGACATCATTTCTGGGCAGCTGGAGTAAGCGTCATGTTACGTCGTTTGCTTTAATGTTTAGACCGAAACGCTGCATAGCGGAATGCTTGTGCTATTTTTAAGAGAAATTTGAGGCAAAAATATATTTTCAGCGCTAATTACTAATAGCTTACACTCTTGAAAAATCTTAGTGAATGGATTCCCACGGCGCGGGGCGGTTGAGTGACAGCGACCGAGGTTAACCCTTTGTGGAATAAACGGGGACAATTAGCTGAAACGACGGCCGGCGTCTACCGACAAAGACCCGCCCCCACTCCATCTCCGTTAGCACGCATGCCTCCGTTAGCCAACCACATGGCACGAGCGGAGAGAAATTCAAGGGATCCCTCCGCAATGGAGCCGCCTAGCACGAGGGGGGTATTTTTAGCTTTCCCCCGGGCTGCCCCTCCCCCTCGCCGCTAGCATGCCGCCAAACTGGGTCAGGCCATGTAAATGTGGAGGGTACAAAGTAGTGACGCCTAGCTCCTCTCTCTCGCGGTTGAGAGCTACTTGAGGGACCCCTTCAACGCCGTCGGACGTGTCGGCAAGTCAACGCGAGCTTTTTGTCGTTGACACAAATAGAAACGAGCCAAAGGCCATCAAACATAAGCACTTCTTTAGCTAACAGTTTCCTTGTTTTTATTTTTAAAAAGACATGGGAAGAGGATATTGCAAAAAAATAACCACATACTAAATCGCAATCAGATTAGATGTCAAAATCGTTCACGTCCATGAAAAACGATTTTAGGGATGGACTGTTTTAGGAACCTTTCAACACTCTGTATCCTTTCTAAATGTCCTGAAGGCATGCGTACGACGTATATTAAGTGCAAAAATGTTACACCGCCAAAATGTTATGTGGTGGCAGCTGCAGGCTTGATGTGTGTTTCAAGAACGCGGCCTTTGAAGATGAGACGCGTGCCGTGTCTTTGTAATGCGTCACTTCACGCAGCACAGCAACACTTCCACCACCGTCGATAAGTGCCAATGAAGGGTGATCAGCATTGTGCCACAAGTGACTGACATTGTCTGAATAATAAAAGAGAATGCAAAGATACAAACAGTTTTATATAGTATGGCTGTATCCATCAAATATTTCTACAATTTAGTATTTTACTGATTATCTCATCGATTGATCAGGTAATCAGCGTTGTTCCCTTTCAAGTGGCCTTATTTTGCATTGGTGTGTTTGACTTTGTCCCAATCAATAAAACTGCTGAAATATGATTTAGCCCGAGTATGCCACTGTGCATTACTATGATGTCATCGCAATGTGTTAAAACAATTCGATTAGCAATTGACAACAGCACAACAATCGAGTTATACTACTTAATTGTTGTTTGGTTGTTTTTTTTAATCACTAATCAATACTAAAGAAACAGTAATTGGCAAAGAATGGTTCTGCAATACATGTCAATGCAAAATAAACATTTATCCTATGATGCAATGGAGCAATCGATGAAAATTGATTTGAAAACAAATATTCAATACTGACAGCCTATGCCCTTTTTCACAATGCTATGCTATCTGAACGGCACCAAAACGGAGTGACAAATATACAACGCCGCCTGTGTGTAATTATATCACACAACTTCAATTTTGCGCCACATTGTTGCTGTCCAAAAAGAATTTTAACACTGAACACTAATGCTGACATCACGCATCTCATTATCTGAATGTTGGACAGCGGCGTTGTTGTGCGGAAGCAAATCTTTAGCCTAGCTAAGTGTTTTTTAATGTCACAGTTCCAGTAAAATATAAATAAATAAATGTGAATTGAGGCACTGGTTTCTTGTTTTTTTTTGTCAGGATTTTCTTGTTGGCCCCAAAAAAAAAAAGTTTACTTGGTTAATCATGCTACCGGCCTAACAGAAAACACTACAGCACACATGTAGGAAAAGGTCCCTATTGACGACGCGAAATGTTATTTTTGGAGAGCGGAACCGCTTTGTGAGTGTCATACCAGGCGGCTCTGAGCGGGGTTTCACTTCCAGGGGCTGCGACTGGATCACACAGTACAAAGAGAACAGAGCGTCTTTTGACATCATCGGAGAAATTGGCACAAGTGTGCCGCGTTACACCACCCCCAACACACACACACACACACTCATATAAAATGTGACAAGTCTGGATTACAAATGTAAGCAGGGAACGTGATCCCAACGTGGCCGACGAGCGTTGAATGACACAAGGGGCACATCCCGCAACGAGTGGAACCACAGTCGCATCTATGTCGGACGAGCCAGCTGAAGAAGACGCAGCCATGGAATATGAAAAGATAATTTTTTTTTTTTCTTCATTCAATCTTGAATGACTCTAATGGTCCAAAGGCTTCAGGCAGAGTAACACAATGTGTTGACTGTTGGTTTACATAAATCATTAAACACGCTCTGTGGCTCCACAGTAAGGCTGTGTAATAGATAAAAAAAATACCGATATTACGATATTCACAACTTAATTTTCGGAAAATGGCCACTTCTTGACATAACTTTAGTCACTTCACTGGTTTCTTTTATATCAAACAAATTATTTTGAGTGCATTAACTGACATGTTTCTGCGGTTTCTTCCGCCTTTATCAGAGTGTGGGACAACCACATCCGTGGCAAGAAACCGCCGAAACATGTCAGGTAATGCACCTAAAATAATTTGTTTGATATAAAAGAAACCAGTGAAGTGATTAAAAAAGGAAAAACAAGATGAACTTAGTACAACTATTACTTTAGTCAAGTAATACATTTTATTTCAGTCATTATTTTAACCTAGCATTTCGTACTCGCACCAAATTTTTCTTAGACTATGACTTTTCTTTAAATATTATTTAATAAAACATTAAAGCTCACCATTCTCACCATATTCCTTGTAAGATTGCAACATTTACGCCGCAGTTTTCTTCCCGACATTGCGCCAACAAACATTGGTCATCGTCAATTGGTCATTGTATTGGTCAATACAACAACGCTTGTTCAGCAAAGTGCCTAGCTGTCATCGCATGATACAAAGCCCGAAGATGACTGGACCAGTGGCCTACCTTGCATCATCTTGAAAGGTTTATCATGCGCTCTGATAAAAAGAATGCAACTGCGCTCAGCTGCAGTAGCATCAGTAGCAGAGCCCTGCAGCATTTAATTGGATAAGCGGTGATCCCTTCATCCCCACACCGAAAAGGGGCTCTGCGGCTGCAGCTCATGTGAACCTAGAGGCTTGCAGGTAACGTGGGGGAATCCAAAAAGCATCTATCACGGTCAATTGGTGAAGTGCGTAATGAGAATGCAGTGGTCGCTGTGTGGAGAGGGGGTCTTTGGGAATAAGGAGGTTTTTCTTAGTAATTCCACGCTTATTAATGGGATTCAAGAGTCATAACCGGTTTGACACTGCAGGTGGTAGATTACGTCGCCCGATTCGGTGGTCTCCATGGTGGGATCAATGCTGGTGAATAAATGGAAAGTAGTAATAACCAAAGGTGTTGATTTAAATGCAGCCAACTTTTCCCGTAGCGTCATTTGACGTGCACATTGACGCATCCTTGAATGCAACTCCCGTCATCTCAAGAGAGATGCCGTCAACCAAGAAAAAAAAATATTCAATCAATATTTCATTTTAATAGCCCATCGCGTCCCACGTTAGCGCACAGTTAGCCTCTTAGCTCCCAGGCGTTAGCCAATGCTGATCGATAAGAGTCCAAAAAAGCGACTTTTTTAAACATTTGACAGCTCCACGTAAATTAACCCCGGGCGGGGAAGACAAACGAGGAAGGCGGGACGAAGATTTTTGCAGCATCCCGATGGAGAAGCCACCCGGGGCTCCTGGAGATGAGCCGCACCAATGTCGGTGCCTCTCCTCCGGGGTAGAAGGTTAGCCACGTTAGCTTGCCGTGGAAGCTAACCGCCGCCGAGTGGCGGCGGCGGCTCGGGCTGGTTGGACGTTGCTCGCAAAACCGAGGCACTTCACCGCTTCAGGCTTCCGCGACAGACAGCACTCTGAAGCAGCCCTATGCAGCCGTAAGCGTGCGGCATTTTACTCCGAGAAGAGCCGGTAAGGACAAGCAAAAATTACTTACTCCGTTCTCCGAAGAGCACCCTGCGTCCCTCTCTCACTCCCTCGGTCTCAACGACTCCGAAGCTCGGTACCCTGGACTGAGGTACAAGCCCCGCCCACCGTGACGTCACATCTCGACCAAAGAGTGCGTGTAGCGTAGCGAACTGATAAGATGCTTCCTCACCTTTGGCAGCTAGTAAACGCTAGTAAAAGCGCGTTTCACAGAAGTTAGAATTGACGGTGCAATATTTGAATATAATAATGTTGTTACCAATATGTGTAAATCAGTGTAAATCCCAAGGGCAGGGTGCCAGATTTGGCCCACCACATTTTTTTCTAACCCCGTGAAACCAAATTCTGGAAATCGACTTCATGTGCTAAAATACTACAGTCAGAAAATGGAAAAGCAATTTTGTTATTCATCCCTTCTATAATATATACATATGATTGGAATACTTTTTACTGACCTTTGATTTCAAAAATAGTTAATCACTTTGTTGCATACAGTACATGTAATATGAGGCAATTTTGGCTTCACAGTCATAACAGCCATCAAAAGGAAACAATAACTACAATGTGGCTCACGACAACAATGAACCTCTGTCAAACCATCAATCAAGAACCATCAATACTTTACAAAAATACAATTTAACAGAACACATCTGTGCCACTGCATCATCTGAAGCAGTTCTAAATTCAGATCAAAAGTAACATGATAATAACAAGCATGCAAATATTCAGTGAACATATTTCTCATATTAACTGTTTTTGCCTTGAATAACCAGAAAAGAAATGCTAATGAATTTTACATCTTATTAGTTCAAGAACCCCCCCCCCCCCTTACTAATATAATTTGATTTACATTGTCCAGTAATACTGATTGCCCTGGGCAGATTAGATTGACATGGCTCATTGAACCGACCTAATTGCATTAGAAACAGAACAATTGTTTAAATTCATGTTGTAAATGTAGGCTTTTGCTCTCATACTGATCTAAACATGTTATTCCAATTATTTGGTGGAGTATTAACAAAAAACCCGAGTTAAAAAGCACATCAGACGTCATATTTGACGTTTACTTTAGTGGAACTCACGTGTAAACGAAAGTGGAAGTGCTTGGGGGTGTTGCTCTTGCATCCCCGTGTTGCCTTTTTCCACAACTCCACCGGGGACATGTGATGCGCGTCCAAAGGGGGCGGGGGCCAGTCCGCTGGTGTGAATTCCCATTGGCTCAAACCGCATATCGTCGCCTATGGAAACGGTTACGTCATGACCCCCCCACCCCAATCCCTTTCTCGTAGTCCCTCTTTGCTCTCGTCTCTGTATAATAACGGAATTATTCAAGAGTTCCCACCAGCCTATGATGCAGCATACACAAAGTACTCACCGTCGCCTTAATGTGCTGCATCTTTTTTTTCTCTCCTTCTCAAGACATCACCAAGTGACTCCACCTAGGCCACTCTAAACTCGTCCCCTTTCTTGCCACTAATGTAACCTGACGTCATTCTTTCCATGACGTCGGGCCTTTTTTTCTCTTCTTCGCCTTCAATGCCTGTAGTCATTGTGCATTGGAGAATTATGTCAAATCCCATCAAGTGTATTTGCAGGGAAGGTGAAACCTCAACTGACAATGCGGTAAAGATGCATGCATAAAAGGAAGCAAATGAAAGCTTAAACACAGTCATTAACTTTGGCTGATAAACAGAGAGCAGTCAAACCTCAGTGTGTAATAATACACTTGCTGTCTCGACATAATGGGACTTATCATTAACGCCTGTGCATTCAGCACACACGGCGGCTTAGCAAACAGAGCGAAAGTTCAACAATGCACGCACAATCGGTGTAAATGTGCAAGTTTGAAACTTTTTTTGTTGCTATTGGGAACTTGTGAGTCACATGTAGGTCAGGTGGAGGAGGAGGAGGATTTGGAAGGAAAAGAAGAGAAAGCTAACAAGCTAGAGGAAAGGAGTTTAGATTGATGCAAGCTTGCTTGTGCAATTGCTACACGTTAGTTACATACTGATTAGTTGACTTTTTTTTTTTTTTATTATTTTCTAAAGTCCTGATTTGACGGACTAGGGCTTTGTGCTGGTCTGATAGTTTTAGAGCGCCTCGTTGTGAGTGCCTGCCCTTCATGAAGAAGGCTGTTTATTGTGGATTTCATAGTCTGTGGTTTTAGTGGCTCACAGTCTAAAGTGACACCATTCCTCTAATTTTCATGATAGCTAACAGTCGTGTCTAAATGATGCAGATGTGACTAAGTTGGCCATGAAACCACCAAATCTCCACTTCAAATCTATTACACGCTTAACACCCTGCTGCAGGCTGGCCTCACAAATACGGCTGTTGTTTTGATTTATTTCCTGTCACTGATGTCAATGATTTTTTATTTTTTTACAGAACAGTCATTTATCTCACTGCTGTTGTTTTGTGTGTTGACTCAGTTCCTTAATGGAAACATGCCACATGCTCTGGAGCATCACGTGAACTGCAGTAAATGTCAAGTGTCATTATTTCCTTTGCATGCTAATGTGTTGTCACCAGAGCTGGACTATATGACTCAACATGGCGGTGT
The DNA here is from genome assembly GCF_059516105.1 of Syngnathus floridae. Taxonomy (NCBI): domain Eukaryota; kingdom Metazoa; phylum Chordata; class Actinopteri; order Syngnathiformes; family Syngnathidae; genus Syngnathus; species Syngnathus floridae. Next base: position 5,994,228 of record NC_142434.1, read on the forward strand.
CACGGCATGCTCCCTCCACCCAAAAAAGTTCTATGGATGTTGAACTCTTTTCACAGATTAAAAAATACAAGTGTGGTGGAAAGTAGCGGTTTTCAGGCTGAACCAAATTAGCTGTGGTTGAGTGTGTGCGCGTTCATCCCAACATAGAACTTTAATTGCCGGGGAAGAACTTCCATGCATGAGACAAGCCAGCATGACTAATAATTAAAGGTTGAACAGCAAGTGTCACAATGAGAGCATGTCTGTGGTTGCTTTTTTTTTTTTTTTATGATGTTACTTACATTGCATTTAATTAAATTTTAATTGTATTCATTTTATTTTATCAGATTTTATTGACACTTTTGTGACTTATAGTGTAATATTTTGTATTCAATTGAATTTATTGAATTTTACATGAATCTAGAAATACTTTAAATTTAAATCAATGTAAATACAGTGAGATAGCAGTCACTTAATGTGTTTGTATTTTACACACCTACATACAAACTGCGAAAAAAAATTTAAATTTATATTATTAATTAGACACTTTTTAGGATTTTAGGATCATGTAATAATTATTATTTGTATTTATACAGAAAAATATGGGGGCTGAGACCAGTTCCTTGAGGGATGCCAGTTCCCATTGACTGCTATTACCTTCCTATTAATTACTGTTATGAGAGTATTTCAAGTAAGTCATAATGGCCAATCATTCTCATTTGGAGACCTTTGACAGTTTCAATGAAAACCTTCAATGACGTGATCACTTTCACTCGTTGCGGTGATCTTATCACATGTTCACATAGCTGGGTGCATTCAAGTGTTTCGTCTATTCACACTGGGAACAATGTCTCATTCAGAGAGGATGGAAAAAGTGCATGACACGGCACAGCTCATCAGTAAAAAAAAAACAAAAAAACTGTTACATGCTGACTGGAGGGAGATGTTGTTCCTCTTTAGGTCAAGCGAGTGGAAAATAACAATGTTCCTGTTCTTACTCAAGTGCCGTATGAATATGGCTTCCACGAGGTCACTTGATCTTTCTACACGACGCCGTTGCTCCAACGGATGTCGCTTTTTCCACTGGCTCAGCACATTGGCACATGGTGGAAGGCAGTGAGGGGAAGGCTTTTGTGGGCTTCCTCCTTTTCAAGAGGGAGGAGAGAGAGAGAGAGAGAGAGAGAGAGAGAGAGAGAGAGAGAGAGAGAGAGAGAGAGAGAGAGAGAGAGGTGGCAAATAGTTTTCAGACACATGATGTGTGGGCAAAGTTTTGAAAACATATCATCTCGGGTCATTTCTGTTGATCGTATACTACAGTTTGTTTTATTACTTTTTCCGCCTTCTACTCAAAAGGTCTTCAATTATATGATTAGCAAAAGTGTTAAATCGTTTGGAAAATAGCTGTCAGATAAGAATGAATTCATGATACAGGTGTGTGAAGGGAAAGCTTGTGAGCGCGTCGTACAAAGCGCCGCTTGTGTTGTCACTTCTATCGCGAACGGCCCATGTTTGTGTTTCCAACCGCCGCAGGAATTTACTGCAGGCGGCCGCCGAGGGGCCGAGCGTCCGACGGGACAAAGGCCAGAGTTGTCGGGAAAGAGGGAGAAAAAATAAAAATGGAGAAGGGAGCGGACAAGGAGTTATTGTGAAAGACGTGTGGACTGGAAATAGGTGTGATATTGCACAAAACGACTTTATTGAGCAAAATGTGTTTCTTCCTCCAGTACCATAGGTGGGGCTATGCCTCATTTCATATTTTATTTTTAGTTAATCAAATCAATTACATCCTTAAGTGATTTTTATGTTACACATAAAGACAGATAAAAAAAATTCTTTATCATATATTCTTTAGCATCTGCAAAGAGAAATTAATAACGTTCAGGCCAAACAGGCCAAGTCGTACAGACCAAATGGCAGCACAAGGTCCATTGAATTGGAGCAGAAAATAAAAAAAAAAATGTGACAACCATTCAATTACATTCTATGCATTTGGGTCATTGAAGTGTTTTTGTAATATATTAAATATTTTTTTGTGTGTGGCCAGAATGGATTGAACAAAAAAAAAAAAGTGACAACCGTTTAATTACATTCTATGCATTTGGGTCATTAAAGTGTTTTTGTAATAAATTAAATTATTTTTTTGTGAGGCCAAAATGAATTGAACATATTTACATTAATTTCAACGGAGAAAAATGATTTGAGTTACAAATGTTGCACGGTCATTGTATTATTGTAATCATCTGCAATCCACAAATTCTGCCTAACAACAAGTGACAATAGTGTGGCTCAAATTATAGCAGTGTATGAAAAGATTTATTTCCATAATCACAACTATTTTCTGTAATCTGTCCCAACCTTATCATCTTTACCCATTTGTCAACATAAAAGTAAGTTTAAAAAATACATTAGCATCTGTTGACATTATGCAACCATGTATCTCAACCACTCTCCAAATTTTCCAGATGTGTTCGCTCAGCTATGAGAAATTCAATTCGGTATAATTTCGTTGCAGTTTTCTAACCCAGTAATTCAATTTTGTTCAGGGCTGTGCAGCCTAACGGCAGCAACTAAAACAATCTGGCCAAGTTTCCACTTGCACACAATAAGTCACTACAAGTGCAAGGAGAAAGTGACCCACCCAGCCTAATAAGTGCATGTGTGAGTGAGAGACTATATAGGGTCTGTAAAAGTGTGTTAGTGTGTATGTGGGGGCACAGAAGTACCATAGAAGGGTGTTGGCACGCTTTTGGTTACGGACATGTTGCCTTCTGTTTTCCGTCAATAGCCTGCATATTTACAGCACAGCAGGCAGCACTGAAGGTTTGACACGGCGGCAACAATCCGGGGCACCTAAATAGACCTGATACGGCAAAACATGCCTCAGACATCACCTGAGATCCTGCATTTAAACCCGTGGAGAAGCTATAGTGAAAAACATAACAGGAAACGTACATAATCAAAATATCAAGTGGTGCTTAAGGACAGTGGAAGGTGTTGGGAGCAAGGATAAATGAGACCAGAGAGGAACTGACGCCTCTGGCTAAGGGGACTTTGGTTAAATTGGAGGCAATTAAGAAGTATTGTGTTAGCTGGTACAGACTGAGGATCAATTAATGTCACACTAATGAGAACATTTGGAAAGCAAGAGAGAATTGAGTTTTTCCTCCTCGGTGTAGCCGAGTTTTGCCTGGATTGGGCACAGATGGCAAACACGGGGGCAGATCCAATGGGAACTTGGCGCCCTTTACACCCCATTTCTTCTCGTTCTCATGGGGGGGCTTTCCCCCTGGGAGACGAGGAGGGCACTGCGAGGAAAAAGCAATATGTTGCTTTGGGGTCGAACACAAATAAACACCTCAACCTCCTCCTTGAGGTAATAGCCTCATGAATGGACAATGGGAAATTTGAATTAAGATTATTTTCATCTCTTAGATTCGTCGCAGTCCAAGTAAAGCTGCTAAAATATATCATAATAAAACCTAGCATAAACCTAGCATAATAAAAAAGCGCCACCAATTGATGTTGCAATTAAGCGGCAAGCCATTCAAGCGAGTTGACATGTTTATTGTGGCTCCACAGCGCTTGGACTGGAAAACACATTTCACATAAACCGGTTCTAATGTCAAACACAATGTACCGATGGTAGAGGACAGAACTTAAGTGGGCAGCATCAGACACAATCCATCAAGAACTAATCATCCTTAAAGCATACACTTATTTCATTCAGGCCCAATAAAAGTCACATCCATGTGGGCGAAAAACATTAGGAACAACCCTGTCATTACACAATGTTCCATCACCACTAGCACTGACACACCCCTAACCCCGATTTAGAGAGGGAAAGATGGGGGGAGTGGGGGGGGGGGGGGGCATGATCCTGGTGTAGCAGATGGATATGTCAGATATGCCTGCATGGGTTTATGGAGATGCTTATGGAGACGCTTAGCGGTAATGTAATGACCTGTGTGTGTGTGTGTGTGTGTGTGTGTGTGTGTGTGTGTGTGTGTGTGTGTGTGTGTGTGTGTGTGTGCGCGTGTGTGTGCGTGTGTGTGTCAATTACCTCTTTGGTCAGTCAGAGGGAAAACTCTTAGCTGGATCAAATACAGCAGGATGTTCTACTTCTAACTTCACACTAGTCTGTCGTAAATGAAAAAAAATGGTCTTTAATCATGGGAAATGGACAATATACAACATTTGGCGAGAGGACTTGGCAGCCATTTTGAATCTGGATTTGTTATCTGATGAGGTTTTGGAAAAGTAGCTTCAAAGTCTTAAGATTGCAGTGTTGCGGACATGCGTCCCAATACTTTTGTCCATATAGTGTAAAAAACAAAACAAAAAAAAAAGACAGTGGGAAGTTCTTTCAAACGCACTCAACCCTTGACTTTTAACATGCAATTTTCCTCCGCCGTCATCTATTTTCTAACCGAGATGGTTTATGGAAACTTTCCGCCCTTTTAGTGTGTCATGTGACGTGCACTTAAGTTTTCCGACTGGTTTGCGGGTCATGTGACACATGGTGCCTAAATCCACAGAGAGCAGACCACGTGATTCTCATCCGTAGCCCAGTTTAACGGCTAGCCTACTTTTCGGCTAGCCCAGTTTCAGAATCACCCAGAGGAGTCCAAATAAGTCATGGCAAGTGTGAGCTCACGCCGGAGACCTCGTCTCTAAAAAAACTGAACCGGAGTCAAGGATTTACAACCTATCTATCTGGCAAGTTTATCCTTGGTGACACGTGTCTCACTTGGATGGCACGATGAAAATGTCAGAGCCTTGGTCTTCAAGGTCTGCCTGGCCAAGATTGGCGATTGGCTCGGGGCCTGAATCTTCTGTTTTACTTCCCCGTGTCAAACGGTCGAGTGTCAAACACAAACAGGAGGGTGTGAGCGACAATACATTCTCCAGAGCGCTAGCATCTTGCTAAAAAAGGCAAAAAGAATCGAAGGGGAGTACAGCACACAAGTCTGCAAATCATCACGAAGCTTGTTATCTTGATATTCACGTTGGATGCGCAACGAGACGGAAAACAGCCAGTTCAAGGCCTTGTTTTGTAAGGTAGTAAATTATTCCAGGAAGTTAGACTAATAAATGTAATGATTTTTTTTTTCACCCTCCTGTTGAGCCATCTCCAATTTTCCTTCTTTATGTAGGTCACAACCTTGCGACGCTCCCGTCCGGCACGAGCCTGGAGCGTCATTCGGTGGCTTTGTACCGACGACATCCATTATGGATGAGGTCCACTAATAATGGATGAGACCGGTGAGTAACCCAAGGAAGCGCTGGGACATGGAGACTGCTCACGGCTTGGCCATCTCCTTTTCCTCCTCCTTCTTTTTTCTCCTGTCGTCAAGCCATTCTCAAAGAACTTGATCCCATTCCCCGACACAAACAAACATGGAGGTGTTCTAATAAAGCAATACCGACGTGTCAACAAGTCGGTACTTTGCGGTAAAGGAAGGACGGCCTCGGGTTTTACAACCCCGTGTCAAGTCGCATTCATCAATGTGGTTCTGGGATTTAATTAGCGAGACTCGACAGTTCCCAATTGGTGAGTTATTGATCTCATCAGTCTTGGATTTTTGGGATGCTTTAAAAAAAGATCGGAACGGAAAAGACGCTATCATGATGCTATCTGGCTTCTCGTTCTACATGGGGACTGCTAACTGTTAGATTCCTTTCCGACATTTTCCCCGAGAGATTTGCAGTCCAATTTTGATTCAACTTTAAAGGACCAATAACCTCTATTGAAAACAAAAAGTGTTAGCTTAGCTTTCACTCGCCGATAATGAACCAGGCCGATTATCCAACAAGCGATTGTTAACTCTCCATGATGAGATCTTTAAAGTCAGCTGGCTAGCTACAATGGAAGCCCTGTGTCCAAACAGCTGCCATGGCTAAAACACACACACACACACACGCACAAAACAGTTGTGTGAAATCTAATAGCGACAAGGCCCACCTTGCAGTAGCAATCAATGAGCAGCACTTTTGACAGGTGACACTGCGGTCTGCTGAGTAGCGGGTGACAGATGGGGAACAGGGAGGCCTCTGTGTGTGTGTTTGTGTGGGCGGCGGCACTATCGAGTCTCATCCTCCATCACGCTGACAACGGCACGCTTAGTCACACACCTGATGGACTGTGAGAATATCTGTTTAGCGCCATAGAAGCCAGCTAGTTTAGGAATACCCCCCTCTTTTATTCCACCGGCACTCATTGACAAACTTGAACGAGGAAGGAGCAAAAGTGGAGCCACGCCCATTAAAAGCCAACCCCTATGCGAAATTCTAAAGCAGGGGTGTCTAGACTTTTTCATCTGAGGCCAATCCATCAAGCAATTTTTATTACTTATTTTATCCTTTTGTGTGTGCGTAGTTATATTTAACTATCTTTTAAAGGTCAGGAGACAAATACTGTTTTTTAAAATAATTTTGGGGTGGCCCGCAGCCCTTATCCCACTAAAATAGGACAGCCTCTGCTCTGAGCAGAACTTCCTATTCAGAACCAAAACAAGAGTGATAACATGACAAATGAGGATCTTAAATGATAATTCATGTGATATGTTCACAAATCAGACCGAAACACAGACAGCAGAAAGTTTTTTCAATTTAAAAAATAAAACAACAACAAAAAAAACAGGCCTTTTGTACAAGGCTGACTGCGGCACCGATAATTCTCACTCTCCTCCAGTTGACACCTTGCTTTTGCACATTCTGTGCAGTTTGAGAATGTTGTCAAGCCACTCGATAACGTGATGAGATTACCGCAGAATAATGTTGCATGCTAACAGGATATACCCCCCCTCCTCCTCCCCACAACTTTTACCAACCAAGGTCACGTCTTTGAATTGTTCCTTTCCATCTAAACCAGGGGTCTCAAAGTCCAGTCCTCGGGAGCTGCATTCCTACATGTTTTCCAAGTTCCCCTTGTTAAACACATCTGATTCAAATGATCAGTTCATCCTCACGTTCTGCAGCAGCCTGATAATTTGAGACGCCTGATCTATACAGATTGAAAAACTGACGTCTTCAGACGGGTGGATACAGTAAAATGAAAAATGTTTCTATCAGTCGGTGCAGACGGGACCCTGGCAAGGTTCTTTTGATTGGATCTCTGATTGCTGACAGTGATTGATGACTCATCGTTTGCAACATGAATAGTCCGTAGACATGGGTGGGCGTGGGGCTGAGTGGATTGTACGTAAGCAAGCACAACCCATGACAAGGTTAGGCGACCATAGATATAGGATATGTTACATTCAATTTTGTAAATTGAAATTGAAGTGCAACATTTCCCGGATCAACATGTAGTGGGTCAGCGGGACTTAAGATAGCAGATACCATTTTTAGGAACACAGAATTTTTTTTTTCTAATTGTAGTAGACATAAATTAGCATGTGATAATTTGTAGGAAATCCACGTTTTGAACCACATGACGCACTTGAGTTGGCCAGTATCATTTTATCACCATCAGAGTGAAAGTTTTGACAATCGAGTGCCTGTGAAACATCACAACACCCCCCCCCCCCCACCCCCACTCCCACCTCGATAAACCACAGCGGGGGCGCTGAACGCTGCTTTCACCAAAAAAGCAAGAGGAGATTGTAACCAAATCCACCAGTTAATTTTCAATATCTAATAGTACACATATCCCCACGGGCTTTGGCGACATGTGGTAATCCAGCCTGATGTGATTGGCGAATATCTCAAAACAGTGACCTATTTTATTCTCAGGAGGTTAAAACGGCTGACGAGCAAACGTGTGGCTTAACTGATCGTATCAAACCTAGAACGGATGCTCTCTTATGTCGCACATTGAGGCGAGCGGGTAGTAACTCGGACTGAACGATTAATCAAATTTAAATTGACATTGCAACGTAGTAGGATGCAATTGAACTGAAATGGATAAAAAAAATATATGGGAAGAGCATCTTGAACAAATAATTGTATATTAAATGGAATTCACAATATTGAGGTGGGAAAAAAATGCAATTTGTTTATTTTGCAAAATCGGTTTGTCGCTATGAAATATTTTTTGACTTGATTATTCTACTTGATCGATTATCGGATGCAATTTTATTTGCATTACAATTTATTTTCAAAAAATTCCCTGTTATTGCTATTTATTAAACAATTATTTTGTTTAGTGATTAAAATAACAAAACAACTATTAAGCAACATCACACAAGATGGATTGATAGTTATTGTTTTCTAAAGTAAAAGCAGATGTTTGCAAATTACTTATTTGGATTAAACCAAAAATAAAAATCAGTCTGCTATCATGAAGGACTAGAAAAATCAGAGAATAATTATGTTCGCGAGCCTGAAATCAGAAGATTTGAACAATTTAAATGTCTTTAAACGATTACTCAATTATTTAAATACAAGATTAATTTGATAATCGATTTGTTGTCGATTAATCGATTCTGATTCTTCTATTCCATTCGTCATTCTTAACATTCTATTTCTACCTACATAAAGTCCAAAACTATAGGATACTATTTTCTTACTTTTTATTTTCACTTTCAGTCATATTATTTTCAAGTCTCAGAAGTCATACTTGAGAACCGTTTTTGGCTTCTCCAACCACCTCTGCACACCAAACAGTTCCAGTAGAGTGTCCTTTTATTTCACTTATTGACCGCCATGGCATCAAAACAGCAAGTGCACGGAAACAAAGGGAAGTGCATCATTCACTATTTCTAGTCCAACACAAACCTGGTCATACTGTATCTGTTAATCAAGAGTGTGTCACATGGTGGAAAGGAGATAGGGAAAGACTTAAGCACAAAAGTACTTTATAAATGACTGAGCGCATTTCAGCCGTCGTCAGTGTCGAAACCTTATCGATTTTAAATCATGGCTCGGCGAAAATATTTGTGGTCAAAGTTCAGTTGTGCGTCAAGCCGTTAAAATCAATAAGGGGAACAAGTGAGAGAGTTTGTGGAAGAAGAGGAGGGAAAAACAGCAACATAATTATTTGTATTTGTGCAAAGGTTGCCTGCTGTGTTCTAGCCTTTCCTATTTTTCAATAATCAGCAGTACGGTAATCAAAAACAACTTTTGACCAACGAGTAGAGAAAAACAGCATTATAGTAGGGAAAGAAACACAACTATTGCTTTGATGCATTTTTTTTTTTACAAATTGACAAAAGACTGAGAAAAAGGTTCTGGACGGTAAAATTAATTTACAACCAACTGTCTGATCTTTCCTAATGATCACAACACAATTCTTACGACCAACCCATTCTCCGTTCACACCAGATGTGTACATACCCCGTTTGTCTGCGACGTGCCTAAACATGTCCGACTTCCATCAGGTTACTTATTCTCTCCTTCATAATAGACGTGGCGATCCGAAATTCACTATACGCTGATCTCAAATCCAAAGCGACGCAATAGCGCCATCTATGGGGATCTATCAGTCATAACAGTGGTTTATAAACATGAATTTGACAAAAACATGCACGAGACCCTCTTCCATGCCGTTGGAAAATACACTTTGCGAATATATTTGTTGGTGGCGGTAAACGATTGGATTCCAGTTGACGACTATAAACGTCCTTGGCAGTGAATAGCATTTAATACAATTGCGATGAAATGTAAATAGAATGACATAGCGACAGGGCAATATTACTACCACACGCACCGTAATCATATTTCTTTATAGGTAGCACACAAGATTATAGTGAGATTACGCAACCCGATCTGCTCGCATCCCATGAATTCCATCCCGCATCGCCGCTGAATCGCACATTCCTGTCCTATGAGGAGTGAGCACACGGGAGGCCTGCAGGGGTCTGTCCTAAGCTGACCCGGGCACAGCGATAACATCATTCCTCCGGAGAACAGCGTTCCCTCGGCTGCCCAGCCTGCCGTTTCCAAGGCGATGAGCAGCTCGCCTCTCGGAAGGCTTCACGAGATGCGTCGTAATGGCCGACTTATTCATGTAGAACAATGAATGGTGAAGCGGGTTAACATTGTGTGGTAAATGCTGTAACCGTGCGTGTGTGTGTGAGTGTGTGCTTCTGTGAGTGAGCATCTAATTGGGCTGCAAGGCGATCTGAAGCAACAGAAGTCAGGACATTCATGGAGCCTTGGGGCTGGACAGAAAAAGAACACACAGCAACACACTGGGCTGAAAATATGTACCCAGCTCCCATGGGACATTTTTTCTCTCAATTTCCACTTTAAAAATGCTAATTTCTGAATGTGTGTTTGCATATGAGGTATCTGGTCGAGCAAATAGCGATCCTTGAGTGCGTTAGCATCTTTATGACATGTTTAATTTGACAGAGCAGAGCTTGTAAGGTCTTAGGGTGGTTATTGATTGACGATTAACTAGCACTCAAGGGGTAAAAATGGAACAGGGGATGCAAATGGCTTGATAAAGTTAATGTGATTTTACGACGGGTGAATGGTGGAAATGAGATTATGCAAATAAGAGTCAAGATATTTTTGATCTGATTCGACTCATGTTGATACTCGCTGTAAGTGAATCAGCGCAAAGACTCTGTAGACACGCTAGCTGTTGGGTTAAATTAAAAATAATAATACTAATAAAAGCCTGCCTACACACTTTGTCATTCTCAGTGTGGTATGCGTGTACTCGCAGCAAACCACGAGGCACTCCGTGACGCCAGCTGACTGAATTTTCAGGCAATGCACATTGGATTAGCAAAACTTTGAATTCACTTTACAGAAACATGTTGAGTAAAAGAATAATGATAGACATTCCATTTCAAAGCAAAGAGCTTCTGTAAATACGTAGTACATAAATGTGTCATTGTGAGCGTGTCTTTTATTCCAGCAAACCAAGGACACGAAAATAGCATTTTTTTCCCCACAAGCTGAAACTACATTACAATGGAAATGACTAGATGAAATATGTCCTCTAAAAACAAACTGGAGCATATTAGTGACCGAAGGACACGTCTTACTCTTGCTGCTATTTCTTGTGTAATTGCAATTTCAACCCTTTTGACACATTCTGCAGCTTTCTCTGCTTCACGCTGCGGCAAAGATTACGTTTGTCCTTGGAGGGAAGGACCCACACCCACTCTCACTCAATATAGTTTGTGTTTGTGTGTGTATAAATAAAATAAGAATATAAAATATATATATATAAATAAATAAAATATAATATAAAAATAAAGCATGTAATCAAAGCAATAGTTTGTTCTATTTAAATAAATAATGCTAACACAACAATGCTAACACAACAACACACTAACACACACCAACCCTAATATACATAGATATATTTTTTTTTTCCAGCTGCGTTCATCTGTGCCCCATCTCAGTCTCAAACGGAAAACGCGACGACTCAACTGCAAACACACGTCGCACACACGCACGCACACACATAGCGCGTGCTGGCCGAGCGCCACGAGGCCCCGCTGGGACCGACCAGAGTCTAAGTAAACAGATGTGCTCTTTAGTGCAACTGTGGCGATTGAAGGCGTCGCTGGCAGAGTCAAAATGTGCGAATGGAAAGTGAGAAAAGGAGGGAGAGGATGTGATAAAAACAGACACGCACAAATACACAAACGTACACGTGGGACTTGTGTGATGTCACTGCACTCGCACAACTTTGGAAATGGAAGCCTTTGGGGAAGCTGTGTTTATTCCATACTAGATGTTGATTACATTGGAAGAAGAATTTTGTAGAATCTCTCTTTGCAAATACATTTATTCCCAAAACATATTCAAATAAATTCAGTTTCATAACCAATGGTGTTATTTTGGCTAGAAATGTCACCTTGTACGTCAACTAAGCTTCCATTTTGTTTTACATATGGAAGCCTGATTGGTAGGCCATTGTCTCGTTATGACACAACAATGCTTTCATTCATCCTGGACGTACATGTTTGGTCTCCCGAGGACTTCCCAACAATTAAAAGGTTTGAAATTGACATTTTCAAGACCTTTGCAACCTCATCAAGTCTGTTTATTAGCATTTAAAAGGAGTGAATAAATTAAATGTACTTGATTTCCCCACCTGGGAGTAATCTCATTTTTATCCTCGAGTTTTCTTTGAAAACCAGAGGAGAAACATCTTGTAGTAAAAATTTCGATTAGCGTGCCGCGTTGCTTGTTGATGACAGCGCAGCTGATTCCCTCGTAGGGAATACTTCCTCTCAACGGGGCTTTGCCGCTTCCTGTTGTGTTTCCATGGTGCAGCGTACAAAAGAGGACAAGCTCCTCTCCTGCAGGAAGCCATAAATATTTGATTGGCGTGTGGCTTAATCAGGCCTGAGGCCCGCCCAGCAATTCCGCAGCCGGCTATAAATAACTCAGGACGCTAATTACGCCATACGTCGACGCAAATGTGGTCGGGTTGGCCTACAAATTGGGTAGAATGTGAATATGTCAGTCTGAAAATAATATTTTAGTAGTGTGTTTCGGTCGTGACTGCGAGAGGTCATCCTGAAGCCGCTTCTCTTGTTTTTGACGGGAGGCAGTCAGTGACAGGAAGTTGACGGTCATGTCGAGGGTGCGACACTTGAGAGTCAATGTGCTAACGACCTCTACGTCTATAGCCGGTTTTGCCAACGACAGGAAGTGGCGATAATGCACGGGAAACAGTGACGTGGCCGCACCGGGGGAACGGTCAAATGGTGCTTTACGTTTCGAGTGGAGATGACTCACAAGTCAAGGTTAGCTAACAAACCTAGCAAGTCAAACCTAGCATACAGGGAGGCACCCCGCCAAGCACTTATGTTCACTTAGGTCCACTAGAGTGGGTTGAGATTGCCGATTCAGCACTTAGACCACACACAGACAAGACCCAGACTCCAACCGACAGACAGCTGAATTGATTGCAAACTAACACTATGGCCGGTATACCCAAAACAATTGCAAAATTTTCTGGTTGGGCCATGATTTACCCAAGAGAGTATTGTCATGATCACTTAATTTATTCTTCGTTTAACCAGGTAAGGCAATTTAGTGTATTGGTCTGAAACGCTAAAAAGATTTGACTTATTACCTCGATGAAATATTACAACTGCATACAGTAATTTGTCTATTTATGCTCATTATGCTGATTGCGCAATATACTCTAATGTTGTCCAATGGCTTTACCACATGGGATCCGTCTCCGTACCAAACACAGCGACATCGGCTAGTTCGGCCCATAAAAGTCATTTCTACAAGGCTTCTAAAAAGGTTTTTGATGTTTATCAAGGCCGGTACAAAAGGGAGAAGGTCAAAAATAACCAGTGAAGATGGGAGGCGGACAGAGGGGAGGGGAGGGGGGGCTAGTCCCTTTTCCCGGGGTCATTGCCAAATACGGTCACTGCACGAGCTCCCCCCGCGGCTCTTTTTGCGGCGCCGGTGCCATGAGTCGCTTGGGTCGAGATGCATTCAAAAACAGTCCACAGCATGAGCTGGTTATTTTTTACGAGGGCTCCCAAATGCTCCTTATTAAGTTCCTTCCCAGGATGCAAGGCAGGTTCTGAGGGCCCGAGAGGGAAGCCTAACTGGGTAGCGGGGCCACTTGAGATTAGAGGCAGCGTCCTACCAGATTCATCTTGGACTTTTTTTATTTCCCATATATTTACCCTGAGGTCGACTAAGAACGCAGTTAGAACTGTGAAGGGTGGGCTTGGTACTTGAGTTTTACCAAGTATCGTCCCATAATCCAATTCAAGTTTTTTGTAGGTGCCTCCCGGACACGGCTGACGGGGTTTTGGCAATTCTGCCTAGCAACAAGTGACTGCAATCATCTGACGAAATAACCACTGGGCTACTCTGAGCAATTTTATAGCAAAAGTTTTCCACCAGTTTAATAATATTTTTGTAATGAATGTTTACATGTGGTAGGTAGCCTGAGGGGTGTGTCATGAAAGGTACCACACACAGAGGAGCGCTTGCCCTCCTGAACTTTGCCCCCTCGTGACAATCGCGTTTCTTCAGAACTCACGACATCAAGTGCCAGTGTGTGTCTGTGTGTGTGAGAGCGTGTGTGACGTAACATAAGCCATGCCCTGATTCTGCACAGCTGGGCTTCTCAGTATTCCAGATTACAATAACGTCACCGCCTCGCCCCCGCCCCCTCCTCTCCCCCTCCCGGTTGCAGTACACGCTCCACTGAACTCACATCTACTTTCAACACACACACACACACATACAAAGTCCAATGATGTCACTGAACTCGCACTCCGTCTCCATCTGCTCAGAGCACGCCGTTATCATATTTTCCCTGGCAAATGTCGGTTCCACTCTGCATATTTACCGCTCGTCTTATTCGATTAATTTTTTTATTTTGCTTTCCTTCACTTGTTCTTGCTGACTCGCTGAGCTCTTGCATGGAGGCGAAAAATAGAGCACACCGCCGGCCAAATGTCAAGCCTTTATTTTGGCCCATTCGCACGCTCACGAAAAGTAACTACAGCAATTTGCCAGTGAGTGTGTCGAAATAAATGTTTTGTTAGACTGTGCGCTATGTCAGGAAATAAGATGATTCTTGACTCTTTATTTCTGGCTTTGCCAAATTTCAAGTGTCAACCTAATATCACTGCTAAACCTGAAAATTTGTCTCACATCTTATGCATGCACTTCAATATCTCACCGAGTGGTTGCGGTGCTTCCCGCGCTACGGCTACGGGTGCTAGTCACCGGCTAGCTCATGAGCTAACAAGCTCAGGCTTGAGTAATTCGCATGTGTGCTGGATAACTGATGTGAATAAAAGTATTCAGGTTATTATACGAAGTTTGTCACTAGGTGCAATTTCAGATACCCCCAAAAATTCTGAAAAACAGAAATTGTAAAAAAAACGAGTTCCCAAGGTCTGTAAAGTAGTGGTTGTTTGAAGGTATGCTAATTTCCATTAGCCTGACAATGGTTTTCCCCATTGTGTTAGCATTAGGCTTTCATTTTCACACTTTTGTTTGACAAAATCATAAAAACAAAGAGCTGGCGTTGAAACCATTTAAAAAATAAATTCTTTAATATGGTCTCTCCATGTAGCGTATTTTCATCCATGGCAGGTGGGCCTGGAATGTATGCTTCACATTAAACTGGGGGTTCACTGTATTACGTTTCACACACTTGCCCCTAAATACAGGACTGGCAAATGATATGTTGCAATATTGACATCACTGTCCCTTGGCCCGTCACGCAACAAAGCCAGAAATGGTGGCGGGGGGGGGGGGGGGGGGGGGGGGGGGGACACACGTGTTAACCGGGTCGTATCACTGTCAGGGTGTTGGCGACGAGCCTCTGTAGTATCTAAACTGAGCTACGGCAAACATGTGCCATTGATGTCAACTATACAGCAATACAGAGCGTAAATACCTGGATCAAAGCTCTGCTAAGGTAAGCAGAGATGAAAACAAGCTCTGAGTGTTTAGGTCTCAGGCGGAGATGAAGCTCCTACGCCTGCCTCCTCCTCCTCCTGCTTTTCACGGTGTCATGAGTCAACAGGCAACAGGAGTACAAGAGTGGATGCGACACGGCTGCTTATCTGGGTCATCCGGGGACATACCAGTAAGGAGGGACTATGGCTGTCACTATCGACATTTTTTAGAATCGGTCATTCTGTCGATGAGTCCATCGATTAATCGGATAAAATTTCACTTTGCGTGAAAGTGTATTACAAAACTATTTTCCCCATTTACTGTTGTTTATTGTGTATTGTTTAGTGATAAATAACAATTGAACAGTATCACACAAGAGGGATTCATGTTGTATCGTCAAACAGTTAAAGGTGCAGTTACTTTTTTCTGAAGTAAAAGTAGATGTTTTCAAATGTCCTGTTTTGATGAAAAACCAAAAATAATTTCATGAATGACTACAAAATTAATGAATAATTACTGTTGAGAAGCTAACATTCAAAGATTTGACCCATTCTAAGGTAAAAAAATGGCTCTAAAAAACTAGTTGATTATTAAAACAGCTGTCAATTTGAAAATCAATTACTTGTCGATTCATCGATTATTTTTGACAGCTCTAGGAGGGACAGTCAAAAAATTATTAAACAATATACACTGAATTAGCAATTAATAGAGAATTTTAAACATTTTTAACATGGGAATTGAGGAAGTCGGTAAATCTTTCTTTTTAAACAAACGCAAAATGGCAGCTGAAGAAAAAAATTTCAAGTCCGACCTATTTCTTCCTGTTACTTCAGAAGAAGCAAACACAAACATTTAAGTTGCATTGTACAAATGTTATGGATTGAAATTTTATGTGAAATTATCAATTATCTATACAAATCAATTCAATTGAATGATTATATATTTTCTTAGTCCAAAATGACCGTTTACTGCTTGTCACTCTCCCTGCGTTTCAATAAAAGGCTTAATGGTGTCATTTAGCCTGCTAATGCCTGTTTATTGCAAGGAAGGAAACATTTTGCTAAGTGGAATATATGATGAGCAGAGAAGTGAGATAGCGAAGGCTATACTACTATATCTCACCTGACTGGCTCCACTCCAGGAATCATTTACTCCCTGACAGTAAAACAATAAAGAGGCCATGTATTGATTGGACAGGAGAAACCGGGAAATTCTCTTGCAGTCCTCATGGAGCCTTAAAGAAGGAACCAAAAGAGGGCGTGACCCTGAAGGTTTTAACTCACTTGCTGTTTAAGGGAATGATGGCGACAAATAAGATGGAAGGATCCAGTAAATGGCTTTTGGGGATTAAAAACAGCGCAGCCGCCGGCGATTGGAAGCGTGACACAACATCCGCCTCCCCCCCTTGTGGTTTGGAGGATGTAGCGATAACGAGGACACAGCAGGTGAGCCATTCTCGTCCCCTGTCCATTTTGTGATTTTGCCGAGCCGAGTTGAGACCTGCAAATCAATTTTCACGCTTGATTGAGGAGGGGATGTGAATTCCAGACAAGGCACACACATTAAAAGGTTTACCAGCTGAATTTAGCAACAAATTGCTAACTGAATCCAGTAGGCTGGACAGCTGCAATAATGGTACTATTAACTCATTCACTGCTATTGACGGCTATAGACGTCAAAGATCCACTTAGCTGCCAGTGAATAAGTTAACCATAGACATTGACTTTTATATATAGGATTCACGGTTCTTTCTCCATTGGGACTTTAAGCCCAATTGGGATCAAGTGAGTTGACATCACATAATGATAAAGTAAATTAGAGGAATTTTAGTACTGATGAGGTATGGTAGACATTTTTCGTCTTTTCAGGTCAGCTCTGTCGAGAGCACTCTATCGTAATGAGCTGCTCCACTTTATCGACAGATGGAAAAACACACTACGCCACATCGCGCTCCTTGGTGTGGCTTCCCAGGCGTCGCCGCCGTGACACAAGTCGTCAACTGATCGGGGCGAGGCCAGCGAGGAAGGGTGGAAAAAAAACACGGGCTCATCAATATTGCAGCAGCAAAGCTGGTGAAAGGCAACACCGAGCGACCAACATATTCCATCATGTCATCGGGACGGCGGATCGAATGCCTAGGCCTGACATGCCAACATTGTTACCTGAACAAACCATGATGCAAAGGCGCTTTCATTATTCATGCGCGGTTTCTTTGAAGAAAAACCCAAATGAGCAATTATTAGTAACAAGTAGGTCAGAACCTGAACGTGAGGAAAGGCTGAAAACACATACATAATGCTAAGGATGAAGCTTAATGCTAACTTCCTTATGAGAATTGATTCTCATTTGCAATACTGACCTGGATTATATTTCATCATGGCATATGATGAATAAAATGTTCTTCAGACTTCAAACATACAGAATGGGGAATGAAGAGGCTAACAAAATTGCTAGGTGTGTGTGGGTGATGGTATGCATGGTGAGCAGAGAGTGCGGTCTTGCAAATGTGTTTTTTAGCTATACATAAATTTGTTTTATATGAGTATTAGCATATTGTTCGGATTATTTGGTGCATTCTATTATTCAGCGTCGTATCAATTTTACTTTAAGTTCATTTGATAGCTTTAGCGCTGTTATGCTAGGTTCAGACCGCACTTGAAATATGCAGCGCGTTGCTTGCTTTTGTCACACTGGTCTCACATTGGAATTTTAGAAAGAAAGAAGCTCAACTTGCATTGGGTTTAACCAGCAACCATAGAATTTGGCTAGTTCGACTACATTTCCCTGAATGTATTTTCACCGTATGATGAAAACATGGACGCCTGCTAGCAGTTAGATGCAGAATGCGAACCCGAACATAATAATAAAAAAAATTGGGATGACAAGGCAAACGATCAAATTTGGAAAACATTAAGTGTTTTTTAGTGTGCCATATTGTCTGAAAAATACAGTTAATGTTATATACAGTATATAAATTCCATTTAATGCATCACAGCAACAACTTGAGCTGGCGACTAATGAAAGAATCCATATGAGCTCTAATTAGCTTCGCTCGTGCTAATTCCTCTACTCCCAACAATGACGGTAATTTGAGCACAGTAGGCTCACAGACACACACACACACACACACACACACACGGTAAACTTTAGCAACTACCTCTCAGCTTATTGGTTCGTGTCAGAATATTGTCACCTCTGCCGCATGTTTCTTTGTGCAGTCCGACCGAGGTCAGGGTCAGTGCGCTTTTAATCCACACTGTTTTCCAAGCCACTTTCTATCTATTATTCAAAAGTGGCAAGACCTTCAAGTGTGTGTGTGTGAGTCAGAGTGTGTGTGTGTAGGCTAGAAATAATTCTCCTGCATGTTACTCGCTGATATCATGTGAACCCCTGTTGCATAATCACGCTCCGGTTGCACAACAACGCTTGAATTTGGGGATATTCAAACGGTCCGGTTTTATAAGCAGGCAGTTGAGCCGTTACGAAGGGAACAATGTATTTATTTTTGGGGGGGAGGGGTCCTCTCTGCGAGAATGCTCAAATGTGTGTGTGTTGCAATCAGGCCCAGCGCCAAGGCGGGGTGACCGGCCTCAGTGCTATCAGTGCAGCCCAGCTTGTTTACCCTAATGAACACGACATGGCCAATTGCATACTGATGCCGCGGCGAGGACAATACCAGCGGACCTCATCGGGACACGGTCAACAATGCCGACTGGACCTTTTGATTTCTTTGTGTCGGGAACTCGCTTAAATAGGTGAAGACTTTGGGGCTTTATTGTCTGTATTCATGCAGGCAGACTAATACCGCAGGGGAGAGTGCAGCTAGCGCTCAAATCCAGTAGCTAAAGCTTTAAATCCATCCAAACATGTTTTTTTTTTTTTTTTTTGGTTGACTCATTTTGGACCAATAGGCAAATAGTTAATATGAGAGAAGCTGGGGAAACAAACTCCCATTCGTCCAATAGTAGAGCTTCTTAGTTGTTTACTCAAATCGCTAAAATCCCTCTGTGAGCGTTTATTCAGCCAATGTGAGCGTCTGCGGCGATGGCGTGCCTGTGCCCATTACATCATGGTGAGTGGCAAGGAGGCAAGCCCCCCCCCCATTACACGCACACACGTGATCTTGTAGTGACAGCTCAGAGACACCTCCACGTTGATCTGATGATAGATTCTGCGGTCAGACCAGCCCCCCCCCCCACCACTGGCATCCTCGTAATGTCACATCCCATAGTTCACATTTTGACATTTTCGCATGTACAGTCCCAACTCTGTGTCAAAGCTGCTTTGAGCTCTTTGCGCTGACATCATCCTGATTGTCGTCAGTGGGCATGGGCCAGACCATTAGGTGAGTAACAAGGGGGGAGGATTACACGCAAATGCCAATACTTTTGCACTCACTGGGAATCAACTTTCATATTTGACTCACATCATTACAAACCTGATACACCTTATAAAAAAAAGTAATTAAACTCTTCCTAAATTTTCCCCATTCAAAGTCTCATACAACTAAAACAGTATCGCAGGGGAGCATGTAAAAAGTCTACTATCAGATTAAAATGAAAATTAAATGTAAATAAAAAGTTCTGGATCTTCACTAATACTGAAGACTTATTGAAGTCTCTGGTCTGATCCCAATCCTGCTACAAAGTACTTTGTCAAACTTCTAGGAAGGCTGTCTCTCTTTAGTCTGCGTCTTAGTTGAAGGGAAATTGAAAGCTAAGTCTTTACGCCATGATGAGACAATCCCAGTCACACCCTCAGTACGCAAGAAGTTTCCAAAGGTCACACCGCATGTCAGAGTGACCTGGCACGACACTCACTTTTGAAAATAATCTAAATATATTCTTGTGATATTACAAGTTGTAGCAAAAAAAACAAGATGTCTTACTCAAAAAATTTAAATTGTATTCCGGTGATACTACAGTTTTTTTGTTTTTCTTTAGGAAAAACACATTTTACTAGCAAAAAAACCAAGATTTTCTTTATGATTGTCCACCAGATGGCACTATATTTTCCCATTCAAAGCATGCTGTGAAATTTCAGTGAAATTTCAGATTTTTTACCGATTTTCTTCAAGGCTGCTAGACATTTTTATTGTTGTGCTTGGAATGACTGCAAAGCATGCAGCCAAATTTTTCAAAAGCTACATTATTATATTTTAAGTGTGAACCTCGACACACTGGAGCTCGACCCTAAATTCAACAATTTTCACCACATTTTAACACCACAATTAAATTTCCACTCCTTATTCCGCAAAAGCCACCCAGTTTGAGTCGTGCCGGAAAAGTGTGCATCATCGTGTGGGCCGACTCTTGACGCAAACTACTTAAAAGTACTTCACAAACACATGCGCCTGCCACTTGACCATTCAGTCCAAGGACGAAGCCCTGATGCAAAACAAGGTGCAAGTTTCACACGCCTACGCCAATATTTTCTTGCCTTCTGCATCAAACAAAACAACATGATTTCGCATACATTACAAGGTACTGGAAGTGCAACTTCCACTCCTCCAGGAAGGCTTTTGAGAAGACATGTGGGACATTAAACCTCCCCCGTATCTTCTTGAAGGACTTTCCAGCTAACTTAACAAATCATGTGCTTGATTTGGCTGGCATTCCTGTAAGGACACCCCAGGCACAAGTGCTGGGAAGTACCCCCCTGCCTTTCTGGGTGGGTGGAAGTCCCCCCCCACACAAACACACCCTTCAGCTGTTCAATTTCAGCCCACTATTTGTTAAAAATAATCTCCTGAAGATGCCACACTGGTCCTGATGACAAACGTCTCCATGGCGATGAGGTATAACAGGTCGTCAAGGGGGTCAGAGGTGGGATCTTCAAGGGGGGGACATAGATGACTGGATTTGGGTGGCTTGGGGAGGGGGAGAAGGGCAGCTGCGCCGGGAGGAAAATCCCACTGATGCTAAAATTAAATAGGAGCATATTAAAATTAAATAGTAATGCATTAAATAGATACTTATTTTGAATTGCATCGTATTTTTTGTCGCCTCTACTTCTCTGAGGAGTGCCAAGGTGCAATGGAAACATTAAAAATGAGGAAGTGAGAAAATGTTGGGAGGGGGGGGTTGTACGTGAGAGGTTGATCAGAGGGGAAATCCTCAGGGTCCAAATGCCAGTTAACTCTATGCCCTTAAACTTGGTAACCTCCCTCCTCGTCACGTCCGTCCTTAAGTGAGAGTATTTTTGAAAGCGCTGGTGACCTCTGACTTTTGTCCCCTTTTAAACACATCTGCGTCTTTTCTCAAATTTATTTCAATTTTTGTCTATTTTCTTGTTGAGTGTGAATGCCTGGCACGTGTTTCATTTCATTCATTTTCCCCTGACTGCTATGCAAAATGATAAGCAGCTTGCTCTGAAAGATTGGACAAATGGGCTCTCTGTGCATATTTCAATAAATAGTGTGAATAAATGCCCACACGCTGGAGCGCACTCAAATGGGTCAGGAAATTAATAAGCAGCAATGCAGAAGGAGCCATTGTGTGTGTGTATGTGTGTGTGTGTGTTGTGTGTGTGTGTGTCTCTCTGTGCTCTTCACATTCTAATTGGAAAGGGATGAATGAGACCTGAGTGTGGATCCACTCCGCTGCAAAGTAACCAAAAGGCAATTTGGCTCTTTAATTTACGGCTTTCAATGGCTCTCAACTCCCGGAAGGTTCGACTGCGAAGGCATGCGCAACAGGAATTGGGATGCGCCGTTCGGCCGGACTAAGTGTGTTTGTGTTTGCTTAATGAGTCGAGATCATCAGCGTGGCTAATGGAGTGCGAGCAGAGGCGTTTACATCATTCTTTAAACTCCTTTGCAATCTTCTTATCCCTGAGAATAGGTTACCTAACTGGTCGTGGGCAGCCGGGGGGCCTCGGGCGACCCACCTGACGGCTGCTGTGTCTGAGACTGAGTCACAACATGCCGTGCTTCTCACATTAACATGACAATTACATAAAGACGGGAGGATGTCGCCGACACAAACACGATCCTGTTGGAATATCTGCAAAATATTAATTAAAATAAAATACATTACAGTTGTAATATTCCATGTTTTTACAAAAAATCTCAATATACAATAAAAATTTTAGTATTACATTATTTTTATTTATTTTTTCTTAAAAAATCCAACTTTACGCTTGTAATTTTTCTTCACAAAATGTGACATTACTCTGACTATTAAAATTCATTTCCCAAGAAAAAACAAATTTTTTCCTTGAAAAATACGATTGGAATACATTTTTCGTAATATTGTTTAAGAAATAAAATCATAAAAAATTGCTTTATTCTATTCTAGTTGTGAAACTTCTTATGTGTATTTTTTTTAAATTGCTCCTTTACATTTAATCTAGTTATGTTAATACTGTAGATTTTTATAAAGTTCAATTATCAGAAAGATAATTGAACTTTATTAAAAATCTTTATTAAAAGAACATCAGAAAGAAAATTGTTTTGTTTTTGGGCCAAGCTGGAACACATTAATGGCATTTCCATTCATTTCAATGGGGAAAGGAGATTTGAGAATAAAACTGGTACCACAAGACAATAAGTTTGAACCAGCACTTACAATAAGGTTTATTTTGAGGTCTGACACACACACACACACACGTGCACACACACATTGATTCTTTTCTTCCTCCCTGGCATCTCTTGTTCCTGCCGCCATCCAAACAAGACAGCGAGGGTTGCAATTACGGGAAGGAAATCGTTTATTTATAGCTGGCTCAGGATCAGCGGCAGAACAACTAGTCATGTGGCACTGAAGAAGGCTGAGAGTGAAGGGAGCTGGGGTAGGGGGGGTCGTGGCTAGCGAGGGGTGGGTGTGGTTATATTTAACCGCACTGTGATGTCAACACGTGGCATGCGATGTTGCCATGGTTTCCCCTCCAAGACAGGCGACCGCTTGCTTATCAGCGTGACACACAAGCGGATGAGGCGGGGACGGACGGTTGAACTGGAAGAAAATGCAAAGATGGACGCCGGTGGTCTACAATAGCCCACTATGAACTTCATCTGTCCTTCATTTGCCCCAGACATCTAAACTCTGTTGTTCTTTCATTCGGCCTCCGAACGCAAGACGACACAGATGCTATTTGTTAGCCCTAAATTGCAGTTAGCATTGTGTTAGCATTTCTGCTCATATTTTACAGCAACAAATTATCTGTTTATGGCCATTAGAGGAACGATGTTTTAATCATCGTTACCATTCTTTCACTTTGAATAAAAATGATTAGTCCAGTGTTCGAAAGTGTCTCTAAAAATATGCCTGTTAGCCTAATTGTAAGTTCTTAATTGCCCGTAGGTGTGAATTTGATTGTAAATTGTTGTTTGTGTGTGCGTGCTCTGTGATTGGCTAACGACTGGTCCAGCATAAAAACAGTTGGGTTTGCACAACTCAGCTTATAGAAGGTCGGTATGGTATTAAAGGTTAGCCTCTAAGGTAAAAATTATAATGCGCATCTCAGGTAAGAACAGCAAGTGTCAGCAGAAGCCGCCTTAGTCCAGCGAGTTAAATAACCCCCCCGCTGCATCACTCACACTCAGGTTTAATGGCCCCCCAGGGAGGGCGTCATGGCTCCTGTCAGGCGTGCAACACGGATGCCGCCGTGACACGTCTGCCTACGCTCGCCACGTTATCTTTGAGTCCAGCCAGATTGAGTCCATACGGGCAGTAAAGCATGAGTAAGGATAACCGGGTAGTATGGGGGTGGGTCCTCCTCGAATGGCGTCGATTAGCCAAAGCTCCCTAAGCTTGCTGCTTTTTCCATTAGCAGGACACTACACCAGATGAGAGGTGTCACTGATGCTGCAGCTCCAACACTTGAGGTAGACCGACATGTCAAGTGGCCCATGTGTAGTATTTACTCTGGACGCCAGCTTATTTCATATATAGGGTATTAAATCAATTTATATGAAGCCTTGACATTAAAAGGATCATAATGAAGCTGTAAAAGCATATAAATGAATGCGTATAGTAATAAATAATCCTCATTGTAAGTGCCAGTTGAAACATGCAAAAGTATCGCATTTTATTTGGATATTGATATTATATTTAGATACTAATTAATACTGAAATCATCGTTTCCCATTGAAATTAATAGAAATGTCATTAATCTGTTCCAGCTTCCCCAAAAAACAAAATCCATATATATTTTTTAAGGTTGGTGGCATGTTGGTGCATTATTTATTTATTTATTTATTTATTTATTGAACCGAATTAAAGAAATAAACATTAAAGGATAATGATAAGAAAAATATTCAGCCATCGATATAGGAAGCACACACTGTACATAATATGAGCAAAGACTATAATGTGTTTCTGACTTGAGGAAAAGGTCAGAGTGATTCAGACCTATTTCCTGATGTTAAAAATGAAATGGTACAAAATGAAAACTGTAAAAATAATGCTATCCCAAAAATAACCCCCGCCCCTTTATTATGCATGCATGTGCAGCTTTTAATTTCCCCCGCAAGACAAAAGGGCGAACATCAAGGGTGCATTATTAGCGAGCACGTGAGTCCCGTGTGACGTTTGCACCAAAATAGATCACAAGTCATCTCCAGCGGGCCTTTTGACTCATCAAAGTGAATCTATTCTCTGTAAATGGGGGGGGGGGGAACTGCTTTGAGTGACAGCCCCCCTCTAGATGTTCTATTTTAGGACTGGCTCGGATTCATGGGAAGCATACAATTGAGTTCAGGATGAGGAAAAATAACACCACCAAGGTGTACAGACCATATTTGTGCAAATCTACAAATGTAATATTTATATATTACATGATAACATATATTATTATAGTATATTGATCTGGTAGCTGACTCATGAGTTTTAATGTGGGTGTTTCATATGAACACAGTCCCATCCCCAGTTATAGGAGGGTGTGCATACTTGTGCAACCACATTATTTTATTTCACCTTGAACAAATTTTTTTCCCCTTAACTTTGGTCCATAGGTCGTGTCACAATAATAACAGAAAAAAAGTTTTGAATTGATGTATCATGTCCTCATTTTTCTATATCACTAGTTGCTGTACCTAATCTAACGACCATTTCTTTATCTTGCGGGCATTCACTATATATTACGCAAAAAAAAGCTTAAGCTCTAGGTTTTATTTAAATGAAAATGAAAATAAAGCCGGATAAACACAACCTAAACATTGTACTCATCACAAATGACCCGTAAAGCTAATGTTGCTAATGCTATCAATACCTTAGCGCTACCGCAATCGTGTAGCATGCCCGCATGCTACGCTACAGTTGTGGCATAATCTCGCAATATGTTAATGGAACAGTGTGCACATTGTGAACGTTTGCAATCAGTTACATGTGTGATTTGGCATGTGCATTTTTTGCATGCCCCCCCCCCCCAAAACACACACACAGAAGCATACAATTCTTTTCCCAAGAGCCTTCATATAGATTTATCCATTTGATGTTCAGTGAGGTGTGAATTAAGCCCGCAACACATCTCCAGGCAAAGCACACAAATGAACACGCAAACACACACACCTCAACCATAACAATTCATCACCCTAATAGCCTCCAATTATTAAGCTAATAAATGTTTGTATCACATGACCTGACTTTAACTTCCCGGTTTATGATTTTGATGTTCTGTTGCCGTGGCGGTGCGACGTGAGCGTGATGAAATGTGACGGGCCGCATTAAGGAGCCGCAACCCACGGATTGGGCCCAGCACCACGTGCACAAGGGGGGAACGGGGCGCACACACGCTTCTCTTCACGGGCCAGCTCACTAATGTGTTGGGACATGAAGACCGCTCTGCTCTGCCCTGCTCATCTTTTTGCTAAGGAACGGCAACAGACCTTCCCACCTCCTCATTTGACGCACTATGGCGAGAATAAGTGCCATGTTATTAAAAGTGCCGTATTTACAAACTGCCATGTGTTAAGGTCATAAAGGTCGATTAGATTTTTAGATGTTCCAGCAGTAGCATTTTGAAGGACTGGCTGGCTGACTCGAAAGGTATTTCAATAAATTATTACAATTTTCATGTCAATTAAAGTGCAATATTCCAGAACTGTTATATGTTTAGGCTGTTAAATGTAATAGTGCAATTGTTTGAAGGAGTAAGATAGTTTCTCCTTTTCTTGCATTGTAATCTATTGTGACATGTTGACGCCATTACATGTCGTTTAAAGTTAGCGAAACTTCATTTTAAAGACAAACTTAAAATAGAGCTTATGTCCATATACCAAAACTAACTACTTTAGTATTTCAGAATCACTTGCAGTTTGAACGTATACGTATAATGAACGTAATACATGAACTGTCTGAACGAGCAGCACCATTTTCATCTTTAATGTATTTAAATTCGTTGGGAAACGACAACGCTATTAGCCGCCGTTTATACATTACGACTCCGTTTTTTGGGGGGGGTTTTTTACTGAAAACTGCTCACAAATTTTACTTTGGGCTATGACGCCTGATTGAGGTCAGAAATTAGCCTCAGAAAAGATGTTGAATACGATATAAGGCACTTTAATAAAATAATTTTTAAATTTGAGTTGTACAGTCATATTCAACTAAAATTACTCAATTTTGATCATCAAGTATTTCAGGATGAAAATAACTCGAACTGTGTTCTTCAGGTTTTGTCTTCGTGTAACCTGCTTAAAAAGAAAACAGTCAGAAGCAAGATTTATGATTTTCAGACTCTAACGATCGTCGTCTATCATGGCGAAGGCTCCTTTTTAAAAAAAAAAAAAGTAATCTGTCACGGATTAGCGGGCGCCCAAGCTCGAGATTTGACCTAGCATTATAATCCTTTGTGTTGATCTAACGTAATCTGATTTCTCTCAATTACTTTGTCTCCAAAATACATGCAGGCAGACGCTAAAGTGAACAATGGACGCGACCGACGTGCTGCTTCAGTCGTTGGTATCGTATCACTCAAATTTAACGCAAGATGAGCTTCGATAATGCAACTCTAATCTAATATTTCAATCTAATAAAATCAAATACGAGAGCTCTATGAAAACAAAATCTCCCTTTGCGACTTTAATAATGCTCTGTTCCGATTAAGACAGTGAGGTTGTGTTCAGAACGAACCAATCACAATCAAACTCGTGTCACGTGAGTCAGCATTTTAAGCAAACCAAAGGCCTCAATTACAATTAGGAGTTTGAACGTGT